>NW_022437059.1:4064849-4089765 GCF_009761245.1 Sapajus apella | reverse complement strand
AAGGAAGGAAGGAAGGAAGGAAGGAAGGAAGGAAGGAAGGAAGGAAGGGAGGGAGAGGATCAGAAAACAACACCTTAAAACTGTACATATATAGTATAAATGGATAAGCTCCGTAGGTCTATATAGTGTGCAAAAATGCCTAAGGTTTCTATAAAAGAATGAATTATACAGATATACCACTTATTTAAATTGTAACTCAATATAGTTGCATATATCTGTTTAGATTTACATATTTTTAAATAATGGATAGGTGATCATTATTTATTTCACTTATAAGACAATTGTTAATTAGATAGTTCTAATTTTCTTAATTCAACTAAAATTCAGATAGTTCCATGTAATTTAGTTTTTTGTTAAAACAGAAATACAAATTCTTGAATTAATTAATATGCCATTCTTACATTTTTATTTCATGCTGCAGAAAAAACAGCAAAAAAGATAGATGTAATTTAACCCCAAATTCACAAAATAATTTATTACATGGTTTGTTTTTATTAGGAGTGTAAGTAAAATTTAATTCACATTTAGTTCTATTATCCAAATTATTCTAAAACTTGGTTCAAAAGAGCTTCTTTCAGCCTTTTAAAATTATAATTAAACTGTAAAATTAAATTTATAACTCAAATTATAATAAATCTATCATTTCTACCTTTATACAAAACAAAGAAATTTAGGCCTGGAGTCTCTTGCATTTCTTTGTAATCAAACTTAGATTGATTTTTTTTTTCCTCCTTGAAAGTCTTTGAGATCCCCCCAGAGGTTTGCAGTAAGCTGAGGTTTGCTTGTGCTGACAGCCTTTCCCCATTTGAAAAGCAATTCCTGGCTTGCTTCTGAGAACTGGTAGAAATTGAATGTCTGCCTGGGGACACCAAATTATCATGCAACACAAACTGTCCATCATGAACTGGATGTTATCTGAACCACCAAATATAAAACTGAATTGCCTCACAGGAATTCATTATAAAACAGAAATAGAATATACAAAACTGGGTCTGAACAGATCCAGAATATACAAGTATGCTCCATAAGCAGGGAACTTTGTAATTCTAACTACCCTTCTACCTCTCCCTCGCCCCATACTGATGGCCTCATGGGGAATTCCCTATGAACGGTTAATGGAGGAAGAAAAAGCATGGGCCTGAATTTGCATGCTATGTCAGCCGATGAATGAGAATGGCTTCTCCACTACAGTGAACCTCACTCAGTGGAGGCTTCAAAGTCAGTAATTATATATTTTACTTAATATAGTGTCCTCCAGTTCCATCCATGTTGTTGAAAATAACAGAATTCTCTTGCATATATGTATCGCATTTTCTTTATGGGAAGAAAGGCATTCCTCTACTGATGGACATTTAGGTTCCTTCGATATCTTGGCTATCATAAATGCTGTAAACATGGGAGTGCAGATATCTCTTCAATAGACTGATTTCCTTTCTCGTGCGCATGTACCCAGCAGTGGGATTGTTGGATCATACGGTAGTTCTGTTTTTTAGTTATTTGAGGAACCTCCACACTGTTCTCCATGGTGGCTGTACTAATTGACATTCCCACCAACAGTGTACAAGCATTCCCCCTGCTCCACATCCTTGCCAGCTTTCTCAGGAAATCTTTTGACAACTTCCAAGGTCTGGTTATTTTCACACTCAATTTTTAGACGGCAATTACTTGGATAGAGTTTGCTTATTGAAGAGAATGAGGAAGCTCTTTCTAGTCAAAAAGATTTTGCACCCCATCCTTTGTTTCAAGGAAAGCTTTCCTGACAGCCCCTACTTGGTCAGGTCCCTACTGTAAGAACCCATAGTCCCCTATACTCCATCATTACATTCATCACCTTTGAAATTAGGTGATCACTATCTGAGAACAAAGACTACATATGTATCATTCAATGCCATGCCACCAATACCAAGCACAGCTCCTGGCACATAGACGGTGCTCAACAAATATTGGTTAAAAGACAGAATGAGTGAGAAACACTGAACACAGATAAGACAGCTTCCAGCAACATTTAACTACAAGATCATTAAGAACTTGAAGTTTATACAGTAACCACTACTTGGCCAGAGAAACTTGAGATGTTTCTAAATTATTGATATATGATGCTACCTACAATTATTGGAATATGATGTTCCTTTTGTAAATGGAAAATAATATTGGGGCCCCAAAATTACTAAGCCAAAGGGAAAAGTCAAGCTGGAAACTTCTTAGGGCAAGCCTGACTCCCATTCTATTCAAAGTCTCCCCTCTTCTCACTGAGATAAATGCATATATGATTGCCTCCTTTGGAGAGGCTAATCAAAAATTCAAAAGAATGCAACCATTTGTCTCTTATCTACCTGTGACCTGAAAGCCCCCTCCTTGCTTCGAGTTGTCCTTCCTTTTCCAGACCAAACCAATGTTCATCTTACATATGTTGATTGATGTCTCATGTCTCCCTAAAATGTGTATAACAAAACTGTGTTATCACCACCTTGGGCACATGTCTTCAGGACTTCCTGAGGCTGTGTCATGGGCATGCATCCTCAACCTTGGCAAAATAAACTTTCTAAATTAACTGAGACCTGTCTTAGATATTCAGGGTTCACATTTTCATTCTATACCCATAGCGATTAATGCAAATATAGAAGTACATTAAGTCACCTTATCAGAAACTCTCTAAACATGGTAAAACTCATGAATTTCCTCTGTTATACTGGTCATTGATATGGTTTGGCTGTGTCCCCACCCAAATCTCATCTTAAATTGTAGTCCCCATAACCCCACATGTCACGGGAGGGACCAGATAGAGATTATTGAATCATGGGGGTGGTTACCCTCATGCTGTTCTCATGATAGTGAGTTCTCATAAGCTCTGATGGTTTGATAAGGGGCTTCCCTCTTCACCTGGCACTCACTTCTCTCATTTGCCACCATGTAAGACACGCCTGTTTCACCTTCTGCCATGATTGTAATTTTCCTGAGGCTTCCCTAGTCATAAGGAATTGTGAGTCAATTAAACATGTTTTTATTTATAAATTGTCCAGTCTTGAGTATATCTTCATAGCAGCATGAAAACAGAGTAATACAGTAAATTGATACCATAGAGATTGGAGTGCTGCTATAAGGATACCCAATACTGTGGAAGTGACTTTGGAACTGGGTGACAGGCAGAAGTTAAAACAGTTTGGGGGGCTCAGAAGAAAATAGGAAAATGTAGGAAAGTTTGGAACTTCCTAGAGATTTGGAGGGCTCAGAAGACAGGAAAATATGGGAAAGGTTGGAACTTCCTAGAGACTTGTTGAATGGCTTTGACCAAAATGCTAATAGTGATATGGACAATGAAGTCCAGGCTGAGGTGGTCTCAAATGAAGATGAGGAACTTGAATGTCACTCTTGCTATGCAAAGAGATTGGCAGCATTTTGGTTGTCATTCTCTCTCCTGCTCCCATGTGAAGAAGGATGTTTGCTTCCCCTTCGGCTAGAATTGTCAGTTTCCTGAGGCCTCCCCACCCATGAGAAACTGTGAGTCAACTAAAGCTAGTTTCAGGTATCTCTTCAAAGCAGCATGAGAATGGACTAATACAGTCATGTCGGCATAAAATTTCTAGCCAAAGATAATTTATGTTGTGAACTGCTCCTGTGGCCTTTAGTGATAAGAGCTCATCTTGGTTCTTTTTTGTGTCATGATAAACATCTCAGTGGATCAGTTATGTTGCCTACTGAACTGCTTTTGTATAAACTCCACACATAAGGCCATCTCACAACATACCATTTAAGATACTCATAAAATCACAACTTGATACAGGTGGTGCAATTTTATAACATGAGCAACAATAACTTTACCACACTATTTATTACATTCATAAAATTTAGACCTCTTAACAATTTTGATCTCCTTTTTTATATATACCTTAAGTTCTGGGATACATGTGCAGATCTTGCAGGATTGTTACACAGGTATACACATTCCATGATGCTTTGCTGCCTCCATCCCCCCATTACCTACATTAGGTATTTCTCCTAATATTATCCCTCCCCAATCTCCCCATCCCCTGCTATCCCTCCACTAGCTCCCCAGCCCCCAACAGATTCCAGTATATGATGATCCCCTTCCTGTGTCTATGTGTTCTCATTGAGTGAGAACATGTGGTGTTTGGTTTTCTGTTCCTGTGTCAGTCTGCTGAGAATGATGGTTTCCAGATTCATCCATGTCCCTGCAAAGAACATGAACTCATCCTTTTTTATGTCTGCATAGTATTCCATGGTGTATATGTGCCACATTTTCTTTATCTAGTCTATTATTGATGAGCATTTCAGTTGGTTCCAAGTCTTTGCTATTGTAAACAGTGCCGCAATGAACATATGTGTGCATGTGTCTTTATAATAGAATGATTTATAATCCTTTGGGTATATGCCCAGTAATGGGATTGCTGGGTCAAATGGTATTTCCAGTTCTAGATCCTTGAGGAATTGCCACACTCTTTTCCACAGTGGTTGAACTAATTTATACTTCCACCAACAGTGGAAAAGCATTCCCATTTCTCCACGTCCTCTCTAGCATCTGTTGTCTCCAGATTTTTTAACGATCGCCATTCTAACTGGTGTGAGATGGTATCTCAATGTGGTTTTGATTTGCATTCCTCTAACGACCAGTGATGATGAGCATTTTTTCATGTTTGTTGGCTGCATAAATTTCTTCTTTTGAAAAGTGTCTGTTCATATCCTTTGCCCACTTTTTTTTTTTTTTTTTTTTTGAGACGGAGTTTCGCTCTTGTTACCCAGGCTGGAGTGCAATGGCGCAATCTCGGCTCACCGCAACCTCCGCCTCCCGGGTTCAGGCAATTCTCCTGCCCCAGCCTCCTGAGTCGCTGGGATTACAGGCACGCACCACCATGCCCAGCTCATTTTTTGTATTTTTAGTAGAGGCGGGGTTTCACCATGTTGACCAGGATGGTCTCGATCTCTTGATCTCGTGATCCACCCGCCTCGGCCTCCCACAGTGCTGGGATTACAGGCTTGAGCCACCGCGCCCGGCCCCTTTGCCCACTTTTTGATGGGGTTTTTTTTTCTTTTAAATTTGTTCTAGTTCTTTATGGATTCTGGATATTAGCCCTTTGTCAGCTGGGTAGCTTGCAGAAACTTTTTCCCATTCTCTTGGTTGGCAGTTCACTCCAATGATTGTTTCTTTTGCTGTGCAGAAGCTCGTAAGTTTAATTTGATCCCATTTGTCTATTTTGGCTTTGTTGCCTTTGTTTTGGTGTTTTAGTTATGAAGTCCTTGCCTATGCCTATGCCCTGAATGGTTTTGCCTAGATTTTCTTCTAGGGTTTTTATGGTGTTAGGTCTTATGTTTAAATCTTTAATTCATCTGGAGTTAATTTTTGTATAAGGTATAAGGAAGGGATCCAGTTTCAGCTTTCTGCACATGGCTACCCAGTTTTCTCACCACCATTTATTAAACAGGAAATCTTTTCCCCATTGCTTGTTTTTGTCAGGTTTGTCAAAGATCAGATGGTTGTAGATGTGCAACATTACTTCTGAGGCCTCTGTTCTGTTCCATTGGTCTGTATCTTTGTTTTGGTACCAGTACCATGCTGTTTTGATAACTGTAGCCTTGTAGTATAATTTGAAGTCAGGTAGTGTGAGGCCTCCAGCTTTGTTCTTCTTTCTTAGGATTGACTTGGCTATGTGGGCTCTTTTTTGATTCCATATGAAGTTTAAGGTGGTTTTTTCCAGTCCTGTGAAGAAGGTCAATGGTAGCTTGATGGGAATAGCATTGAATCTATAAATTACTTTGGGCAGTATGGCCATTTTTATTATATTGATTCTTCCTAATCATGAGCATGGAATTTTTTCCATCTGTTTGTGTCTTCTCTTATTTCCTTGAGCAGTGGTTTATAGTTCTCCTTGAAGAGGTCCTTCACGTCCTTTGTTAGTTGTTTTCCTAGATATTTTATTCTCTTTATAGCAATTGTGAATGGGAGTTTGCTCATGATTTGGCTCTCTGTTTGTTATTGGTGTATAGGAATGCTTGTGATTTTTGCACATTGATTTTGTATCCCGAGACTTTGCTGAAGTTGCTTATCATCTTAAGGAGATTTTGGGCTGAGACAATGGGATCTTCTAAATATACAATCATGTAATCTGCAAATAGAGACAATTTGACTCCCTCTTTTCCTAATCAAAATACCCCTTATTTCTTTTTCTTGCCTGATTGCTCTGGCTACAACTTCCAATATCATGCTGAATAGGAATTGTGGGAGAGGGCACCCTTGTCTAGTGCCAGTTTTCAAAGAGAATGCTGCCATTTTTTGCCCATTCAGTATGATATTGCTGTGGATCTGTTGTAAATAGCTTTTATTATTTTGAGATACGTTCCATCAATACCTAGTTTATTCAGAGTTTTTAGCAAAGGGCTGTTGAATTTTGTCAAAGGCCTTCTCTGTGTCTATTGAGATAACCATGTGTTTTTTGTCTTTGGCCCTGTTTATGTGATGAATTACATTTATAGTTTCCTGAATGACTACTGAATAAATAATGAAATGAAGGCAGAAATAAAGATGTTCTTTGAAACCAATGAGAATGAACACACAATGTACCAGAATCTCCGGGACATATTTAAAGCAGTGTCTAGAGGGAAATTTATAGCACTAAATACCCGTGTGATAAGTGAGGAAAGATCTAAAATCAACACCCTATGGTCACAATGAAAAGAATTAGAGGCGCAAGATCAAATTCAAAAGCTAGCAGAAGACAATTTTGATCTCTTGCATCAATTATCTTAGAGTTAAGTAAGGCATGTTTAGAACCCTGGAATTGTAAGGGGTATATTAGGCTTCTTTTGGGCCTTGCTACTCAAAATAAGATCTGTAGAACAGTAGCAACAGGAGCACCTGGTGCTTTAGACTGTATTGTGTTCCCCCAGAATGCATATGTTGAAGCCTAACCCCTAATTTGATGTTATTTGGAGATGCGGCCTTTGGAAGGTAATTAGATTTAGATGGTGTTATGAGAATAGGGCCCTCATGATGGAATTAGTGCCCTTATAAGAAGAGACATGAGAAACCTGGCTCTCTTGCGCGCTCTCTCTCTCTCTTTCTCTCTCTGCCATGTGAGGACACAACAAGAAGACAGCATCCTATAAGCCAGGAAGAGATCCCTCATCAGACCCCACCCATGCTGGCACCCTGCTCTCAGACTTCCACCCTCCAGAACTACGAGGTATACATTTCTGGATTTTAAGCCACCCAGTCAGTCTACTGTATTTTGTTATGGCAGCCTGAGCTTACTAAGATACCTGGGCACCTGGTCGAAATAAGGAATCTCAGACCTTACCCCAGACCTGTTGAATCAGGATCTGTATTTCACAAGATCCTCAAATGATTTGTACACTTACTATATGCACCACTGAAGTCTGAGAAACTCTATTTTGGGGACCTATTTCAAGACAGAGTAAAAACCCCATAAACATTTCATTCCAGGAAAAAGGTTGCCCAGCGTCAAATTCTTCAATATGCTCCAAACCAGAAGTACACAATCTCATACCAGTCGCTGAAAATGCAATCTACAAGGTCTGCTTTCCCTGCTGATATGGTTTGGCTCTGTCTGATTTTTAACTGGATTCCATCTTTGAGGCCAGAGGTACTGTGTTAAGATATAAGCAAACTGACAGAAGACAAGAAGTCCTTCAACAAGTGTTCTTTATTACAATAAAAACTGTCCCAGCCAACCCCACCATCAAATCACACATTTGTTTGTCAAAGAGAACTAACATGAACATGAACTTAAAAGGAAAGAAAATCTTCACTAAGTTAAATCACATGTTTCCTGACTCATTTAAGTCCCCTCATGCAAATTTCTGGTTGTCACAGTATGGGGGGACCACCAGAGCTTCCCCTTCCTCTTCAGTAGTCTACATCAGATTTCCAAGCTCCGTAGTGACACTGTTAGGGGATTCAAGGGAAAGAGCACACACTTGTGCTTTTTCCCCCTGAAACACAAGTACCTGTAATACTATCACTCTTATTACTAGAGTGGTGTCTAGAACTAGGTAAGGTTGTGCTCAGCTTTTTAAAATAGACTTTTTATTTATTTATTTATTTATTTATTTATTGAGATAGAGTCTTGCTCTGTCACCTGGGCTGGAGTGCAGTGGCGCGATCTCAGCTCACTGCAGCCTCCATCTCCCAGGTTCAAGCAATTTCTCATGCCTCAACCTCCCAAGTTGCTGGAATTACAGGCATGTGCTACCAAAATAATTTTTGTATTTTTAGTAGAGATAGGGTTTCACCATGTTGGTCAGTCTGGTCTCAAACTCCTGATGTCAAGTGTAAATAGACTTTTTAGAGTAGTTTTAGTTTCACAGAAAAATTGAGTGGAACGTACAGAGATTTTTTTTTATAAATTCCCTGTCCCCACAGTTGCATGGGTGCTCCCATTATCAACATTCCACACCAGAATGGTACATTTGTTACAATTAATCACCCAAAGCTCATAATTTACATCAGGCTTCACCCTGGTACTGTATATCCTATGGGTTTGGAAAAATTTATAATGACAAGTACCCACATTTATAGCACTTATAGCACTGTATACAGTAGTTCCACTGCCCTAAAAATCCTAAAAATCCACAGTTTTACTTTTAACCACATACTTACCCTAAGTGAAGCAGCAGCATGACCTAATTGTACCCAAAAGCAAGAAGGGACAAGACTAAACCGGAAGATCTCATACTTCTAATTTTTATAACCAGTCATTCCTCTTATAGAATACCAGAGTACAGATGGCTGTTTCTGAGAAGTGGCATCAAAATAGTTTACATATCAGGCTCAATAATACGCTCACATAGTGTTGGCTTCAGTGTGCCTTTTGCAGATGGTATTTACCACCTCCAGAAAAAAAATAGTGTATTTCCTCAGATTGCCTACAAAATGCACAAAATAAAACTCCCAACTTATCTAGCAAAAGTCCCATGAGCTCCAAGGAAAGGGGGGCAATGTCTTATTTATCTTTGTATCACAATGCCTATCACACAGTAAGTGTGCCCCCAAAACTTGCCGAGAAGAGAGAAGCCAATGTCTTGCCCAGGTTTCCCAGCTCCAAACCAGTACCATCTCCCACCATTCCACATACTTAAATCTGGCATTCACTGTTATGAGCAGCTAGGATATCATGTTTGCCCTGCCCTTTGTAACAAGGGAAATGGACCCCATTCTCAGCCTAAAAAGAAACTGGGGAGCTGACAGAGATGACTATTCTCCAGGATTTACTATGTAGGTGGTCCTTTATTATCTCCCTGGCATCTTCCATGACCGTGTGTATACTAATGCAGTGGTTTTCCAAAGGCTGACTTGCCTCTACCCCAGCCTTCCTGGCAACTGAAAGAGAATTTCTATCATATGCTTAAGTAGCAAGAAAGCCAATGGTTACTTTAAGCAAGCTGACTTTCAGTCTGTAGAAGCCATTAAACTATCCCAAACAAAACAAAAAAAAACGAGTAACAAAAAAAAATTAAAAAATGAAAAACAAATCACTAAGACCTGGGTCTAAAGATCTTCATGTCTCCTCTTCCAGAGCTCCAGCCCCAGCCCCCAGCTCCCCTTCTCAGCTGCATTTCAAAGTCAAAGGCTGAAAAGAAAAAAGTCACACATGAGCAGCATATGTGATCACATGTAATCACATGTAACGTCATGAAGTCCCAGGAATGATCCTGATAATCCACCAAGCTGAGTCTCTATCTTCAGGGCTATGTGAATTACTTCCATGGAAAACACATCCTTTCAGACAAAAGTTGCAAAGACCCTTTGCTACATGACAAATGGTCAGGATTATTACTTTTGCTTGTGGCAAACCTCTGGAAAAAATATGATCTTATCAGTCCAGCATTGAGGTCTGGCCTTAAATCTATGAACTCCTGAGCTGGTGTTAGAGGAGGAGGTCCCTGAGGTTAACTAGGCTCCTCAAGGGTCACCAAGGTAAGCTCAGCAAGGGCAGGACCATATCCAGTATCTTTACCAGTCAAAGCACTTTAGTATCAGGCTGGGAACATCATAACCACTAAATAAAGACTAAACTTAAAAGGTGTTTACTATACTTGGCTATTCAGAACAAGAATAATTTCAGAGGCAGGCTAAGGTAGAAATCTGGTCATAGAATAAGTCACAAGTTGACTCTAAGATGAACTGAAAACAGCAAGTAAAACTAGTCTGCAAGCCTGGTTACAAAAAGAACAAAGTCGTGAAAATGGGAGATGCGGTTTCAAGGGAAGTATTTTTGTTTGTTTTCCCATGAGAAAGACTTGAGTGCAATTTTAAAGGGAGAAGCAAGTGTATGATCCCGTTCATGAGCCCCTATTGTATTGTTATTTATTAACTTCATTATTCATTCAATAAGTTTTTATTGAGCACCAACTACATGCGAGGAACTGGTTTTGATTCTAGAAATACTTAGATGAACAAAACCTAATCTCAAGGTGAGTGTGTTCCCCATCTTGAGTCTTAAACAAACTCCCTAGATTTCCTGAAGAAGGAAATTCCCCGAGGGTTAGTCTGCGCTCTGCCTGAAAACATGCCAGGAAGCCTTGCACTGGGTCACCCCGCCTGTCACCCCTGTAAACTGGGTCGTCCTCCAGGATGGAGCCTCTCTTGCCTTTGCATCTCCAGAGCCTGGCAGAGTATAATGCAGGGGAGAGGAGGAGGAAATCTAGTGAATAGGCCACCTCCACACAGGAATGCTTGTTTGTTTTTAGCCTTAGAGGGCTGTTTACATGCTAAGCATCTTGTGAAAAGTCACAGAGAAGGTCAGGTCCGGGTAAGCCTGGGAGAAGGGCCCCGATCTCTTGAGGATGATTCTAGAGCCTGATTACATGCATTACAATGACAACAGAGCAATGAACTCTCTACAGATCTAGAACTAAGACACACACTTCAGAAACCTGTCTTAATGAAATGTGATGAGCTGTCACCATGGACTGAAATCTCACCTATCCCCTGAAATTCTTATGGCACTTTCTGTTTTAGAAAGACGTTTTAGAAACCCACTCCTGCCCTAGAGGCCATCCAGCACAAGCTTACTCGGGAGGATGGACCTAGGAAGTAATCTTTCTTTTTTTATCCTGACAACTACACTGGGAAGTTGCTGAGTCCCCACATCCTTGTTTCTCTCTCTTTAGAATCAGGATTCGGAATAAGCAATTTCCTTTTTCATTTTCCAATTTCTCTCCAACATACCCTGAAGGCCTGCAGGCAATGACGAGCTCACACTGCCCCCTCCTGCCCATTCACTCCCTAGCAAGAAGTATATGTTCATTCTTCCCTTGCCCTCTTTTGCTCCCATTCCTGTAAAAAAAAAAAAAGAAGAAGAAGAAAGAAAGAAAAGAAACAGAATGCCCCCACAAAAGTCAAATGTCTTTATTTTATATAAAAAAAATTTGTACAGTTTTAGTTCCTATGTTTAAGAAAAAAAACCCTAAAATTGCCATAATGTTTAGATCCACTGCAAACTGTAGAAACAAGCTTTTTATATATTAAAAAAAAATTTACATTTTACAATTTTCTACATGCATGCACAAGGTCTCAGCTCTGTAACCCCCCAAAAAAAGAAAAAAAAAATCTAGATCCAACAGTGGAAAATTCTACATTTACAATCTCACTTGGAAGGGACTCAAAAAGCCCCCTTCCTTTTGCGCACAGAAGAACAAATTAACAACAATCACACACCAGGACTGAATCCATCAGCAGATACTGTCCTGTGGGAAGGGCAGAGGAGGGAGAAGACAGACAGACTGACAGACACCACAGAGGAGCAGGGGAGTTCACCTGGGACCAATGGAGGAGAAGCGAAGCGCGAACCCTGGGAAAAAGACTGTCAGCTGAGAAAGTTCCGGAGAGCCCGATGTCTCACCACAGGTGTTGTATCAGGGTTTGCCATTGGAATACTGAGTGGAGATGGGGAAGAGAAAAAGTTAAGGGCTGAAATGGAAGGAGAATGGGACGAAAAGATGAGAGACAAGAGGGAAATGAATGAGAAAAAACAAAGAGAGCACGAAGACTAGTTTAGGAGAAAGGGACCAATGGGGACAGTGGCAAGTGGCGAGGTAGGTGAAGGACTGAGGCACAGTGACCTGGTGTGGAGCGAGGGAGGGCAAGCATTTCGAGGCGGTGAAGAGGAAGGCCTGCTAGGCACGGTGGGGATGAGCGAGGATGCCATGAGTCACACAAAAGAGAGTGCTGCAGAGGCCCAGCCACAGAAGCCCTATGGTGACAAGGGGGCAAGAGGTGGGCACACCCCCGCAGCAGGAGAATGAGCAGATCCAGCGCATGGTGGGACAGCATAGTGGGGAGACTGCTCAGGCGGACTGAGTCAGCCGCACACCCCACGGCAGTTCACAGCATGGAGACAACTTCCCACAGAGGAGAGGAAAAGGACAAACACGCAGCCATACATTTGACAATTCATCCTGACATTTTAAAAAGCAACAATAATAATCATCATCAGAGAAGACAAAGATACCACAGTTCTGATGCAAAGGACCCAAATGCTACCATTCTCAGTCACAGCCCTTAGTGCTTAGAGAGAGAGTTGGAGGAAAAAATTATTATTTAGAAAACGGGAATGAAAAAAATCACAGTGATTAAAAACATGGCAGGATCTTAAAATAAACACTCCCCAGCCCTCAACCTAGGGCAGCAACTAAGATCCCAAATCCTTTCCCTCACCCCAAACCGAACCTGCTCCTCAGACCACACCACACTCCATCCTGCCCACAAAGGCAATGACCCCAGTCACCATCCAGGCCCTGTTTTTCAGGATAGTGAGGTATTTATGTAACTCAGAAGGGACTCCTCTGACACCAGGTTTTTAACGAGAAGAAAAGAGACAGGCCCCCAGAACAGGACGTATTTCACACCGGCCTAACCCATAACCCCGGCCCTAGCCAGAAGCCCTGCCTAAATGAGCTCCACAACCCACCCCTTTGGGAACAAGGTAGCACTGGCCGATGAGCCCCTCACTAGCATGTGGTGGGTGAACAGGTAAACTTTTGCAGAAAGGACAGCAGGAGAAACGCCGATCACTAGGCTCCATCATTCCCAGGGCTGCCACTACACAGGGAGTCCCCGGGGATCTTATGCCAGGATGTGCTCTGCAAGGTAAGTAACAACGAGTCTTCCAGGGGAAAGAAGGGCCTATAAAGGGACACTGAGTTACTCAGAGGACTGGCCCAGTCATTCCAGCCACCAGAACGGTCCTCCATGTGGATCCTGGCTGGATGTATATGGGTACTCCCTAATTCTATTCTCCTTGGCAAAAATGTTTGAGTCAAAGGCTCTGATTTATATTGAAAATATTTATTAGAGGGCCAGCAAATTTTGCTCAAACTGAGATCTAAAATATCAAGAATTTGGATTTGGTGCAAAGACTATGGAAGCTAAAACAGGGTAAGGGGTGAAGTACCTACAAAAGGCAGTAATCCTGGTCCCTCACTGCAATACAGAGGGAGTCCAGAGCCCAGAGCCCAGAGAATCAGGCAGGGAGAGAAGGGGCAGGGACCCTGGAAGGCCAAGGAAAGGAGACCCCTGAGGCAAAGAACTGGACTTAAGGCAGGGGGCGAGGAGGAGCTGCCAGCTCTTCCCCAAAAGAGATGAGGCAACAGGTCTCTGGAGTCGAGAGAAGACAGCAGGACGGGGGTGGCTGGTGACAAAAATGAAAACATTTGTCTAAGACCACAGGGGCCGGATCAGTGTCTGCAAGCCGCTAAGTCTGTACAGGAGTCTGCATACCACCCTTCACTGGGAAGAGTGGGGACGAAGGTGAGGGTAGGGTCAGGGAGCAGGTCAGTGACGGGGTCCCTCCAAAACCTCAGGGATCTGTTCAGCCCTCCTCTTCAGAAGCTAATTAGGAAAGACACACTGGAAGAAAGGTACCTTCCCTGGTAAAAGTGATCACAGAGGGTTTCCACCTGTTTGCCTATGGTCACGTGACCATACAAATCAAAAACATGAGGTGGAGATTTCTGGGAAAAGGAGGGGATCCTTCTTTGCTTTCAATATGTGTGGAAGCAAATGCTCCTGGCAAGGAGATTCCTAACCGGAGCTGTGTGACAGAAGGATCCCTGGCTCACAACCCAGGGTTTGTTGTGGCTGGGGTGAGGGACAGGAGGGCCAGCCGCTGCCGTGGAGGAGTTTGGCACTGTGGCTCTCTGGAGTCACGTCCATGTGCCCCAGAGAAACCCCGTTAGGGTCACTGGAGAGAAATGCTACAAGAACTTGGGTTTGTGAGTAGGGGCTCGGGAGGGGAAGGTCCAATCACAGGGCCCTGGGCCCTTTCAGGATAGAGTGTAGTCTGGGGAAAGAAGAGGGAGAGAGGCACTGATTCCTGCAGGCCCGGAGTAACACAAAAGTTGTTGGGGGGTCCTTCCCAGGTACTGCTGATAGCAGGATGGTCTCTCCAGGTTCACGTGGGGTAAAATAAGGAAGAGGCGAGGAGAGAGGTGGGGTAAGTTAATTCAAGTAAAAAGCAAAAAACAAAAACAAGAGCAAGAAGAAGGGTGGCAGGAATGTGGCTGGGCCTGAGAACCAAGCCCCCTCCCACCCCTCCAGAGCCCCCCAAAGTCTCCCACTCCGCCTGCTGCTGCACAGTCACACTGAGGTCTCCGACTGCAGCCTCATGACAAACTTGTGCGACTTGGGATCCACAAATTCCTCGGAGAGTTTGAAGAATGGGACCTTCTTGGTGCTGACCACCAGGCTAAAGTCCTGGCGTTTTAAGAGGAAAACGATGCCATCCTTGAGCCCGTTGGTCACCGGCTCCTCGCTCACCAGTGTCCACTGTTTGGCCAGCCAGCGTTCCTTGTGGTACTGGATGGTAGGCCCGGCCGCCAAGTATCGCTCCAAGAAGGCCTGAAGAAGAAAGAAGGCGCTACATAAGAATCCCCGTCACCCACCCACTATCCGTCATCCTGTGGGCCATAGTCTCCAAAAGCAACAGGGACATCCCTGAGCTCACTCTATGCATATGAACTAGAACGTCACAATGTTACAGTAGGAAGGGGCCTGAGATCATCTGCTTCAGACCCTCATTTTATAAACGAGGAAGCTGGAGTGCACAGGGCGGTGTGCTCCTCAGGTAGGACTCAACTCGGCTCCCAGGACCCCCACCTTCTGCTCTTCTCCCTGCACCAGGCTGTGACCTGGGCAAGCCCTCCCTCATTCTTCCTTCCTTCCCACACAGCTTGTATGATTTGTGCCAAGCAGGTCTGCACCAGGAGGGAGCCAGAGGTGTTAAAGTGCAACGTCTTTAGTTACCTGTTCACCAAGGGTAGCTCAGGGAAAGCAATTCTAGGAAGCTGGCAACAGAGCTGGGGGTGGGCAATGGCTCAAAATGAGCCCAGCGCCAAGACCAGCTAGTGGAGGTGAAGAGGGTAATGGGGGTAAAGACGGGCCTTTGGCTCTGGTAATTCCAGAGCCCTCATAGAGATGAGAACTAAGTCTCAGCCATCCCCAAAATGGTACTGAAGACCCCCCTTCTCCTCATCCACCTAAGGACTTCACCCCACACAGATGGGGCAGATAGAATAGGAACGAGGGAGAGGATTGTAAAAAGGAGGTGGAGAGGAGAGAGAAATGGGGTGGACAGTGAGGAAAGAAGTGAGAGAATAAGGGAAAACAAAGGTGGGAGAGAAGAGCTGGGGAAGGAGGAAGGGTGCTGGCAGCAGGGCAGGCCCACCTTGGGCGTCATGTCGTGCGTGATGCAGAATTCAAGGTGCTGCAGGATGCTCTCCATGGTGTGGTAGGGCTGCTGCTTGGTGGTCCGAAGGTACTTCTGCATGGCACGGGCCATGGATGCAAAGATGGCTTGGGCTGCCTCCCGGGGGTCCATCACCTCCCTGGGGTTCTTCTGCTCCTCTTCCTGCAGCCGCTTAATGTGAGTAAAGGCCTCCTCCACCGCCACTACAAGCCTAGGGGACAGGAGGGGTCTGGGCCAGATGCCCACATCTCTTTTCCCTCACCCACCCCTCTCCCCTAGCTCCAATACTCCAGCAGCCTGAATGAAGTCAGGCCTTTGTGTTCACCCAAAGCAATACAAAGCCAGGGGCAACAGTACCTTTCTCCCACTGAGAATGGGAAACAGCCACAGAGCTCAGTGGGCCCAGCCCAGGGACTGAGGGCAAATCTAGCGTCAAACCCAGAGAGACAACTAGGAACTGTGCTATGGGATAGACCAAGCATTCCATCAAACTGTAAGGAAAACCTCCTTCAATAAGACCCCCAAATCATACTTCATTGGATCAATAATTCGTAGACGTGATTACATCAAAATGACAGATTTCTATTCAACCATGATAGCATGGACAACATTAACTGACATCTGATGAAGTTGGGGAAATATACATATCTAGAACCCACAAGGGATTCATAGCTAGAACACGCAAGGAATTTGCTACAGTTTCTGTAAAGAAGAAAAAGGTAGGAAACCTAGAGAAAATAGGGCAAGGGAGGTGAACAGAAAATTCACAAGAGGACTGAAAGGCTAAAAAATATACAAAGTAGTTACTGGCTAGCAATTAGAGAGATACAAATGAAAATATTAATAAGATCCTACTTATCCATCAAAATGGAAAAAAGAAGATAACCATAATCCGAATATTGGATAGGATGTCGGGAGTATTCCATGAACTACTGTGCAGCAGAAAGATGCAACAAACTAGATGTACAGACAACAGGGATGAATCTCAAAAACACGGCGTTAAGGAGGAAGCAGGAAAAAGAGGTCTGTTTACATTAAAAGCATACAGATGGCCAGGCGTGGTGCCTCATGCCTGTAATCCCAGCACTTCGGGAGGGTGAGATGGGCGGATCACCTGAGGTTAGGAGTTCGAGACCAGCCTGGCCAACATGGTGAAACTCCACTTCTACTAAAAATGCAAAAATTAGCTGGGCATGGTGGTACCCATCTGTAAAGCTGAGGCAGGAGAATCACTTGAACTCAGAAGGCGGAGGTTGCAGTGAGCTGAGATCGCGCCACTTCACTCCAGCCTGGGCAACAGAGCGAGGCTCCATCTCAAAAAAAAAAAACAAAAAAAAACCATACCGACACACACACCAACACCAACAAAGATGACTACACTAACTTTGCATGAGGATACATACAGGTTTTAAGGAAATCAAACACACTCAGCTGGATGCCTAAATGGGGCTGGAGTGAAAGAAGAAACTGGAGGAAAAGAGAAAACAGAATAAAGAACCATGAGGAACCCTATAATGACAATACGTTAGAAGCTGAAAAGAGCAAATAATGCAATTCTCTGCACTTCGAGTCCAAAAACCAAACCGAAACCCCCCTGGCCTAAGAGCAGGACCGGCCTGAAGTGACAGGAGGAAGAAAGTGAGGCCTGCAGCCTAATATGCAGGAACCCAGGAGACCGGGAACTTCAGTCATTTCAAACGGGACTCTGGGTACGCAGGTGTGGATCTGTGTATGTCTATCATTTCTTTATTCTCTTGCTTCCCCTACATTCCTCAGTAAATTCCTTTTGAAAAGATCCTTTTATCTCGGGTAAACAAAGGAGAAAGTTTGCTCCTGGTTACAAGCAAGGTAATGGGGAAAGGAAAGAGTTCTCTATGTGCCAAAAATGGTGGTGGCAGCACAGGAGATTCAATGACCCTGGTCAGGGCAGAGGGTAAAGGAGTAGGGACATCGCTGGTTTCCTTCCCATGAGGGCCATTTCCAAGACAACTAGAGATAGGCTGGAATGCCGCAGAAATGGAGTTGGTGATCTTTGTTCTACTGCAGGGGATGCCAGCCTCCTATGAGAACAGGGTAAGGGCTACCTCTTGCCCTTGAAGCCTGGAGATCATGTGGAAGGTGGGACCAAGGGCAGGTGCATAGTCAAGTCCCGAGGCACTCTGCTCCTCCTTCAGGGAACTCCCGACAGACCAAGACGGGACCCGGCAGAGTAGGCATCAGGTAAGATTCTTCAGGGTTGACTACACCCACATAATAATTCGAACAGGGAAAGGAAGAAGTGAGGACAGCATTTAAGAATTTATCAAAATGTAGGCACTAGAACCTCATGTTTTGAAGGCAACAAAAGCACCCTCTGGTGAGTGCCCTCCAGATCTACTGGCAGGAAGCCTAGTCCAGCCTGAGTCCCCACTGTTGCAGGTAAAGCTCGCTTCCCTTTATTGGGTCCCTACCTCACGATGGTAGGCAGAATTCAAAGATACCCCCCACTTCTACCAAACTCCCATCCCCTCATTAGACAACAATCTTAGCACGTTTTGCAAATGTAATTAATGTGCCAAGTCAGTGGCTTCCAAACAAGACTGTCCTGTTGGGCCTGATCTAACATGAGCTCTTTAAAATCAGAGTTATCTCCAGCTGGTGGCAGGAGTCAGAGACCTGTTTCTGCTGGGAACAAAAATGCACTGCCATCATGTAAACTGCCTATGGGGCCATGTGACAAGGAACTGAATTTTCCCCACAATAATGAGCTTGAAAGAGGAAGCATAGGCTCAAATGAGAGTCCTCTTGATTTCAGCCTCAGCCAGCCTGCACGTGACCCGTGGAACTGGGAGATAATAAATATGTGCTATGTCACAGCTGCTAAGTTTATGGTAATCTGTTAGGGCAGCAATGGAAAACAAATACACACCCCCCACTCACGTCATCATTGCTCTGTATTTCCAGCAGTTACAGAAGTTCCGTGGTCTTCCACTCCCAGTTCACCCCACAAGCACCTCTCCTCCTCCTCTTCTCCCCCAGGGACCCACCTGGCCCTCCTCTTGCGCACCCTTCGCTCATGCTCAGCCTCCTCATAGTAGTACTCATTGTGACTGTTGTCCCGCCTCCGAGCTGCCGCTGCGATCACAGCCCGAGACTGGCCAGTGGAGTTGTTGGTGCTGTTTTCTGCACAGGAACAGGATAGAGGGGATGGTCACATCAGAGTGTGGCCTTTCTTCCCACTCCAGGAGCTCTGGAGACAGCAGCCTGGCATGTCCAGAAGAAGCCGTTCCCACCACCCAGCAACACCTCCCAATCCCAACCCTCCTGGCCACCTCTGGGAGAGGCCACAGGAAAGCAACAGTGAAGGCACTGGGAGCGCAGGAGTCCTGCGGGTGTTCCTCCCCAGTGCAGGAGGTTCTGCAGCTCTGAGAGCCGAAGGGCTCAGACCAGGGCTGATGAGAGACACAGAGGAGCCAGATCGGGGACACGCCATAGCATAAAGCAACAGCAAGTAGGATGAGCAGCTAAGATCAGCCACCTGGAGTCAAGGGAAGTGACTGAACAGAAGCGGCTGGAACATAGGCTAAGGAAAGGAAAAAGCAAGGGACAAAGAGAGAGGTGGTAACTTGGAGTCCTGCTTGGGAAGAGACAGGGAAGGGCAGAGGAGCAGGGCTGCTCACCCTCTCCGAGGGAATACACCTTGAAGCCAGACACTTTCTTGGCCAAGACGGACTTGGGCAGGTTGAGGAGGGCAGGGTTGTAGACAGGGAAGTCATGGTAATACTTCTCCAGGATCCACACTGCCACGCGCTGGATGCTGTGGGGGAGACGGCAGGAGGGGGCAGGAGAAGGGACAGACAAGGGGCACGGGAAGGGACACATTAGGGCAGGTTGGCGGGGCAGGAGAGGGCGCAGGACAGGGACAAGCTGCTTCCAAGAAGGCTGGATCCGGGCCTGAGGTCTACTTACCAGGCTCCCAAGCCTTTCCCAGGGCTGGGCCTGCTAGTCCCTCCCTGCTGTGCCAAAGCCCAGCAGAGAAAGGGCATTGGGTCTGGGTCCCCAGCCAAAGGTCACCTCATTCCCATCCAGCATTCCCCCAAGATTCTCTACAGGACCCAAGACGTGCCGCTGATACTCTGTGCGGCCTCGAGGGGTGGCTTGTGTACAGGGAGCTGAAGAATTCTCCTTATCTCTTTCTCTGGGGGTCACTTCACAGGCCACTCTCTAAGTGCTCACAAGAAGCTGTGCCTCCCGGAAAGGACTAGAAAAGGGATTCCAAAAAGCCCCTGTTTGTGACCCCCCCAATATCTCTTCCCTTTGGTCCATCCCCCTCTAATATTCCCTACTTCTAAATGCCTGTTCATTCCCAACTCATAACTCCCAACTGATCTTGCCCCACCACTGTGAACCTGCCCATGAAGCAGCAAACGTTGGTGAAAACCTACTTGGTGCAAAGTACGCAACTCCGTCCCCCACAGCCCTCCAAGCCCATCACCTCCAGCCCTCCATCACACCCTCGCACCCTAGCAGTCACTCCACATCCTCCCCTGCCCTTTCCCTCCCCACCCTTCTCCAGCTGTGCGCTAGTACCTGAGGTGGCCAACGTTGTAGAAGCGGCTGGCGCCATCGGTGGAGCGCACGACCTTAAGCGTGAACTGAGGCTGGAGCTGGCGCAGCTCCAGCAGGACCACGGCCAGGTAGTGCACGAAAAGGAGGGCGTCCACCAGCGACACGGCGAACTGCACCACGCCCTGGTAGCTGCGCTCCCGGGCATCCAGGATGCGCACACCATAGAAGAGCCAGTAGGAGACCACGAGCAGGAAGACCAGCACCATGAGCAGGGCACGCAGCACAAAGACGCGGGGCAGCGAGGCCTTGGGCCGGCGGAAGAACAGAGCCCAGCTGCCCAGCAGCAGGATGAGCAGCTTGAAGGCCACGGAGATGAAGAGGCCCTCGCAGGCTGTCCCGCAGGGCTCCAGCTCCTCCCGCCACAGCAGTGGGGGCAGCAGCAGGAAGGCCAGCGGTGTGAGGAAAGAAAGCAGCGCCAGGGTGGCCCCCACTGCCACACCCAGGTGACGGGAGCAGTCCAGCGGGACACTGTCCTCCATGTCCTTGGCGATGCGCGTGAGGTCATCATGGGAGATGCTGTGCTCTGAGGTGCCCGTTACTACTGTCGTTGTTTCCCCCCAGTTGTCATCCTACAGGCAGAAGGGGGCCGGCCACACAATAAGGAGGAAAGGATAAGAAGAGGAAGAGGCGGGGGACAGGAGAGAGGGTGAGGGGAAAGGAGACAGAGAGGAACACGTGGGAAAGGAGAAGGCAGAAAGAAGAGAGAGTAATCAACAAATATGCAACCATCGAAGCATGTACTGAGCTCCACTGCGTGTCAAGGTCTGGCTTCTGCAGACAGCCAAGACCAAGACCCGAGCCCTCGGGGAGCTGGATCCTGGTCAGTGAGAGAGGAAAAGCCACGCATGCAGCAATGACCCTCAGGGCAGACAGCACGGGACATCTGGAGGAGCTGCTCAGGCAGTGACTAGGATCCAAGGGCAAATTTGCCAAGCAAGGCAGGCAAGCTTCGAGAAACGGGGGGACCTGAGCTGATCCTTGGGGCAGGGAACAGGAAGACGTCCCCAATCCCAGGTGCACACATTAGAATCACTTAGGGAGGTTGGAAAATAATGTTAATTATTGGAGAATGTGACCTGCTAAAAAAAAAAAAAAAAAAAAAAAGCTCCCCAGATGATTCTAGTGGTCATCCAAGATTGAGAATTGCTGAACCTAATTCTCTTTAAGGACTGGCTACTCAAAATGTGATCTATGGACCAACAGTGTGGCCATCACCCGGAAGCTTGTTAGAAAGGCAGAACCTCAGGCCCACCGCACATTTACTGAACCAGAATCTGCATTTTAACAAGATCCACATGAATCACTCACACATTAACATTAATTCTAGAAGTCCTATCTAAGTTCCTTCCAGCATGCCATCATTTCAGCAGAAGCTAGAGGAGGAGCCTTTGGGGCAGGAATGGCATGAACTGAGGCAGCCAAGCGCTATGAGAGCAGAAAATCCATGTGCAGCAGCACAGCAAGGTGCAGCCAGGAAGGTGAGGCCAAGAGCAGCCAGGCGGGGCTTGTGCAGGTCATGTTGCAGTGCAGGGCTAGGCAATAAGCACCCATTCTCCAGGCACAGAGAGCCACCGCAGGTTTCCAACTAAGGGAGTAACCAGACCAGAGTAGCACAGAGAAGACCCCAGGAGTAAAGGGGTGAAGGTGAAGGACACTGTGCAGACTCAGGGCCACCCTGGGTCTCTGGTCTGCAAGGCCACCTCTGCTGAGCCATCTAAATGTCTACAGCACAGAGGCTGTCTGTCCCTGAAGGCAAGAAGGTGGCCAGGCTGAGGTCCCCAGGTGCCCCTTAAGTGTGGTCTAAGTGTTCTGCTCAAGCTGTTTCTCTGCAGTGGCTGGAGGCCATCCCACAGAGGAGTCCCACAGACCACCAGCGGCCTTCAGTGCCCACACCCTTCACTCCTGGGACAGCCTGGGGATATGGAGTCACATCCTATCACCCAGGACGTTCAGGCTACAGGACGGAGGCAGCCCAGCAGCACCAGTGATTAGGGAGGTTGGGAACCTCCTCTCCACAGGAGGGGTAACAAGTCTGATGTGAAGATAGAACGTGGATGCACTGACTGCTTTCAGCTCAAGGCCCTGGGAAGCTCCAAGCCCTTCCCCACCCTCTGACCCCCAGACATACTGCCCACCCCCTCCAAGGACCAAGGGCTTGGATCTCCTCCCCAGTAGAAGGCGAGCTGGTCATGTCTCAGGGTCACGTCTCAGGGTCACTTCAAGAACTCAGGAGGCCAGGCCAGGCCCCAGGGAGAAGGGATCGGGAGAGAGGGAAAAAGGACATTTCCTTCAGGTATTGACCTGCTCCCAAGGCCCAGGAACTCCCAATGTCAGCCATAGAGCTTTCTTCTGAGGAAAAAGGATCTGGGAGTCTCCAGACCCAAAGATGCTCCCAAGAGGAATGAGACTTGGGCAACCTCAGTGTCATCACCTCAAATCCTGCCTCTGCCCTATTCCAGGACTGTGCTCTGCCCACTGTCTTCCCTACCAGGTGAACACAGCAGGTGACAGGTTAGAACAGAAAACTTTCTCACCCCTGTCCTGGAGAACTCTCTCCCGGGGTCCCTGTGCCATCCCTCAGCCTCACCTCTTCTCCCTCCGGCTCTCTTCACTTACTCTTCCCATACTCCTTCCCGAAGACCCAGGTAATGCCATTCTACGGGCTGGCACCAGAGGGCACAGAGTGCCCACACCTCGAGGCTCCAGGAAAGCTCAGCTTTGCCCACATGCACCTCAGGCCCAGCCACCACCACCGCTCTCCTGCTCCAGACTCCCAGCAGGCCTGACTGGCTGGCCACAGCTCCAGACGAGCTGGGCAGCCCAGGTCACCCCCGACCCTCTGGAGATAAGGAGAGGCTGCTGTTTCCAGAGGGATCTCTATACTGAAATTCCTGAAGGTCCTACCTTAAGACACTAAGCCAAGCTAAGTATAACACAAGCCACACTCCCCGATCTGGCACCTGTCTGAGACCAGGTTTCCAAGCCCTTCCTTGCTCCATGGAGCCTCCAACTCCTCAGGAGCACCCTGAAAATGCCTGGCCTGGACCACCGCATCCCCAGTACTCACCCGCTCATCCCCTCGTGTGGATTCATTGTCCAGCAGGGGCTCCCCGGGAGCCTGGATTGTCACCGACTTGTCCCCTCGACTCCCATCTCGACTCTTAGAGCGGTGTCGGTCCCGGCGGTCCCTGCGGCGGGAAGCCAGAAGAGGCGCAGAAAGTCCAGTTCTGGACCAGGGTCTTCCGGGCAGCCACCCCACCCCGCCACCCCTGCATGTGCCCGCCTCTTAATGGCCCCCCGACCCTCCCTCTGCCACCCACGTCACCCTGCATGCCTGCCCACCTGTGCTTGCGGGAGCTGCGGGAGTGGCCCGACTTGTAGGAGTATCCCGAGTACTGGGACTCGGTGTCCATGGCGTCTGAACGCCGCGCCTTGTAGCGCTCCAGGGCCGCAGGCTGGGGCCTCTTGGGGGGCCCCACAGCCACCTCCTTCAGCACCGGCTTCTTCAGGCCAAGAGGCACCTTCAGGAAGTCAACTGTCACCCTGAGGGACTCTATTTTGCTGGACGGGTGGGCTTGTCTCAGAGAAAATCCAGCGACGATCCTGGTGGGAGGAAGAAGCTGGTTAGAGGTGGCTCGAGCTCCCTATGGGATCAGGGCAGAGGAAGACAGTCCCCACACAACAGCCACAGGAGGCTCAGATGAGCCCCGCCATGGCCTAAGAATATCTCCACCCAGGCTCCTGCTGTCCACTGGGCCCAGTTCCTCCTGCCCTGCTCTAGAAAGAGCCCTGCCGGGCAGTGCCAAGGACTCAGGCGTGGGAGGAAGATGGCCAGCAAAGGCTCCCAGGGCAGTAAGGCCCACCCAGAACGACCCAAACCCGAGCCCTCTGGAAGGGAGGGGCAGGGCATTGCTTCCCTATTCACAGCCAGGAAAACCAAGGTGTGAAGGGCAGGCTCTGCCAGGCCAACAGGCTACAACAGTGGAGACCTCAGACAGCAGAAAGGAGCTGGCTTCTGTCCAGAGGCTATCCAAGGCCTCTCCTCCACGCGCCACACCTCCTCCCCTCACTCATACTTTCTGAGTGTGCCATGGCTGGCTGCTTCCCTTGGCACCATCTCCCCAGCATCTACTTCAAACACACCCAGGATTACAGGTAAGATCAGGTTGGCAGCTTCCTTGAGGCTGTGTGTGTGTGTGTGTGTGTGTGTATGTGTGTGCAAGCACCCACGCATATGCATACCGCCGGGTGGGGGAGAGGGGTGAAAACTATGGATAATATGGTGGGAGGTGGGAGGAGAAGACAAGTTTCTACTTGCCTAAGTTCTGAAATAGGCAAGGCACAAGTTTATCTGCCTACTTGTAGGCTTATCTTTCAACCATACCTTCTGATTCTGCAGAAGAGAATGACCTCTCCCCTCTCTAACTCCCACCCAAATCCTGCTCGTTCTTCGGAGCCCAGTTCCACCCCTCACAGGAGCCCCCACCTACTCTAGAACCCAGTGTTATCTTCCCCTCTGAGCCAGACTCCACCAACAGTCCTCACCAGGCACTGAGCCACCAACCATCCTCACCAGGCACTGAGCCACC
>NW_022437059.1:4029883-4064839 GCF_009761245.1 Sapajus apella | reverse complement strand
TCCTCACCAGGCAGTGAGCCACCGACAGTCCTCACCAGGCTGTGAGCACTTACTTGCTACCGTCAGTCATTATCTCACCAAATCTTGTTTGCACACCTTCTATGAACCATGCATTCTGCTAGGTGTAAAGTGGTGTGACAGACCCTGAGTTCACAGTCTAGCAGGGAAGGGCCACACCAAACAAGCAAGCAGGTAAATATAAACAACCAGTTGCAGTCATGATGGAAGGGTGAACAGGAAACTCAGAGACACCATGTGGAGTAAGAGCTACTTTAAATTGAGCGGTTCTAGAAAGTCTCTGAGAAAATGACACCTCAGCAGGGGCCTGAAGAAACAGGAATTAACCACGCAAAGGGTGCAGGAAAAAGCCCATGGAGCACAAGAATCACATGTGTGAAGGCCAAAGGCAGGAAAGAGCTTGTTGTATTTAAAGAACCAAAAAAGGCCAGCAGGCCCAGAGTTGAGGAAGAGTGTGGGCACTAGAAGGTGGCTCTACAGAGACAGCCAGGGACCAGATGAAGAGCCTGAGCTTCATTTTATTCTAAGGCCACAGGAGAACTTGGAAGGATTTTAGCTAGGCAGATGTGGATTGAAAAGAGGGAAAAGCAGAAACAGGGAGAACAGTAAGGAGGCGACTGCAGTGGTACAGGCTTGACTAAGGGTAGAGCCACGGAAGAGTGAGTAATAGTCACGTCTGAGACTTATGCGGTGGTCAGATCAGTAGGACCTAATGAGCGGGAAGGGAGCATCAAGAATCCCTGGCCTGAGCGAGGCAGCAAATGGTAACGCCATCGGTAGGGCAGGGAAGACTGGGGAAGTAGCAGCCTTGTGAGGGAAGACAATTAGTTCAGTTTCCAGCCTGTAATCCCAGCACTTTGGGAGGTCGAGGTGGGTGGATCACGAGATCAGGAGTTCAGGACCAGCCTGGCCAAGATGGTGAAACGCTGTCTCTACTAAAAATACATAAATTAGCCAGGTGTGGTGGCAGGCGCCTGTAATCCCTGCTACTTGGGAGGCTGAAGCAGAGAATTGCTTGAACCCGGGAGAGAGGTTGGAGTGAGCCGAGACCATGCCACTGTACTCCAGCCTGGGCAACAAAGCAAGACTTCGTCTAAAAAAAAAAAAAGAACTAAAATGGATTTTGCTTTGTATAGTTACCTTTATTCCAACTACTCTAAACCATTAGTAATTTGAGAATAAGCAATATGATTGATACATATTTATATCCATCTCCCCTCCCATGGGCGCAGAGCAAGGGACTGATAGCAACCTAGTAAATGGGCACATTCATGCCTCGCTTAGCCACAGGAATACTCTCTGAGAACTGTGACATTAGGCAACTGCATCCTGGGAACACCTGCACAAGCCTTGACGGTATTGCCTACTACATACATATCCTACATGGTATAGTCTATTGCTCCCAGGCTACAAATCTGTACAGCATGTTACTGTACTGAACACTGTAGCCAACTGCAACACATTGCTAAGTACTTGTGTATCTAAACATAGAAAACGTACAGTAAAAATACAATAGTATGATTTTATGGGACCACCATCATATATGCAGTCCATCACTGACCAAAACAACCACGACTGTATGCCTCTCTGGCTCTCAGGGAAACTATAATGACTGTAGGGAGATGAAATCAATGTGAAATCTATTCATTGATCCTCTTAACAGAGTTCTATAGAGGCAATCCTCCATAGGATTAGTTATACTTGTCAGTATCCCCATGTCAAAGCACATGTGTGATAAGGACACACTTAGATGACAGAGACATAATACCTTAACCCAACCATAAGCCTTTCCACAAACCTTTGCAACAAAAACGACCCTTATTTATCCCCCTATCTGAAAAACACATGTTGTGTTCATCTACCCGCTCCCCTGAGGGCCTATTCTACTGGCCTGTTCCTCTGTATAGTTAGACATCTCACCTGCATTTCTCTTGATGCGGTTCCAGCCTATTCTTTCTTTTTTTTTTTTTTTTTTTGAGACAGAGTCTCACTCCGTCACCAGGCGCCAGGCTGGAGTTCAGTGGTGCAACCTCGGCTCACCGCAATCTCCGCCTCCCAGGTTCAGGCAATTCTCCTGCCTCAGCCTCCCAAGTAGCAGGGACTACAGGCGCACGCCACCACCCCCAGCTAATTTTTTGTATTTTTAGTAGAGACAGGGTTTCACCATGTTGGCCAGGATGGTCTCGATCTCTTGACCTCGTGATCTGCCCACCCCGGCCTCCCAAAGCCAGCCTATTCTTTCTAGTCCTCCTCTTAAAAACTAAATTTTGTCAGGAGGCTCAAAGACAACAAGTGGGTCACAGAGTGACATGGCGGTAGAGAAGGGGGTGGAGAAGTAAACACTGCCACAGACCAGTGTCTAGACACACACACTGAATCCCAGGCTGTCCATCTCCTCATCCTCCTGAATACCCACCATCTGCCAAAGCCAACAGCCAGAAGAGCCAAGATCTGTGTTCGAAACCTAACTCTTCCGCAGACTAGCTGTGTGACCATGTGCAAGTTATTAACGCGTCTGTGCTTATGGCCTAGTAAGCTCATTAGTAAAACAGGGAAAGTGATGCCTCTTTCGTGGGGTGGCTGTAAGGGTCACGAGGGTGAAAGAAGTGCTTTTATAAATGGTTTAGCTAGTGATTAGTTAAGCGATTAAAAAGTTTTAGCTCCAGGATCACTCATACTCCAATCCCCAGACACTTCCTCTGAAACTAGGGAGGAGGTGGTATAAATAAACCCTGCTGTTAGTACGACTAAATAAAGAAGTCTCATACACATTCACACATGCACAAACACACACACACACACCAACCAGAACCAGCACTTCAGACACACCCAGGAGGTAAACTGATGCCATTGCCTTTCCCCTATAGATAAAGTTCAAACCAGTCGAGGGTGCCAGTCCCCTCCCATCCTTTAGTTCTGAGCTGCCCAGCCTGGTGCCCCCATCTTCATCCCCTGCTACTCATTAAAGACTCAACATAAACCCTGCTCCCCTGGCCTGCCAACCCAAGTCAGAGTGCCCAAAAAGCACCAAAACACACTTCTCTCCTCCCTACCAAACACAGGGGCCAAAAATGAACCCAATTTCTGAGACCCTTGCCTGCTGTGTCTTCAAGTACCCCAGGGAACTAATCCAAGCACTGCTGCTGGGGTCCTGGGAGGAGAAAGGGGAGGGGAGTAAAGAGAAGGGAAGAAGTTCTCGTCATTTAATCAGTCTCAGGAATCAGGGGTTTGGAGGGTCTCCCGGGTGGGCAGCGTTCCCAGGAAAGAGATGGGGGGAGGGGATCGCTGGATGAGATCAACAAGTGGAAACGTCAAGAGGGATGACGAGGCGGGGAGGGAAGTCCAGACTCCGCGCAGGACAGGCAGCTGCCCCAGTCTGGGGAAGGGGGAAGCTGTTTTAAAGGAACGTGCCCCACTGCCTTTCACCTTGCCCCTCACTTCCCAAGACACAAATACATGTACTCAGTCCCCTGCTCAAACTAACCATGGATTATCCGGGGTTAAAAGGAGGCCAGGGAGGAGAGAGGGAGAGAAGACAGAGCCCGTTACAAAAAGGAGACCCTTTTCCCCTCCAAAGGCCTTTCAGAAATAAAATTAATGGAATGTGTCTCGGTATCATCCCAAGGGGATTGGGGGTAGCTGGGTTGGGGGGGGAGGTGTAATGTGGGGGCTTTTGTCCTGGCTGCCCAGCTTCTCCCACATTGATCACCATGGCAACAAAAGCCCCCTGTTGCCTAGGTGATGGCAGCCAGGTCCTGGAACCCATACCCAGCATCCAAAGGGAGGGAGGTTATGGAGGTGGGGGTGATAGGGACAGAGGGGGAGAGAATGAGGTTTCTCCTCTGGCGGCCCCAGCTTTTGTCTGAGCTCCAGGATCAGGTTTCTCCAGGAAACAATTGGAGGCCTCTGGAAAAAATACACTCAGAACCTGGCAACAGGCAGAGGGAGCAGGGCCCTAGAGTTGTGTGAGTGTGTCTCTGTGTGTGTGTGTGTGTGTGTGTGTGCGCGCGCGCGCGTGTGTGTGTGTGTGAGGGGGGTGGCTGTTGGCCAAAACACAGACCAGGACGGACCAACCCTTTCCCATTTCTCACTCAAAGTAGGCAGCTCAAGTGGACAAGGTGTTGAACACAGATGCCAGCACCCCCATGTGTGGCGCGTGCTGAGGACCGATGACCAGATGCAGACGGCTGCAGGTGCCACCTTCTGCCACTGCTCTGGCCCAGGCCCACCCCGCAGCCCAGTCCCAGCTACTTTACACCTGGGGTGGGGTAATGAGACAGAGCACAGATGAAGACAGGGCTGAGAGAAAGAGCTGAGACTCGGCGACG
Source organism: Sapajus apella (assembly GCF_009761245.1). Lineage (NCBI taxonomy): Eukaryota > Metazoa > Chordata > Mammalia > Primates > Cebidae > Sapajus > Sapajus apella. The sequence continues at coordinate 4,060,493 of NW_022437059.1, read as the reverse complement.
GGAGAAAAGGGGGCCGGGACAGAGCACAAACACTCACCTAAAAAGGGCACCTTTTGTTCCTCCTCTCCACTGAGGACAGGGCTGGAAGCACCCGGCCAGCCAAGCTGCGGAGGGCACTTGGGTTTGTTTTTTAAAAGACTTCCAGCCAGATGGGAAGATGATGGGAAAGAGGACAAGAAACCTCAGGTTCTCCTCACAGGAGCAGAGATCTCTGATAGGACCATTTTCCTCTCCACAGTCAGGGACTAGGGAAGGGCCTGAGTACCGCATCAGACCCTGCCTGAAGAGTCCTCTGCAGGCCCCCACTCACTAAAGGTCCCTGATTCCTACACGGGAGCCTGGGTCTTACTGCATATGCTCTACACCCCTTTCCCACTGCAGCCAACCCTAGTGCCAAGATCCAAGGATATCAAGACAGGTTCCACTCAAAGTGCTGATGGCCACCTTCGTCCATGGAGGTGGCAAGAACTAAGCCCAGGATCCAACCTCCCAGCTCAGGATCCCAGGAGCTAGCTGTCTGTGCTGCCAGAGCATCTCGCCAAGGCCTATGGCCAGTGCAGGGCAGAGCAGAGGCTGGAGACAGCTGTCCCACTTCAGAGCCTTGCTCGGTTTTCCTCCTTGTCATACTCCTCTCCTGACTTTCACTGATGTGCTTAACCCAGGCATCGCTGTCAGGCCCTGGTGCAGGGCTGAAATTGATGAGTGTGGGCTGAAAATGCAGACACCCAACACGGCTTCCACAGAGGAGAGGAAGGTACCGAACCTCTGACTATGCCCATGTCATTCCCCCGACGCCCCTGCCCCTTTCCCTTTCCCCTTCAGGGGGACACAGCTGACCGAACCACACTCTTCTCAGCAGGTTCCAGCACCAAGCTGAAAGGGGCCTTAGAGGGACAACCCCAAATTTTACAGCTAAAAAGCAGGACCCAGAGAAAAACGGTGACTAGCCCATGGCGGGCACTTCTACGGCAGCCCATTTCCGGCCTCCTCTCCTTGTTGGAAAATCGTACTAACACTGACTTTGAGGGGTGCGCCTCCTGGGGTCAGACCAGGTTTCACCAGGAGACTGTCCTGGATGCTGGTTCTTTGAGCAGTCACAACTGCAAGAGGACCACGACAGGAGAGATTTGCTGACTCTGGGCTGCCCCCTCTTCTCACCAGAGACAAACAGAGACTAGACAGGCTTCAGCTAACACAGCCAGGACCAAAGAACCTCTACCTCCCAAAGCGGTGGTTCGTGCACCCACCCATCTGCCACTCCTAAGAACCTTGATGTTCCTTCATCTCCATACGGCCTTGGGCTGTGGGCGAGCCACCCATCGGAGACGCTGGGCTTTCACTATCACCAAAAAGACTAAGGTACAGAGTGGGCAAGGACCAGATCCAGCCCTGGACCAGAAACGGGATGGAGATTTTGTCCCGCCCCTCATTCCTATACCGTGAAAAAGGGTGTCCTTGGGTGACAGTGCTGCTCAGGAGGCCAGAGAGAACAGCTGGATCTCAGTGGGCCGAGGGGTGGGAGGGGCAGACCAGGGAGCCCAGGAGCTGGCACCAGGTGCCCCACCCCCGCCCTGTTAAGCAGGCATTCTCCCAGGACAGCCCCAGACATGAGCTCACCATCTCATAGCCCCAGGGTGGGAGCAGGACTCTCCTCCTCCCTGGGCTGAGAGGCAGAAGAGGGGTGGGCCCCTGGCCATGCTGGGGTCATCCAGGAATCCAGGCTTCCAGAGCAGCTCCTCACCCGCAGACCCCAGTGCAGGGCGCAGCGCAGGGGAAGGGCCCACCTACTGGGCTCCCGGCCCGGATACCTGAGCTTGCATTCTAATTCAAAAGCAGTTGGGGAAGCCAGAACCAAGCCTCTCTCCACCTACTTCCTTAATTTCCTTCACTCTAAGGCCGGGGGTGAGGCTGGGGACCTCTAAACCCACAGATACACAGAAACACCGACACACACACACACTCCCCCACACTCCGTTCCCCCTCTGAAACCTGGAATTGCTCCTGCCTGCCCCACCCAGCTCCACCCACCCTGGCTAGGCAGGTTCTGTAGAGACCTGCTCCGCTGTCTGTCCAGCACCCCCACCCCCATCCCAGCTCCCAGAAGGTTCCTGCCCCCCAACACAGCTCACAAAAGCACACCCGTGTGCACATACATGTCCCATAACACCCCATTCCGTAGCCTTCCCCAAACCCATTCCTAGTCAGTGTTGAAGAGAACACTGGGGGTGGAAAGGCTGCAGGAGAAAGGGTGACTAATCCCCCTGGCATCTGTCCCAGGTAGGGCCCGGTGGGGAGATGGGACACTAAGCTGGTGGGAAGGTAACCGGGGCTTCTGGATGCTCCATTTAATTTCTACCGATGGGCAGGACCCATAATTTCCACCACCAGGCTTTTAGCTGCTTCCTCCCCTGGCCTAGGCAGAGAACTGGCCCTTACCTGCCCACCAGATGAGCTGTGGAAGAACCAAGAAGGAAAGCAGGCAGCTTGAGGTGTCTTCAGAGACAGAGTGGACCATGGGAGGTGGGTGAGCTGTGCTGACCCATAAGCCAGCTTCCTGTGCACTCCAAAAACAAATGCCCCCCTTAGGCCAGGCATAGTGGCTCATGCCTGTAATCCCAGCACTTTGGGAGGCCGAGGCAGGTGGATCATGAGGTCAGGAGATCGAGACCATCCTGGCCAACATGGTGAAACCCCATCTCTACTGAAATATAAAATATTAGCTGAGAGTGGTGGCACGTGCCTGTAGTCCCAGCTACTCAGGAGGCTGAGGCAGGGGAATAGCTTGAACCTAGGAGATCGGAGGTTGCAGTGAGCTGAGATCTCGCCACTGCACTCCAGCCTGGCGACAGAGCAAGACTCCTTCTCAAAAAAACACAAAACAAAAAAACAAATGCCCCCCTCTTCACAGCCTGCTGCCAGAGGTAGACCCCAACTGTCCCTGGCCCCAAAAGACCTTCAAAGCCTGCTCACCCAGCCCCTGCCCTGGAGTGTAAAGAGGTGGAAAGCAGCTCGTTGGGAAGGGAAAGTTAGCCAACCTTGGGCTTGCTGTGGATGGGGAGAGCTGAGCTGTGAGGATGGAGTGTGCAGGAAGAACATATGTGGACACTGTCAGCGAAGGCTGGATTGTGGGAAAGCAGTAGAGTGGGCCTCAGGGTGTGAGATGCAATGTGACTGGGGGTGAGGGTGGCAGGGTTGGGTATCCCCACCCCAAGAGCCTCCTCTTGCCTCAGCCCAGGGCCTTGGACCTGGCAACTTGGCCGGTTCTTATCTAGAAAAGCAGAGCCAACTGAAAGGCCCAAGTACCCACCCGCCTCCACCATCTTGACCGCCGCCCCACCAGAGTCTCACTCTTTTCTGAGAATTCTCAACTCCCCCATCCCCTGTATCTACCACTTCCATTCCTGAAGTAAAGCAGGAGACAAAAATGCATGTTTTTGTTCACACTCTGTTGTTTTTTAAGTGACTGCATTCACACCCCGGGCTTGGCACCTGTTCCTATCTAAACCCGACTTACCCTAAGAAACCATAGCCCCTGGGCCAGGCATGGTGGCTTATACCTGTAATCCCAGCACTTTGGGAGGCCCAGTGGGTGGATCACCTGAGGTCAGGAGTTCAAGAACAGCCTGACCAACATGGTGAAACCCCATCTCTACTAAAAATACAGACTTAGGCAGGCATGGTGGCACATGGCTGTAATCCCAGCTACTTGGGAGGCTGAGGCAGGGAAGTAGAGGTTGTAGTGAGCCAAGATCGTGCCCTTGCACCCCGCCCGGGCAAAAAACGAAAATCTCTCTCAAAAAAAAAAAAAAAAAAAAAAAAACAAAGACCCCCTTGCCAGACCCACACATAAACACACCCTCTCTCTCTGACAAGGCTAAAGGAGCCAAGAGCGCTCTGATGAAAACAGGGGTCTGAAAGACATTGTTAGGGGCTGTGAGAAAACCCTGTAGACAATAAGGACCAGGCTCCTCCCAAGACCCCACAGGCCATGGTGGTCAGAGCCTACAGTCACTCCCTTCTCCAGCCCCCACCCAAAATCATGGTCCAGCAAGGAGAAAGAGACCTGCCCCAGGAGAGGTTTCTGCTCAGATGCCAGCCCCGCCCGAGGCTCATGACACCAAGGTGCTCCTCCTGGAGATGAGGTGGTTCTCTGACTCCCACCTCGAGGGTAGGCTTCTCTACTCCTCAGGCTGACATTGGACTCATGTCTGCTTTTCAGAAAACAGAGGGGAATTACTCAAACTCAAGATTAAAGGCAATAATGAGCAATCAGACCTAACTGAAATGAGAGTAGGGGAAGGTGAAGAGACTTTGGGAAAAGGAAGAGCACTTAAGTCAGAGAGACCTGGCAGAGCCTTTTATGAGCTATGTAATCTCAGGTGAGTCGCTCCCCTTTTCCAAACCTCAGTTTTCTTAACTGTAAAATGGAGATAATAGTGCGTGCTTCAGAAGGTTAAGAGTTTCCAGCAAAATAATGTATACAGAATATTACAGACTGGCACATGATAGAGCTCAAAAAAAAGTTCCCACCTTTTCTCCTTTAGTGGGTGCACAGCCAATCCCCTCCACTTTCTGCTCCCACAGCCTCACTGTAAGGAGAAAGACTCCAGAATAAGATGGAAGCACCTTTAGGCTCAGGCTTGGCCCTGCTCGAAATTAGACCACATCCAGGTAATCCAGGTACTGCCTGAGAGAGTAACCAAAACGCCTCTTCCCCCTCTCTGCTGCTTTCTTCAGAGGCCCATGGATCCCCCGCCTTTCCTCCTCTCCTTCCTGCCTTACAGTGAGGCAGATCTGGGTTCCAATCACCTCCCACTCTCCTCTAGCTCTAGGCCCAGCTGTGTGTGGAGTGGCAGGGGAAGGGGCCCCCAAGCCTCCTACCCTACCCAGCCCCCAATTTCTTCCCACTCTCCCCTCTCTCTGCCCCACCCTGATTACCAGGATATCCTCAGCTCTGCTGATTCCAAGCCTGCTTCTCCCAAACCAGTTCCCAGCTGTCATGTCTGTAATTACCAACCTTGCCAGGGGCATCCGACAAAGCACAGCAAAACCTCATTTCCAAAGGGCCCTACCATAGAGGGCCCTGCCTCCTGCTCTGTACCAAGCAAGGTAGAAGCAAGGAATGCAAAACTCCCCCTGGCCCACCGCAGTTTTATCCAGACCACGACAGAGAAGGTGAGAGAAAGGCGGCCCCAGCCACATCACCAAGAGACAAAATAAAGAAGGGGCGGGCCGCCGCAGGGTACAGCGCAGGACTTACTCCCAGGCCTTTCCTTCACCTCTGCTGCCAAAATCTCATCATGCACAGGGTTGCCCACCTGTGGAGGGTAAAAGGGGCAATTTCAGGTCAATTCAGAGAGAGGGGAAGCTGATGCCAGTGAACAGGGAGATGGCTTCCCCCAGGGATGAGAGTTGATGCATATAGGAGGGAGCTGCCCAGGAAAGAGCAAGTTTTAAAAGCCCTATCCCCAGCCCAGACCCTGAGAAGAGGCAGCAATACCCTAGCCTCTCCTCTCCCCTGATACCTCCAACCCTACCAACCCCATAGGAAAAGCAGGAAAGGGATGATAAGCTTTGTTTTATAGACAGAGAAACTAAGGCCGAATCCCCACTTCACACTTCAAGGTGCAGGAATACCAAACACCCTGTGTACCTTTTGCTCACGCTCAGCCTCCACCAGCAGTGCCCTCCTCAGACCCTCACTGCTGGCCTCGCTCACCTTTTAACCAGCTAAAGTCTCTCCACAGAGAGAAGAATACTCGGCTATAAAAGAGAATGAGGTACTAATACATGCTACATGCTACCAAGTGAATTAACCTGGAAAACGTTATGCTAAGGGAAGAAAGCCAGATTCAAAAGGTCACACCTTCTATGATTCCATTTGTATGAAATATCTAGAATAGGCACCTCCATGGAGACAGATGCAGCCTGGTGGTTGCCAGGGGCTGGGATTAGGGGAAATGGGGAGCAACTGGCTTCAGGCGTATGGGTTTTCTTTCGGGAAGGTGCAGACGTTTTGGGACTAGACAGAGGTGGTTGTTGCATAGCACTGTGAATGTACTAAATCCACTGTTCACTTTAAAATGGTTTATTTCCTATTATGTGAATTTCACCTTAATTTTTTTTTAATCCAGCTAAGGGGGCATCTCCTCCAGGAACCTTCCCTGGCACCTCAGGCCAGGGCCAAGCACCCTTCCTCTATGCTCCAGTGGTCTCCTGAACACACCTCCACACAGCACTCACTGGGCTGCAGTGAATCAACACGTTTTCACATGTCTCCCCTGGAAAAACGTCTTATTCCTCCCTCCATCCCCTGTGCTTCACACAGCGCCTGACAGACAGGAGAGAGTGCCTAATGTGGTCGGCCAGAGGAAGAACAGAACCAAAGCCTAGTTCTCCTGTCCCGACCCTGACCTCTCTCCCTTAACAATCATCATCCCTGGCCGGGCGCGGTGGCTCACTCCTGTAATCCTAACACTTTGGGAGGCAAAGGCAGGTGGATCACAAGGTCAGGAGTTTGAGACCAGCCTGGCCAATGTGGTGAAACCCCGTCTCTACTAAAAATACAAAAATTAACTGGGCATGGTGGCAGGCACCTGTAATCCCAGCTACTCGGGAAGCTGAGGCAGGATGATTGTTTGAACCCAGGAGGTGGAGGTTGCAGTGAGCCAAAATCATGCCACTGCACTCCAGCCTGGGTGACAAAGCGAGACTCCATCTCAAAACAAACAAACAAACAAACAATAATCATCCCTCAGAATCCGAACCCCCCAGCTAACATTTACTATGTGCCAGCCACTGTGCAACATGCTCTATTATTTCATTTAATCCGCATAAACTCAAGAGATAGGGCCTATTACTAATTCCATTTTACAGGTGAGGCTTCAAAAAGCTACCAGTTTTGTCTGATGTCACAGAATTAGAAAGTGGCAAAGCCAGAATTTAAAAGCAAACCAGGGAAGAAAGCTACTTGGGAGGGGGACCAGGGATTCCTTGTGGAAGGGTTCAGTCTGGGCTTGGAGGATGTGCCTGGTAAGAGGTGCCTAAGAGGCTAGGGAATGGGGCTTATTACTTGCCGAGATCACACCACTGTTAAGTACTAATTCCAACCAACTCTGACTCCTTTCTCTGGCCTCACAGTGTGAGGAACACTCGAGGGAAAAAGTAAGACTGGAGTCGCTAAAACTCGGAGGGAATCAGAAGATCTCTTCCTTTTCCCCACCAAAGCTTCTGTTAGCCAGGTTCCCTCCCTGCTAACCAGAAGGACCCAGAAACCAGAAGAGCAGAGAAGACTGTCCTGCTCTAGGCCCAGGGAAGGGGGATCAGACCTAAAAGGATCAGGGGAAGAGGCAAACATACCAGAGAGGCCTGCCCCAGAAGAACTAAAGGAAATAGAAGCCAAGAGCAAGACAATGGGTGAGGAGGGGCCAAGGTGGCCACTGACTCCCAATCCGGAAGTACTTTTAGAAATGGCATTTCCTATTATCTGACCGCAATTCCTCCTCTTTGGAAGACAGAACCCACCAGTACAATATATCATGCATGTGATGAGTGTATACAGAGCAAACAAGGTACCCCAGAGAGCCAGGGCACACCATCTTGGATGCAAGAGCCTTGCTAGCCCTGGGAGCCCAATCAGACAGGCGTTGGGTTTGGGGGAATGATCCATTAAAAAAAAGAAGGGTCTTTTCCTACTGTGCCCCATTCCTGGTCCCAACATTCTCTAACCTTGCGCTACTCCTATCTCCAGGCCTTAGGGAAGGTAGGGAGCCCTGGGGACTAAAGAGGAAACATTTCAACTGCACATGCCCATTAGAGACTCTAACATTCCAATTGCAATTGCCCAGGGACCCTAATGGGCATGTACAATCTCACCTCAGTTCTAAAAACTGGGTGCCTCAACCCAGCCACTGGCAGCAAAAAGACCACTGCAAGAGTGTGCAATGGGAGAAGGCTAGTATCCTAAAGAAGGAGGTGAGCAACCCCTTCCCTACACCCCAAAGAGAAAGGATGAGAGAAGACAGGGAAAGAAGGGAGTTGTGGCTTCTTGGTGGAGAGAGACATTCGCTTCCTGGATGGTCACTGACTTCCCACCACACTATAGTGATGATGAGCATAGCCTGAGACTAGGAGTACAGCCGGCGATGGGGACCTGCCTTTCTCCCCACACACAGACACTCAGCCCTGACGCCACACCCACAGCTCCATCTCAATCATGCTTCTCACCAGGGAAGAGGGAAACTGTGTAATAAACCACACAGCCTCACTTGCAGAAACTCCTGAAAAAACACCCTAGGCCACCTTCTAAACCCCATGGACAGGGAACCCAAGCTGTTCCCCACCAGGTCTCTCCCTTCCAGACATGCTTCCTCCTCTTGTTTCCATCCCACACCAAAATCCCAAGACTCCTCAGGAACTTTGGGATCTGGAGTCAGGGCAGAGTTAGAAGGCACTGAAGCACCAAACTCTGAGCCGGCTTTCCAAGAGAACTGTGGGCTGAGGCCTTTAACTAAGGCTGGGAATCCCTAGCCTCTCCAAGTGCTGGAACCCAGCCTATGATGATGGGGGAGGAAGTTCCTCTTATTCTTCTCCCCGACCCAGCCAATCTTCCAAATTCCTCTAGGACTACAAGCAGATCCCTTGTTCCCTATTCCCCATAACACACGCCCTCTTCCTGAAAACCCCATCCCCCAAAAACAGGCACTTCATAAGACAGCCCATTCCCTCCCACCCATAGGTCTGAGATATTTAAGGCACTATCCCTGAACCCAGGCCAGGCCATCCAAGAAGTCTCAAAATCCTGCACACAGCCTTCCTTTTGGGATTTTTGCCAGGAAAATCTGCCTGCAGAGACAAGAGGTGCCCCGACACACACTCAGAAACACACATATCAGCTAAGGCAGGCACACACACACTGATACCTACCCAACAACACAGGTTTACACACAAGAGAACACAGATTCACTCACACCCCTTCCCAGTACACAGGTGCACACACACCTATCCACATACACTCCATTCTGCTCTTACACACCCACCTTCCTCGGTACCTACACACCTCTTTCCCATAAACCCTTCTCCCAGTACACACACATATTAGAGCCTTCCCCTAAGTGTACATACAAATACATATCCAAACACACCGCAGATGTATGGCCAGCCGCTTCCCGGCTGCACACACACTCAACCACAGAAACACACCTACACATCTAAGCCAGGGGCCCACCTGCAGGAACCTGCAGCACGTCAAGGCGTGCATACACACCAAAACAAAGAATCATCCACACGGATCCTCCACCAACGCTTCAAAACTCACTAACGCAGAGCCCACAGTCCCCTAAATGGGTAAATACGAGCGGGGAGAGGGATGCCACCGCCTGTCGCCTCGACCCCTATACACAGTCTACCACAGCCAGCCCCATCCTCGAGCGGTACACACACCCTATCTACTCTGCGCAGCCCGCCCCCCTGACTCCACTCTACACCCTAAACTCATACCTGCCTCCGTCCCTCCCCACGGTCCTGAGGGGTGTATGCACCCCAAAACACCCTTGGCTTCCAATACCTCCAGACTCCGATCCTTCCACGCCTGTCCCCCCACCTCCAACACAAGCTCCCAGTCTCAGGCTTCAACCCGCTCCCCTGGGGATCATTAAGGCCCCCGCCCGGGCCCAGGAAAGTCCCCGGCTCTCCAGGCCTGGGCTCCGCCCCCTCTCCACGAGCCCCTTCCCCTCCCCAAAGTTGGGGGTACACTCCGCTGCGCCGTGGGGAAGCGGACCGGAAGGGGGTTGCCCGGAGCCCAGCCCCCCTCCCCCATAAGCCTCCCTGCTCGCTCTGGGGTCGGGCACCCCCTGGCCCTTTGCATGATTTTCCTCCTTTTCCGTTTCTTTTTTTCTCTCTCTTCCCTTTTTTTTTTTTTTTCAAACTTTGCCCGCGCCCCCGCGGCCCGGCACTCACCCGCCGCTGCGAACTGCCGGGTGGGCTCCGCGGGCGCCGCGCTCGGCCCGTCGCCTTTGTATCCGCAGCGCTCCGGGTCGCTCCGAACTCGGCGCTCCCGGACAGGCGGCGCGGGCGATGAGAGGTGTTGGGGGGGCTCTTGAGTCTGGTCACCCCCGGCTCCGTCCCAGACCGCTGCCTCTTCCCCCTCAAGGCCCCGGGGGCTGGGGGCCAGGGGGGAATAGGGGGCGCTCAGGCTCCCATGGCGGGACCCAGGACCAAGGAATCAGGGATCAGGAATCAGATCGGGAGCCGGCGGCGGAGGGGGGAGGGGGCGGAGGGGGAGGGGACGAGGGTGGGGGGTGCAGGGGGCGGGGGAGCGCGAGCTCCCGGGTGCCGCCTCCCGGCTGTTCCCGCAGCCGCCGCCCCTCCTACCGCCGCGTCCATTGTCTGCGGCCCCGCTCTTCCCCGAGTCGCCGCTCCCCCGGCCCTGCGCCTCCAGATGCCCGGCGGCCCTCCCCGGTCCTGGGAATCCGCGGCGGGGCTGCTACCCGGGTCCCGAACGGTGGACAGGGGAACGCCTCGATTCGTGGCCTTGGCCCAGCCTGCAGTCCCCCCTGAGGCTGTCTTTCGAACCCTCCTGTCGGAGACGAAGCCCCGCAGAGCCCCGGGGCTGGCCATATTCTCTTCTTTAGGGCCACAGACCCGGCTACACGAAATCCACAGGAATCTGGGACCTGGGAAGATTGATTTTTTTCCCCCTAGGGGTGCGAGAAGGGAGAGTCATTCCTGATTTTAATTAGTGGCGAGGGACGCACGCTTCTTCCCATGCATACGGGGATTTCCCTGACACCATCCCCACCATATCCCCTCCTTCCAAAAATAATTTAATTACTTGAAGTTCTAGCTGCGAGCAGCGACCGCCCCAGTCAGTCTGGGACGCTCCCTCATTAACACATTTTCCCTCCCCTCTGGTTTGAGTGTTGGGTTTAATTACAAAGGGAACCCTGCCCTGGGGGAGAAGGGGAGGAGGAGACGACGAGGGCGCCTGGGAGTTTGGATGGCGGAGGAGAGGGGGCCCTCTCCCAGGAAACCTTCAGGAGGAAAAATGCCTTGGCCGGTTGGATCCCCAACCCCAAGCAGGCAGGCTGTCCATCCCAGGAGTTTCAGATACTTTCGAGCTGAAGGTGCCACACAGAGATTGTAGGGTCTCACAAAATACCCGACAGGTTTGGGGCGTTTCTGCCTCCCAGTATGCCAAGAAACCAGTTAGAGTTGTTGTATATCTGACCCCACAAGAGTGACCTCCCACTGTAAAAGCCTGGGCTGTGGGAAGTCCATGTTCGCCCTGAAGTAAATGAAAGCAGCATTCAATTATCATTAGTGTTACTGCCGTGCAACCCTCCACTTAGAGTAGTATCACTTCAAAAGCATCTTCACATACCTCTTCCTAAGCAGGCCAAGGCCTTTTCAACATCTCAGCCTCCTCAGTTTCCAGTCCTGGCACCTGCTCTCACCCTGTGATTTAGGAATCCCAGAGAAGGAGACTCCCAGCCTCTGTTCCTCACTTGTTTGGGAATTTTTGCTCCTCCCTGATGAAAATTTTTTTCCTGAGACCTAATCTCACCCCTTTTGATGGTTCATTCCAAACTGTCCAAAGATGAGGACAGAGCCACCTTTGCTGCGTTGTTCAAAGACGAAGAACAGTAAAACACACTTTCTTTCTCCTCTGCCCAAACTCTGCCTTTCCTCATCCCCTCCTCCAGTAGTATAGGTAAGCAAGTGACTCAGCACCAAGACAACATGAAAAATGCAGAATCATCATTTCAGGTACCCAAGTCCCTGCATGCGTCCAGGCACTCATTCACCTTGTGCCTATCATGTGCAGGCACCGGGCTGCACTGGGACTCCTAGCAGTGATCACGGTCAGGTGTATGAGAAAGTGGCAGGAGAGCTGGGGAAAGGTTAAGCAGAGAGGACACGGGTGTCCCCAGCCCTGCCCTAAAGCACACCCTAGTGCTGGGCAGCTAGTGTGTAATTTGACACAGTGTCGGGGCTGCCATGGCACTGTCTGACTCCCAGGCAGATTTAGTGTGAGTTATGTTCACATGCTGCTAGCCTGTTTCACAGACCTCAAAGGGGTCCAAAGAACTGGAAAAATAGGGGCCAGTTTACGGATAGTTACATAAACTGGCCCCACTGAAAGCCAGATGCCAGAATTACAGGTAATTCCGTAAACTGGCCCCGCTGAAAGCTTGAAACCTAAGTCAAGATGTTAGCAGACGAGAATTCTGGATTAACAGGCATCAGGCATCAGGCTGGAATATGCTTGGTCCCTCCTTTCTCCTCTCTGAGGGTGAGGTTGTGGGCTGTCAGTTACATCTCTGCAATGAAAACACTGGATTACAGAGTTCAATAATAAATTTTTTTGGTGTGGTCTGTCCCATTCAGTAATTCTCTTTACTACCTTCTGCCTTCACCCCAGGATAGAATCTCATCTGGATTTCACATGTCAAGGCACTGAGTGAGGAAACAGAGACCCAACTACAAGGCTCACGTGCCCTACGGTCTAAGAGACCTAGCTTAATTCTTTGGAAGGAAGGAGAGCACTTGAAATGACATTCAACTGTGATTTTCCCAAAGGGGCCAACCTACAATAACAGAGGGAGCCAGGAGCCTGAGGGACAAAGAATGGAACAGATTGGACTTTGTACAGCTCCTGTCCTTGAGGACATAGTCGAGTTTCTTAATTTCTTCAAGCCTCAATTCCTGTTTATACAAAAAGTGTCTAATGAGGTAACAGAAGGAAAACCATCCACATACCCACAGTGCCACAGTCAATCCCCGGCCAAGCTTCCCCTCTCTGTTCTGTGCCTACGACACTTCTCATTCCTTCGGGACCCTTGATTGGGGAACGAGGTCTGTAGCTAAAAGCCAGAGCCCTCTGTTAAAGCCTTTCAACTCCTCACCAGCTCACTAGGTGGAGGTGGGGGTGGGAGGGTCAGATCCGAGTTTTCCCAGGAGCCCTGGGAGTTGGGCTCTCCTGGGGAAGATCCCAGGAGCTCAAGAAGTGACAGTAGACTCTCCCTGGGGGAAGGTCCAGGCTACAGAGAAGCACCTACGTACTTCCTGTGTGGATGAAGCTGTCCTGGGAGGTCAGGCCCAGACCACAGTAGCAAAAGTTAGGTTTTCTGCTCTGATGAAAAATAGGGCCTTTTCTTTTCTTTCTTTCTTTTTTCTTGAGGAGGAATTTCCCTCTTGTTGCCCAGGCTGGAGTGCAATGGTGTGAACTTGGCTCACTGCAACCTCTACCTCCGGGGTTCAAGTGATTCTCCTGCCTCAGCCTCCTGAGTAGCTGCGATTACAAGGCATGTGCCACCATGCCTGGCTACTTTTTGTATTTATACTAGAGACAGGATTTCCTAAGGTTGGTCAGGCTGGTCTCAAACTCCCCAACTCAGGTGATCCTCCCGCCTCAGCCTCCCAAAGTGCTGGGATTATAGGTGCGAGCCAATGTGCCTGGCCAAGTAGGGTCTTTTTATAACTCTGCTCAAAGAAGGAAATCCTTGGTACCTTACTCACAGAAGCTTAACACACTAGCAGGATGGCCGTCAAAGTGTTTCCAGGTGAACAGTTAGCAATTTCAGCCACCTCCCTCCCAGGTACAGGTGACTGCAGTAATGAACCCACATGCAGGGTCACAATCACCATCTTCTTCCAGCCCTGCTGATGAGCCTGGGGACAAGTTCGTCTCCCAGAATAGTTAGAGATCTTTCCCCAGCCCCCACCTTCCCAGAAAGGCTACTCTTGATGCTTACAAAAGGATTTCCAGACCCAGGCTATATTGTGAAATAGCTGGGTTTTGGGGGTGGAGGGTTACCCCCCTCACTTTTAGTAAAAAAATTAAAAATAAATAAATAATAAAAATAGCTCACACACACACTTTACTATGTCATAGGCTTGTGGTGAGGTGTCTCTCATGTAAGACCCTGATCTCTAAGAACAAGGACCATGCCTCATTCATTTCTATATCTCTGGTACATAAAATTCACTAAGTTAGCCTTAGCTGCCTTCCCTTCTAGGTTCCTCCTTTTTCTCCTTTCCTCATCTGTGAAACCTTGACCACTCCTTATTCATCCAACCTTTATTAAGTGTGAGTTTCCTCAAATCCAATCCCATTATCATGAATCTAAAATGTTACCTACAATTAAACCAGTGGTTGTGAACTTTGACTACAGATTTTAATCACCTGGGAAGCTTTGAAAACACATCAGTGCCCAGGACCATCCCAGACTAATTAATCCAGAAACATCTGAGGTGTGACCCAGCTATTGGCATTGTTTTTAAATTACCTCAGTGATTCTAATGTAGGAAGCACTAAATTAAACTCTTTCTGATTTCCTTTGTCCTTTTTGGAAGAGTAAATGCTCTCTACCTCCGTTGCCTAGGACTAGTCCCTGCCAATGTGCATTGTATCCTGTCCTTTCCCACCTCCATCCATCATTCCCAGTCTCTCCTGTAACTAACTTCGACCTCTTCACTGATCTTTGCCCAGCAGACATAATAAAATGAAAAATCTTCCTCCACTCAGCAGCCTTCTCTTGCTTTACCCTTCGCTTCTTTTTCTTTCTCATCCAACCTTCTTAAAAGAGTAGATTCTTCACCAGTATCTCTCTTCACTCCTTAGCTCCTTGCACCCCAGCCGTCCTTTCAATGTGTGTGGGTTTTTTTGTTTGTTTTGTTTTTGAGACGGAGTCTTGCTCTGTCGCTGATGCTAGAGAGTGCAATGGCGTGTTCTCGGCTCACTGCAACCTCCGCCGCCCAGGTTCAAGCGATTTTCCTGCCTCAGCCTCCCGTGTAGTTGGGATTACAGGTGCCCACCACCATGCCCAGCTAATTTTTTGTATTTTTTTTAGTAGAAATGGGGTTTCACCATGTTTGCCAGGCTAGTCTTGAACTCCTGACTTCAAGTGATCCGCCCGTCTCATCCTCCCAAAGTGTTGGGATTACAGGCATGAGCCACCGCACCCAGCTCCTCCAATGTGTTTCAAATACTGTTATTTCCCAGAATTCAGCCTTTGGCCCCCTTACTCCCCACCCCACATGCTTTTCTAAAGCAATGTCATTCACTCCTGTGGCTTCAGTCAGTGCTCACTTATGAATGCTGCTACATCCAGGTCTATCTTGTGAGCATCAGACCCAAATTTCTAACTTCCTATCATACATTTTAACTTGGATATTCCTTGGGTATCTTAAATGTAATAGGTTTAAAAGGAATAACATTATCTTCCTTCCACCGTTATCCCCGTGGCTTATTCAGACCTTTATCATTTCCAAACATGTCTCATTCCCTTCTAATCCATCTTCCTCCCTGTGCCAATGTGATTTTTTTTTTTTTTTTGAGATGGAGTATTGCTTTGTCACCCAGGCTGGAGGGCAGTGGCGCGATCTCAGCTCACTGCAACCTCCGCCTCCTGGTTCAAACAATTCTCCTGTCTCTCAGTCTCCTGAGTAATAGTAGGGAGGTGCACGCCATCATGCTTGGCTAATTTTCTTTTTTTTTTTTTTTTTTTTTGAGACGGAGTTTCGCTCTTGTTATCCAGGCTGGAGTGCAATGGCGCGATCTCGGCTCACCGCAACGTCCGCCTCCTGGATTCAGGCAATTCTTCTGCCTCGACCTCCTGAGTAGCTGGGATTACAGGCACGCGCCACCATGCCCAGCTAATGCTTTGTATTTTTAGTAGAGACGGGGTTTCACCATGTTGACCAGGATGGTCTCGATCTCTTGACCTCGTGATCCACCCGCCTTGGCCTCCCAAATTGCTGGGATTATAGGCGTGAGCCACCACGCCCGGCAATTTTCATGTTGTTAGTAAAGACGGAGTTTCACCATATTGGTCAGGTTGGTCTCAAACTCCTGATCTCAGGTGATCCACCTGCCTCAGCCTCCCAAGGTGCTGGGATTACAGGTATGAGCCACCACTCCCAGCCGCCAATATGATCTTTATGAAAGGCAAATCAGCCTGTCACTCTCTTACCTAAAACAATCCATGGCTTCCCACTGTCTGCAAGATGAAGTCAAAACTTTTTGGCACCATATGTAAAAACCTTCAGACTCCAGCTTGCTCCCCTTCTCCAAGCTTCTCTCCTAGTGCTCCCTGTGCATTTAAAGCCCACACTTTCAACACACATACATCCAAACTATACCCATCTACTCATTGTTCTGCCAACTTGTGGCTCTATTACTTCTCTCCTTCTCACAGTTTCCTTTTCCTAAAATAACTTCCTCCTTCTTCCTGCCTGGAAAGTTCTGTTCATCCTTCAAGACTCAAGTGTGGCCTCCTCTGCAACTCCTTACCAACTTTCCCAAGCAAAGCTGGATGACGCCACACCCAGAGAACCTCCTTTGTGCTCTCAGAGCTCTGCATACCTTTGTTTTAGCATCTGTGACTTTATATGGTAATTTCTTAATAACAATTGTATGGTGATTTCTCAATAACAGCATTTTGAGGTTGGAAGAGACTTTCTGAATTTTACAGATGAGGAAACAGGTGCAAAGTAGGTGCCTTGTTGCCCCAAATCAGACGGCTAATTAGTGGCAGCACCAGAACTATAACCCAGGTCTCCCGACTTACTGTTCAGTAGTCTGTCAACTGCACCACATTAACTGAGCATGGTTTCATCTGAAATAAAGTTACAGGGTAGTGACTCCTAGCCTTTTGTGGACTTTTGAGACTTCGATGAAAGCGACAAGCTCTCCCCAGGAGAATGTACATATGTATACACACAGAGCTTCACATCCATTCTCAGGGCATACAGAGGGCTATGTGTGGCATGGTTTAAAAAGAAAAGAATCTAGAAGTAGCAAAATCAGTAAGAAGGCTAACAAAATAGTTTAGAGGGCAGAGGAGGGGAGGGGAGTTGAGCCTGGCTCCAAGACTATGGGGATAGATAAGAATAGAAAAGAAAGCTTGTTGCCAGGCACGGTGGCTGATGCCTGTAATCCCAGCACTTTGGGAGGCCGAGGCAGTTGGATCACCCAAGGTCAGAAGTTCGAGACCAGCCAGCCTGGCCAACATAATAAAACCCTGTCTCTACTAAAAATACAAAATTAGCCAGACGTGGTGGTGCATGCCCATAATCCCAGCTACTTGGGAGGCTGAGGCAGGAGAATCGCTTGAACCTGGGAGGCGGAGGTTGCAGTGAGCCAAGATTGCGCCATTGCACTCCAGCCTGGGCAACAAGAGCAAAACTCTATCTTGAAAAATAAAAAAAGAAAGCTCAAATATGAAAGATGACCTGCAGGTGGGATCAATAGGGTTGAGGAACAAAGAGGCATTTAAAATGACTCAGAGGCTTCTGGTATGGATATGAAGGAAGAAGATGATGCCACACATAAAATTAGGGGCTACTGAGACAGCAGGTTTAAAGGGTAGATAATATTTTGGGTTTGAGAGCTATCTCAGATATCTGTGGGCTATCAGGGTAGGGACATCCATAGGAAGCTGTTAATAACATAAGTACTTCCCACATCTCTCCTGCCACTCTTTCTCAGGCCATCTGGACAATCAATTAATTATTCCGTAGCCCAAACACATGCTTTGCTGCCCCCAATCCCGTTGTTCATCCTATTCCCTCTATATGGAGCACCTTCCTTGCCCCGTCACTCATATCTAAAATATTTCAAGGTTCAATTCAAATATTTTCTTAAGTCATTCCTGACATCATCAGTTTGACTTAATCTCTTTTCTATAAAATCCCAAATATGTCTCCAAATCTCTCCCACCGTATTCACTATTTTGTCTTTTTTCTTTTTTTTTTTTTTTGAGACAGGGTCTTGCTCTGTTGCCCAGGCTGGAGTGCAGTGGAATGATCTCAGCTCACTGCAGCCTCAACCTCCGCAGGCTCAGGTGGTCCTCCCACCTCAGCCTCCCGAGTAGTTGGGACCTGCCACCATGCCCAGCTAACTTTTGTATTTTTTGGAGAGACAGGGTTTTGCCGTGTTGCCCAGGCTGATCTCCAACTCCTGACCTCAACTGATTCATCTGCCTTAGCCTCCCAAAGTGTTAGTATTACAGGTATGAACCACCATGCCTGGCCATATTCACTATTTTGAATTTCAGTTATTTATGCTCCTGAGAAAAAGAGGCAAGAAGAAATAAAGATAGATGGTACAAATAGATAACAAATAACAAGACAAAAATTGAAACCAGGCTATATCATAATTCCATTAAATATAAGTGGTCTAAATACTCCAATTAAAAGCCAGGCACAGTGGTTCATGCCTGTAATCCCAGCACTTTGGGAAGCCAAGGAGGGCAAATCAGTTGAGATCAGGAGCTCAAGACCAGCCTGGCCAACGTGGTGAAACCCTGTCTCTACTAAAAATACAAAAATTAATCAGGTGTGGTGGGGTGGACCTGTAATTCCCGCTACTCAGGACACTGAGGCAGGAGACTGACTTGAACCTGGGAGGCGGAGGTTGCAGTAAGCCAAGATTGCACCACTGCACTCCAGCCTGGGTGACTCGGTCTCAAAATAAATACATACATACATACATACTCCAATTAAATAGCATAACTTGTCAGATTCAATTATAAAAGTAATATCTAACTGTATACTGCCTAAAAGAAAACCTTTTAAATATAGACACAAATAGGTTAAAGGTAAAGGGATGGAAAAATGTACCATGCTAATGCTAATCAAAATAAAGTTGGAATGGCTACGCTAATAACGTAGATTTCAAAGCAAAGAATATTGCCAGAGATAAAAAGAATCATTTCATAATGATAAAGAGGTCAATTCATCAAGAAGACATAATAATTCTAAATGTTTATGTACCTAATAACAGAGATTCTAAGTACATACAGCTTTGCACAGTGGCAAGTATCACAGCCAATGAGGTTTATCTGAGGCACAACTATTGCTAATTGAAAACTTTTTCCAGTACCCTACCACGATGACTTGCAACATAGTCAGCATTGACAATTTTTGACAGTCTCTACGGAGGCTGAATTAAAAAAACAAAAAACTCTGGGTCAGTCACAGTGGCTCACACCTATAATCCCAGCACTTTTGGGAGGCCAAGGTGGGTGGATCACCTGAGCCCACGAGTTTGAGACCAGCCTGGGCCACATGGTGGAACCCCGTCTATACTGGAAATACAAAAATTAGCCGGTTGTGGTGGCACACACCTGTAGTCTCAGCTACTCGGGAGGTAGAGGGTGAGACATAAAAATCACTTGAACCTGGGAAGCGGAGGTTTCGGTGAGCTATCATGCCACTGCACTCCAGCCCAGGTGACAGAGTGAGACTCAGTCTCAAAAGAAAAAATAATGATAATAAATAAAAATACAAATACAAAACATTAGCTGGGCATGGTGGCTCACTCCTGTAGTCCCAGCTACCTGGGAGACTGAGATGGATCACCTGAGCCTGGGGAGGTAGAGGCTGCAGTAAACCATGATTGTGCCACTGCACTCTGGCCTGGGTAACAGAGTAAGACTCTCTCTTTATCTCTGTCTCTGTCTCTGTCTTTCTCTCTCTCTCTCTCTTTTTCTCTCTGTGTGTGTGTGTGTGTGTATAAGAGTGTGTGTGTGTGTGTGTGTGTGTGTATACCATGAAACAAAAACCAACAGAACTAGAAGGAGAAATTGGCAAACCAACAATGATAATCAGTAATATCAATACCCATCCTTAATAATAGACAGAACAAATAGAAAATCAGTAACGATATAAAAGATTTGACCAACTAGGTATCAACTAATTTGACTCAATTAACTATAGAACATACCCTCCAACAGCAGAATTTTTTTCAAGAACATCGCTCATGGATAATTTACCAAGATAGACCATATCTTCAGCCATAAAATACGTAGTGATCAATTTAAAAGGAATCAGATTACATAAAATATATTCCCTGGCTATAATGGTATTAAATTAAATATCAATAATAGAAAGAGATCCAGAAAATCTCCAAATAAAATACCAAAGACTAGAAAGTGTGGAGGGGAAGGAAAGGATAAAAATAGATTGCTTATGGGTACAAACATACAGTTAGCGAGAAGAAATAAGTTCTAATGTTTGATAGCAGACTAGGGTGACTAAACTTAGCAACAATATTATGTATATTTCACAGTAACTAGAGAAGAGGACTTGAAATGATACCAGAGTTTGAAAATGATAAACACTCATTACCAAGGTGATGGGGACTAGAAATCTGACATCAAGGTGTTGGCAGGGCCATGGTTTCTCTGAATGATCTAGGGGAGAATCCTTTCTTGCTTCTTCCAGCTCCTGGTGTTTTCTGACAATCCATGGCATTCCTTGGTTTGTAAATTCATCACACCGTTCTCTGCCTCTATTGTCATTTGACTGGATTCTGTCTCTGGGACACTGTACCATCTTTCCTCCCTATGTGTCTATGTCCAAATTTCCCTCTTCTTAAAGGGCACCAACTATATTGGATTAAGAGCCCGTCTTACTCCATTACCTCATCTTCATTAATTGCATCTGCAAAGACCTCTGTTTCCAAACAGAGTCACATTCACAGGTACCAGGGGTAAGGGCTTCAATATATCTCTTGGAAGGAAGGGTCAATTCAACGCATAACACTAGCAATGAACAGCCAAAAGATTAAATTTAATTTGGTGCCATTTACAGTGACACCAAAAATTGTAAAATACTGAGGGATAAATCTAACCAAAGATATGCACATCCTATACACTGAAAAAGATAAAATATTGCTTAAAGAAATTAAAGATGGTCTAAATAAATGGGACAACATACTATACATTGTTTATGGGTTAGAAGATTTCATATTAAGATTTTACTTCCAAAGTTGATCTGTAGACTCAATGCAACCCAAACAAAATCACAGCCATCTTTTCTATAAAAATTGACAATGTGGCTCAGCGCGGTGCCTCACGCCTATAATCCCAGCACTTTGGGAGACTGAGGTGGGTGGATCATGAGGTCAGGAGTTGAAGACCAGCCTGGCCAAGATGGTGAAACCCCATCTCTTCTAAAAATACAAAAAATGAGCTGGGCATGGTGGCGGGGACCTGTAATCCCAGCTACTCAGGTGGCTGAGGGAGAATTGCTTGAACCCGGGAGGCAGAGGTTGCAGTGAGCCGAGATTACGCCATTGCACTCCAGCCTGGTGACAGTGAGAGACTCCATCTTGGAAAAAAAATTGACAGTTTGAGTCTAAACATCATATGGAAATGCCAAAGACCTAAAATAGCCAAAACAACTTTGAAAAAAAGAATACATTCAAAAAACTCATATTATAGAAGTTCAAGATTTATTATAAAGCTACAGTAATCAAGGCCGTATAGTATAGGCATCAAGACAGAGAAATAAATGCATTGAACAGACTGACAAATTCGTCAATAGACTCACATACATATGGTCAATTGATTTTTCACAAAGGTACAAGAGCAATGCAGTAGAGAAAGGATAGCCTTTTCAATAAAGAACGGTTGAATACCTACATGCAAATTTTAAAAAAAGAACTTCAATCCATACTGCGCATCATACACAAAACTTAACTCAAAATTGATCATAAAACGAAATATAAAACCTAAAACTATAAAACTTCTGACAAAAAAACAGGGAGAAAATCCTTGTGACGTTGGGTGAGACAAAGATTTCTAACACCAAGAACGTGATCCATAAAAGAAGTAAAATGGTAAATGGGACTTCACCAAAAATCAAGAACTTCCTCTTTCAAAAGACACTTTTAAGAGGTGAAAAGGCCGGGCGCGGTGGCTCAAGCCTGTAATCCCAGCACTTTGGGAGGCCGAGGCGGGTGGATCACGAGGTCAAGAGATCGAGACCATCCTGGTCAACATGGTGAAACCCCATCTCTACTAAAAATACAAAACATTAGCTGGGCATGGTGGCGCGTGCCTGTAATCCCAGCTACTCAGGAGGCTGAGGCAGGAGAATTGCCTGAACCCAGGAGGCGGAGGTTGCGGTGAGCCGAGATCATGCCATTGCACTCCAGCCTGGGTAACAAGAGCGAAACTCCGTCCCAAAAAAAAAAAAAAAAAAAAAGAAGAAAAGAAAAAAGTTACGAATTATAGGAAGACATTTGCAAATCACATATTTGATTTTCTAAAAACGTATTCAGATTACGTAAGTAACTCTAAAAACCAAAGAAAGAAAAAAATAATGCATAAAAGTATGGCAAAGGGAGATATAAAACTATTCTTTTAGTAAAGAAAAGATGGATTGTTCAATAAATAGTATTGGGACAATTGGATAGTTATTTGGAAAAGGTAAAGTTGAATTCCTACCTCATTTCTTAATCTAATAACATGCAGATACATTAAAGTGTTAAAGGTAAAATACTACCCACAAAAAATTAATAATATCAATATGAAAAAAGAACAATAATATAAACATGAAAAGAGAACAAACAAAAATTTTGGAGCAGGGAAAGCCAAGGCCCAAAATACAGAAGTCATGGAAGACAAGATTATATATTAGACTAAACAAAAATTTTCTGCGTGGCAAGAACATTTTCTGCATATCTATAAACCTATGGATCCTGCAGTTTTGTAATTCTAGAGATCCTAGAATCAATTAAAATTCCAAATAATCAAACAGAAAATGGAAAAATAATAGCTATCACCTTACGTCACTTGACTCAAGCAGCAAGATTTACAATTTGGATAATATCAAGTGTTAGTAGCCAAGTGCGGCGGCTCATGCCTGTAATCCCAGCACTTTGGGAGGCCAAGACGTGTGGATCACCTGAGATCAGGAGTTCGAAATCAGCCTGACCAACATGATGAAACCCTGCCTCTACTAAAAGTACAAAAATTAGCTGGGTGTGGTGGTGGGTACCTGTAATCCCAGCTACTCGGGAGGCAAAGGCAGGAGAATGGATTGAACCTGGGAGGCAGGGGTTGCAGTGAGCTGAGATAGTGCCATTGCACTCCAGCCTGCGTGACAAGAGCGAAAACTCCATCTCAAAAAAAATCAAGTGCTAGTCAAGTGGCAGGAAATGAAGAGTATCATGAGCTGCTGGTATGAGTACATTTTGTAGGGCGATTTAGAAGTGTCTAGTGAAATTGAATACGTGTGTAACCTATGATCTAGTTTCAATACCTCGGAATATATTACAAAAATAATTCTACAAAGGATACGTAAAATGACATATTCCAGGTTATTCATTACAGCAAAAATTTAGGAAAAATATCTTCTATGATAAAAACATTGTGAAATGTATATACAATAAATGTAGATAAAAAGAATGAACTAAGTCACCATACGTTGTTTTAAATTCCAACTCATATATAAAAGCAGAATAGAATTTACTAACGCAATGTTTGGCGAGAAAAAGTAAAAGAAGCAGAGTGAGATGTACACTACAATACTGTTCTGAAATGTAAAATATGCAAAATATTCTAATGTATTGATCATGGATACATAAAGAAAGAAAAAAAGGAATGAAAGGTAGATTCAAAGACACACACTAAATAAATGAGTAGACGCCTAATGGGGGGTGATAAGGAGAATTAGGTGGCTGTGCATGTGGCTCACACCTGTAATCCCAGCACTTTGGGAGGCTGAGGTGGGTGGATCACTTGAGGTCAGGAGTTCGAGACCAGCCTGGCCAACATGGTAAAACCATGTCTCTATTAAAAATACAAAAATGCCGGGCGCGGTGGCTCACGCCTGTAATCCCAGCACTTTGGGAGGCCGAGGCGGGTGGATCACGAGGTCAAGAGATCGAGACCATCCTGGTCAACATGGTGAAACCCCGTCTCTACTAAAACTACAAAAAATTAGCTGGGCATGGTGGCGCGTGCCTGTAGTCCCAGCTACTCAGGAGGCTGAGGCAGGAGAATTGCCTGAACCCAGCAGGCGGAGGTTGTGGTGAGCCGAGATCGCGCCATTGCACTCCAGCCTGGGTAACAAGAGCGAAACTCCGTCCCAAAATAAATAAATAAATAAATAAATAAAATAAATACAAAAATTACCCAGGCATGGTGGCACACACCTATAATCTCAGCTACTAGGGAGGCTGAGGCAGAAGAATCGCTTGAACCTGGAAGGCACAGCTTGCAGTGAGCTGAGATGGCACCACTGCACTCCAGCCTGGGTGACAGAGTGAGACTCCATCTAAAAAATAAATAAATAAATAAATAAATAAATAATAAAACTGAAGAATGTAATTTATTATAGTAGTTCAGTCTTGTAAAGAGTAAAGGCATTTTTGGCCAGATGCAGTGGCTCATGCCTGCCATCCATCCCATCACTTTGAAAGGCTGAGGTGGAAGGATTGCTTGAGACCAGAAGTTCAAGACCAACCTGGGCAACAAAGGCGACCTCATCTACATACACACACACACACACACACACACACACACACACACACACACACACACACAGCTGGTCGTAGTGGCTCTCATCTGTAGCTCCAGCTACTCAGGAGGCTGTAGCAGGAAGATCACTTGAGCCCAGGAGTTTGAGGCTGCAGTGAGATAGGAGAGCACCACTGTACCCCAGCCTGGACCACAGAGTGAGATCCCACCTCTGAAAACAAATGGGGAAAAAAACATTTTTATTTTACCTAAAATAAATTGAAGTTTTTAAAAAATATATATTGCTTAAATTTTGAGAAGGATTAAAACAAATTTTAAATAGGCCCAGGATATAAACAGAAAATTCACAGAAGAAATACAAATATCTAATAAGTACATGAAATTATCGTCAACCTAATATAATAGGAAAATTCTAATTAAAGAAAAATTTGGTATTTCTTTTTGCCCATCAAACTGGCAAAAAAAAAAAAAAGATGATATTCATTGTTATAAAGGGTAGGGAGAGGCTGGGTGCAGTGGCTCACCCCTGTAATCCCAGCATTTTGGAAGGCCAAGGTGGACAGATCACAAGGTCAGGACTTCGAGACCAGCCTGACCAACATGGTGAAATTCCATCTCTACTAAAAATACAAAAATTAGCTGGACGTGGTGGCGCGCACCTGTAATCCCAGCTACTCAGGTGACTGAGGCAGGAAAATGACTTGAACCCAGGAGGTGGAGGATTGCCATGAGCCGAGATTGCACCATTGCACTGGGCAACAGAGCGAGACTCCGTCTCAAAAGTAAATCAATAAATAAATAACAGGTAGGGAGAAATGTAGACTCTTACATGTGATTGGAAATAGTGTGGATTGATAAAGCCTTACTGAAGGGCAATTGGAAGTATCTATCAAAATGTAAACCGTACATTCTCTTTAATCCAGCAGTTTTATTTCTAGGAATCTACATTCAAATAATGCGCATATAGGCCGGGGGCAGTGGCTCACACCTATAATCCCAGCACTTTGGGAAGCTAAGGTCAGGAATTCGAGACCAGCCTAGCCAATGTGGTCAAACCACACCTCTGCTAAAAATACAAAAATTGGCTGAGCATTGTGGTATGCTCCTGTAATCCCAGCTGCTCGGAAGACTGAGGCAGGAGAATCACTTGAACCTGGGAGGTGGAGGTTTCAGTGAGCCGAGATCACAGCACTGCACTCCAGCCTGGGTGACAGACATACTGAAACTTTGTCTCAAAAAAAAAAAAAAAATGCTCACATAAATGCACAAATATAAGCATGGATGATGTGCACTGCAGCATTGTTAATAATGAAAGATCGAAGCCATCAGCAGGAGGAAAGCTCAATGAATTATATACATTTATCCTATGCAGAAGTTTAAAATGTGAAGTTAGGGCGGTGCGTGGTGGCGGCTCACGCCTATAATCCCAGCACTTTGGGAAGCTGAGGCGGGTGTATCACGAGGTCAGGAGTTCGAGACCAGCCTGACCAAGATGGTGAAACCCCATCTCTTACTAAAAATACAAAAACTAGCCAGGTGTGGTGGCGAGTGCCTGTAATCCCAGCTACTCAGGAAGCTGAGGCAGGAGAATCGCTTGAGTCCAGGAGGCGGAGGTTGCAGTGAGCTGAGATTTGGGCACTGCACTCCAGCCTGAGTGACAGAAGGAGACTGTCTCAAAACAAAACAACAAAAAAGTGAACTAGTCTATAGGTGCAGATATAGAAAGATGTTTATAATGTATCATTAAAGGAAAAGTAAGTAGCAGCACATATTAAGCCGAAAAGAAACCTAACAGTAAACGTACAATGTAATTTTAAATTCATGCACCTATATGTTTATATATATTTGTAAGCTGAAAAGTCTGGAAAGAAAAAGACTAGTTAATGGAGTGAATAGGGGTGACTTTGGGAGAGGGCTGCGTGATTGCCACGTAGCGGTCATACCGTTTTTGAACACTACATACTGTGACACTTGAATTTGTTACAACAGGCATATATTACCTTGGTAATTTTTAAAACACGTTTTAAAAATGAGTAGTCCTATGGCTTCCAGTGAAGTGAAAAGATAAGGGACAGCTTCTGGAGAGAAATAACGTATAGGAACTTCATCTGAAATGTCACATGGAGTGGAATAGACGCGTATTCTCAAGGTGAATGGTAACAAGCAGATGTCGAGATAACTCAGCAACTTGCAGTGGGAGCTAAAGCATTGCTTACTGTAGCCACTGCTTACTGAGCTTTGCTATGCACTCACACTTGGCTAAGAGCTTTAATGATACCTCTAACAAGAAAACATGTTGAGAGGAGCCGAGCGCAGTGACTCACGCCTGTAATCCCAGCACTTTGGGAGGCCAAGGTGGGTGGATCACCGGAGGTCAGGCATTTGAGACCAGCCTGGCCAACATGGCAAAACCCCACCTCTACTAAAAATACAAAAATTAGCCAGGCGTCATGGCGCGCACCTATAATCCCACCTACTTGGGAGGCTGAGGCACAAGAATTGCTTAAACCGGGGAGGCAAAAGTTGCAGTGAGCTGGGATTGGGCCACTGTGCTTCAGCCTGGGTGATAGAAGGAGACTCTGTCTCAAAACAAAAAACAAAGAAAACATGTTCAGAGATTTGAAGTAACTCACTCCAGCTCACACTGAAACTCGTGTACTAGCAGATAGATGATTTCAGTAAAATTCAATGTGGTGAGTGCCGTAGTAGAGATATGAATAGAAAGACCAGACAGCACTCAAGGAGCCAGGCTGGGGCTATAGGAGAGACATACCAAGTTGGGGCACTTTTCTGAAGGTGAGGACATCTGCATTGTCGTTAAGGATGAATAGGAAGTATATTCATCCTTAGGTGAAGTACAGGAGGAGGAAGAGCAAAGGTCACAGCAGTAGGGAATAATAAGGACTGTGCCAGAGAGCTTTGAGTGCCTTCAAATTGTTAGAGCAAAAAATACAAAGGACAGAGTGACCAATGGGACCGGGCAGACTGGCAGGTGCTGCACTGTCAAGGGACTTTCATACCATGTTGAAGAACTTGAGTTGTATCCTGGAAATAATGAGGGATCATTAAAAGGATAGTATAGAAGTGTCCTGGTGGCCAGGCGCAGTGGCTTACGACTATAATCCCAGCACTTTGGGAGGCCGACACGGGTGGATCACAAGGTCAGGAGTTTGAGACCAGCCTGGCCAAGATGGTGAAACCCCGTCTCTATTAAAAATGCAAAAATTAGCCAGGCGTGGTGGCAGGCACCTGTAATCCCAGCTAGTCAGGAGGCTGAGGCAGGAGAATGGCTTGAACCCAGGAGGCGGAGGTTGCAGTGAGCTGAGATCGTGCCCCTGCACTCCAGTCTGGGCAACAGAGTAAGACTCCATCTCAAAAAAAAAAAAAAAAAAGTGTCCTGGTTCAGTTTGCATTTTGGGTGGCTAAGTCTGAGGGCAACCTGGAGGGTGGAGCTAAGGGGAGGAAGCTGAAAGGCAGGGAGACCAGCTATGCCACTGCAGTAGTCCAGGTGACGGAAAGCATTGGTAGAACTGATAGAAAAGCAGAAGTCACGTTTAGGAGGTAAAAGGAATAGCCACTGATGATGGATTCGAGGCGAGACTAGAGGGAACCATGTGTAGCCGCAGTCAGGGCAGCTGAATGCTGATGGTGCCATGTTTTGCCATGGGGATACCAGGAGAGGAGGAGGGTTGAGGATGGGAGAAGATAAGGTGGCCGGTCTGTGATAGGTGGAGCTGGAGATTCTGGGAGACGTCCTAGTAAAGAGGTACGACTTTACAAACCCAGAAAGCCAGCTTCCTTCTGGGAGCGCCATGGGAAGGCTCTGAGGTGGCTCTCATTCAGTTTGTCCTTATTGTGCCTCCTTTACTGCCATCATCTCCACCACAATTCTCCACTGACATGCTCTACTTTGGAAAGTGGCACCACGGTGCGCCCAGGCTCCCAGGCCAGAAACCTGGGAGTTCTCCTGCAGCCTGCCACATTTAATAAATCACAACGTCCTGTTGAATCTACCATTTAAACAGCTTTCCTAAATCTGTCCTCCCTTCCCCATTCCCATTGCCACTACCTAAATACAGAACCTCATCTTCATGCAGCTGATTTGGCGATAGCCTTTTAAAATTGTTCCCTGCACAGAGCTTACGTTTACTCAGCTATCTTCAGAAATGTCCTAAAAGTAGCCAGACTTACAGCAGTGGCTCACGCCTGTAATCCCAGCACTTTAGGAGGCTGAGGCAGGTGGATCACGAGGTCAGGAGATCAAGACCATCCTGGCCAACATGGTGAAAACCTGTCTCTACTAAAATACAAAAAATTAGCCGGGCATGGTGGTGCGTGTCTGTAGTCCCAACTTCTCAGGAGTCTGAGGCAGGGAAATCAATTGCCTGAGCCTGTATTTCAGAATCCAGAACAGTGTCTGCAGGCAGAAATTGCAGTGAGCCGAGATCTCACCACTGCACTCCAGTCTGGTGACAGAGCGAGACTCCGTCCCCAAAAAAACAAAAACAAAAAACAAAAATTAACTGGGCGTGGTGGTGCACATCTACAATCTCAGTTACTCTGGAGTCTGAGGCAGGAGAATCACTTGAACCCAGAGGCGGAGGTTGCAATGAGCTGAGATCGCGTCACTGCACTCTAGCCTGGGTGACAGGGTGAGACTCTGTCTTTAGAAAGAAAAAATGTTCTAAAAGTGATATTTCTAAAAGGTACATCTGATGACAGTGTTTACCCCACTAGAGAATGTTCATTGGTTTCCCATCGCTGTGTGGCAAAGCACACTCTCCCTGGCATAACTGACATGGCTTCTCCTGACCTGGCCCCTGCTTGCCTCTCCAGATCCAGACCATTCTCTGTCACTCCCCTGTCCCACCAGCCCCTTGCACTTTATGTCCCAACAATACCACACTGCTTATAGTGTGCCCTTGCTCACCAGGGCCTCTCAGGGTTCCATGCCTTCATACCTGCAGTACCTTTACATCTTAGGTGGGGTTCCCTGGGAAGTGGATTCCTTAACTCTGAGATTGTATACAGGAGCGTGTCAACAGGAGTGTTCTTGGGAACACCTGTGAGGTGTAAGGAAGCTGCATTAAGCAGAGAGAGAAACTGAACAGCAATGCAATGGCAGCAGAGGCGTCTGTCCAACCCATGAGGGCTCTCAAGTTGGGATAACTTTGTAACCCCACATCAACCAGGCATTGCCTGCCCTAGGGAGAGAGCAGCACCTCAAGCAAGGTGGCTTTCCTCCTCCAAAGGCAATTCCTGAAGAGGGACTCAGCTGTGAGTCAACACTTCCACAGCTGGAGAAGTGAGCGGCTTGTCCAGTGAAAGAGGAAATCTGTAAGGGGGGTCTTGGCGGCACACCACAGAATTCACTGTACACATCTCATAGTCTTTAAAACCCAGCTAGGATTTTATTGGCTGCCTTCCTCACCAACACTCTCTTTGAGGTCATCACTCGCTTCCTTGCACTACTATTCCTTGGGAAATTGATACGTTTACATGTCTGTCTCCCACACTGCCTTCCAAGTAGATGGTGGGGAAGGCCTGAGCCTATATTTCAGAATCAGAACAGTGCCTGGTACACATTGGCTACTTCATAAATGCATGTTGCACTGAATGAATCGGAATCAACCAATGAAAAAGGCAGCTGCAAGCTTATAAACCAAGGAGGCTGGAGCTTAATGCCAGAAAGGATAAAAGGGAGGTAGACAGCAGAGATTCTCACCTGGGAACCACACTGGAGGCTCTGCTTGGAAGGCCTGAGAGTCCCAGGTTAGAGCAAATCAAGGCTCTGAGCTTGGAATGTCCAAAGAGAGGCAGGAGCCAAAAAAAAACCTGTAACCTACAAATAGCCATAGATTATAGCTCATGGAGCTGGGAGACAAAAGGTAAAACTTCAAGGGGAGAAAAGACTTCTACCAGAGAGGAAATTAGACGGCTTCCTATCCTGACAGCTGTCACTCAGACTCCTACATTAAAAAGAGCACAAAAAAACAAGCAAACAGATATAGGCGTGTTCAAAAACCACAGAATTAGGTAAGCATCCCCAGATGCAGAACATGCACAAAGCGCAGACACACAATAAGTGAGACAGGCACAGACCAGAAAAAAAATCAATCTGCAAATTGTAGACCATAATATATGTAAATGAGGCCGGGCGCGGTGGCTCACGCCTGTAATCCCAGCACTTTGGGAGGCCGAGGCGGGTGGATCACGAGGTCAAGAGGTCAAGAGATGGAGACCATCCTGGTCAAAATGGTGAAACCCCATCTCTACTAAAAATACAAAAAAAAATTAGCTGGGCATGGTGGCGCGTGCCTGTAATCCCAGCTACT
>NW_022437059.1:3989885-4029783 GCF_009761245.1 Sapajus apella | reverse complement strand
ACACACACACACACACACACACACACACACAGACACACACACACATATTTATATGCATATATGTAAATGAACCATCTATGAATTCTAAACTCTATTTCTCTGTGGTCAACCCTCAAGCCTCCTTCACCTTCCAGAAATCTCAAGTAGAGAATTCCAGATTGCAGAATTGTAATTCCTTAGCCCTTTGTCCCCAGTCGGGCCATTTCTTCTCTTTTCCGGTTTCTCAGTAGCTCCTAGCTGGGGATAGGAAGAGGGAAAACTTTTCTACTAGTAGCCACCAGGGAGCAGTGTTCAACAAGCAATAACCAAATCGAACTTCAACTTGCTGAAGGGAGGAAATGGAGGAGGGAATCAGAGAAGGGTCCTCAGACCAACACATTGCTCTGATCACACCCCGACCCATGTCTCCATTTTGCTTCTGCTTCTTCAGCCCCCTTCTCCTCAGCTGCAGTTTCTCCATCCTTCATTTAGTAGATTTCACGGATTGTCTATTTGCTCAGAGAAGACTGAGCTCAGGATTTCCCCCTCAGGGAGGGGCATCCCCCATAGCCTCTTGTCCCTTTCCATTCTGTCCTGGTTCCCAAGGGGGTCAGAACTCTGGAGTTTTCATCTGGACCCCTGACCAATGCTCAGGAGCCCACACGAGGGGCTCGATTCCAGGGCCAGCTCTCAGGGGATGCATGCATCCTGCTGCGCAGCTGGTCTGGTAGAAGTGGAGTTGGCTGTCAGGACCCTACACTGCCCTTAGCCTGGCACCTTGTACGATGCACAAACTGTACAACAGCACAGTTGACCCTGCTACTTACTGCCCCTGAGATAGCATCTAATGAGCATTTATGGTGCTGAACATCTTCACGAGGATCTCATTTAATCCTCATCACACCCCGTGGGTCTTGTTGACTTTCCTGCTTTCCTGCGAAAAAGCTGTCACTCAGGGAGGGCTTGTGTGCGGTTCGCTCACTGTGGCACAAAGGGGAAAGGGGGAGACAGAGCAGGGAGGCGGGTCCTCTGGCTGCCGGGAGCGGCTTCCTCCCCTCCAGCCTGGTGTGGCTGCGCTGCCACCACTGCCTCCCTTCTTCCACTCCCTGTCAGCCTTGCAGGCATATCTCTGCTTCCTCCCTTCTCCCTGAGCTGACATCCCAGCGCTGAGCCTCTTTCTTCTGCCCATAATCCTCACCCAGTGAGAGGTCAAAAGCTCAGGAAAGAACACAAGAATAAAGCAGAAAGATAAAGCAAGTGGGTGGTGGAAAGGGCTTTCCAGAGTAAGAAGAAGCAAAGGCAAAGAAGGCAGGCCCTGCGCTGTGGTGGAGAGGGAAGGGAGGCGGGTGGGGTGAGGGAGCAGTGCGCCCCCTACACTGTGCCCGGACTTGGGAAGGGGCACAGACAGGGCCGCCATTGTGTGGGGCACAAAGAAGCCATATGCCTGGCAGCCAATGACAATGTGTGTGTGTGTGGGGGGGGGGGGTGTTTGCGTGTGCGTGTGTGTGTGTGTGTGTGTGTGCGCGCGCGCGCGCGCGCGATGTTTTGGGCGCCCTCCGCCAGTCCCTGGGCCTTGCCTTCTGCTCTGTCACTGGTGGTAGGGTTTGCTGAGTTACAAGGCAGATGGGGGCATTGAAGAAGACAGGACCGGAGGGTCAGGCACCTGTGGTCACTAGGGCTGGAAGAGGACATGGACAGCTGGGGGAGCTGTGGCCATGATGGGATACTTGGCAAGGGGCTACAGGAGGAAAGCAGGGGTGAGGTGCAAGAGTCCCCTTCTCCTGGGGTCCCCCAAAATGCACCTCCCCCACCCCACCACCCGCTACTTGAGTTTAGAGGGATGTGGAATTAGGGACACAGAGCAGATCCTCTTCTAACAATCCCTTTTCGCCATCCTCCCTATCTGTTAGCCCCAAAGCTTTCACGTTCCCCTCAGCCCAAGGACTTCCATCTCCCTGTCCTCTCCCTCCTCCCCCAGTGCCTGCTCCCCTGCTCCCTCCTCCTCCCACTCTCCACCTCCTCCTGTCCTGCCCAGAGGAGAAGAACTCGAAGAGCTAAGAGTGGCAGCGAGGCCAATTGATTATCTGAAGAAATTCGGAGCTAGCAGTAGAACAGCTGCAGCTTCCCCCTCTCACCACCTCCAGGTCCTCAGGGATCCCTGAGGGGAAGGGCCCCCTAACCCCTTCTGCTCTCCACCCCAGGCAAAGAGACGAGAGAGGGAGGCAGGGCGCCAGAGGACTGCGGCTGCTGAGCACAGACAGGCGCAAAGCTCTCAGCGCCAGGAATGGAAGACTTGGCTTCGAAACCCAGGCCACCGTCATGGGTGAGTCACATCACCTGTCTGGACAGTAGTTCACCTGCCCTTGAAGTAAAGTTGTTGGATTCCATGATTTTTGCATTCCCGTCCAACTCTCGCCCTTTGGAATCCTGAAATTCTCCCTGATCTCAGTTCAGCCCTCCCTTTTGCCAGGCTCTGGGCAGAGCACATTTTATTTAGCTCACATGGGGAGGGGAGGATGTGAAGACTGACCTGTATGGAAGCTCCTCCCTAAGTCTAACTCAAGCCCCTCTTGCTGCTTATATCATTCTTTGTTCATCAAAGATGAAAATCCATAGCTGGGCATGGTGGCTCATGTCTATAATCCCAGCATTTTGGGGGGCCAAGGCGGAGGATCACTTCAGGCCAGGAGTTCAAGACCAGTCTGACCAGCATGGTGAAACCCCATCTCTACTAAAAATACAAAAATTAGCCAGGCTTGGTGGCAGGCGCCCATAGTTCCAGCTACTCGGGGGGCTGAGCCATGAGAATGGTTTGAATCGGGAGGTGGAGGCTGCAGTGAACCAAGATCCTGCCACTGCACTCCAGCATGGGCAACAGAGCAAGACTCTGTCTCAAAAAAATAAAAAGAAAAAAGAAAACCCTCAGAGACTGAAAGGTGCCTCTGCGTTTCCCTCCTGCTGTTTGCCTTCAGCCTTCCCACATGACCTTAAGCTTGGAAAGGATCTTCTAATGAACCTAGCCAGTGTTCCATCTGAGGCGGGAATGTGCTCTGTGATTTCTCTGCATGTGGTTGATTCTCCAG
Organism: Sapajus apella; assembly: GCF_009761245.1. NCBI lineage: Eukaryota > Metazoa > Chordata > Mammalia > Primates > Cebidae > Sapajus > Sapajus apella. The sequence continues at coordinate 4,026,721 of NW_022437059.1, read as the reverse complement.
CTTCTCTGTTTGGAGTTCTCCTCTTGAGGCAGTCAGTGCCATTACTGGATAGCTCCAGGTGCTGTAAAATTTTTCTTGCAATTAAAACTTGCTTTCCTCTAAGTTCTACTCACTGGTTTTGTTCTGCCTCCTGGGGCCCCACAGAATATCCATTTTTTATTCTTCTTTCAATATTTAAAGATGGGTATCATATTACCCCGTAATTCACTCTTATCAAGACACATATCCTCCATTTTTCATTTATTCCTTCTAAAAAGTGGTCTCCAGACTTTCTGGTTTCTTTGCCACACAACCTTAAATCCTCTCTAGTTTATCAATGCACCTGTGAAAATACGGGTTCCAAAAGAGGACTAACTATCAGGCTGGGTCATTTTAGAAGGCAGAGGGGAGTTGGCAGCAAATGGTACAAAGAACCTGAATTTGGACCTTAGTTGTGCCCCCAGTTAGCTGTGTGACCTTGGGTAAGATCCTGACCTTCTCTGAGCTTTAGTGTCCCCATCTATAAATTCTTTTGAGGGTCCCTTCAGCACTCTTATCCCTGTCCATATTCTTTCAGTCCCAGGCCTGCCATCTGTTTTCACCAGTATCCTGAGGCTGGGGAACACAAAACAGGCCAAGAGCTGAGATTGCAAGGAATTTTGTCCCAGCCTAGAGACAATAAAGGGGAAGGCAATGTCTCAGTTTCGTACCACAGCTCTTCGCAGCATCGTGAACCCGCAGACACATGTTTAACTTGGGTTCTCCTGGCATATTCAGCTCCTTCTCAGGCCACAGGGAGCAGGAGCCGAAGCACAACAGCAGAGAAGTCGGTCTCACTAAAGGAGTGCCAAGATGAGGGTATCTGGCACCCAGATTTTGGTGGGGACATCTTGGACCTGTATGTTATGCTCTCCCCTGCACCTCTCTTCCCTGTGGCCTCTTCTTCTCTCTGCCTTAATTTGTTCCCCAAACTGAGTTCTCATGACCCCTTCAGAATAGTCTAGAAAGCGTCGGACCCTCAACACCCACCCTACCATAACCTGCAGGCCACTTCCTAACCCAATTGAATGAACCACAACCATACCTGGTGCTAGAACGAGGTCACTTTAATTTTTCTTTCTGTATGAAATTGGGAATGAAACTGGAAGGAATCACACATGAACACAGGACACAGACCCCTGGGGCCTGCTCTTGGGAGTATCGGGAAGAAGCAAGGGTCACAGGGCAGGCCAGGGAGAGAAAAGAGGCAGATGGGACTGGGTGGGATTGTCTGGGAGTGGAGGGAGTTGAGGAAGGACATCCAGGAGCCCCAGAGCTGGGGGAAGAGCACTATTCTGGAGGGCTAGAGTGTCAGGACAGGTGAATCTGGGGAAAAGATACAGTGTGGCAAGCAAAGAGCATGCTCACACATACCAGGAGTTGAAGAAGGAGGAAGAAAAGGGGAGAAGGAAGCAGGGAGGAAGCAAGAGAGACCCGGCTAGAGCTGCTGGGAGCCCCTCACTCTACCCCAAAGTGCACAACTCAGCAATAAATAGCAATATTTATAAATAAATAAATAAGTAAATAAATAGATGAATAAATAAATAAATACATAAATAAATAAATATACTTGTAGAACTAAGAGTTTGGTTTGAGGGAGGAGGTTGCACAGAAATTCAGTGAGTTCATTTCTTCTACGCAGGTTCTAAGGCCCTTGATGCTACTGCTGACCCTGGGCTATGGTGTGCAGGTGGGGGATCAGCAATATGGAGTGGGAGCACAGAGTTGGGGGGTCTCTCTTCCCTTGCCAAAGGCAGCTCAAGGAAAGAGAAAAAAAAAATGTAATAAGTAGGTCCTAGGGCCAGGAGAACTGAGCATTCCCAGAGGGCAACAACTGGGCACGCTCCTTGCATCTGGGGGAGGAATGACGAGGCTGCTGCACATTTTCAGGGTGGGCTGAGACGGAGAAAGCAGAAATGAGATATGGCCCACTCGTTGCCTGAGCCGTCTGCAAGTACTCTGGGCTGTGTGGGATGTCATCCCCTAATCCAGGATCTAGGTTTTCCTTTCTCTAGTGACACAAAGGAAGGGAGAAAATTGGGACAGTAGGAGTCAGTGGGCAGGGAAGTGGCCAAATAGCTCAGAGAGGGCAAGGCACTCACTACCAAGTAAGATCTGAGGTCTGTATGTGCTAAGCCACAGGAACACGACCGACAGCCACAAGAAGAGCTTTTCCGTAATTCCCAGCGACTGAGATGCCCCTCACAGGAGTCCGGGCACCAACCCTGCCTCCCCAGGGCCCCACCCCTCTGCCAAGCACTGAGAGACTGAGATCTTGGAGGAAGAAGCCCACTCCCCACTCTAACCCCAACCTTCCTCCCTTGCAGTTCTGACAGCCCATCCCCTCTAGGGGCAGGAGAAGGTAGAACCGATGGGATACACAGCTGGGGTCTGCGGTCGCTGAAAGTCTGGACATAGGGGTAGAAGGGGCAGCATTCCGTGAGAGAGCTTGGGGGCAGACTCCAAGGGCGGCCGGCTTAGTAAAGCCAGCAAGGATTCCATACCGACCACACTAGCGAACAATTCTGCACAGCTAGGCCCCAGCAATAAACCCGGGAAGGAACCCAGGAGAATAGCCCTCGAGGTGCCTGGGTCAGTGACAGAAAGATGCCCTCTCGACCAGTCGCTGGGCTCTGTGCCTGGGCCCAGGGCCTTTGGGACTCCATGCCAAGGTATAAGGGCTCGGGGAGGAGGCGGCCATTCTAAGCAGTGACTGGTGAGAAGAGGCTCCAGAGAGGCCCAGGAAGGTGGGAGACCGGCCGAGTTCAGACGTCCAGCACGTGGTTCAGGTAGGAGATGTAGCAGATGGCAAGGCGCAGGATCTCAATCTTGGAGAGTTTCTTGTCGGGGGGCAGCGTGGGCAGCAGCTTGCGCAGCTCGGCAAAGGCCAGGTTGAAGGCTTCCACGCGGATGCGCTCCCGCGTGGCGTGGGCCGTGCGGTACTTGGCTGTGGCGCGGCGCCGGCGCCGGCGCTCCTCCCGGCTCAGATGCTGCAGGTCTTTCCGGCCAGGCTCCCCCGGCTCTGGGCCTCGGGCCTGGCCCCCTCCCGGACCCCCAGGGCCGGCCCCGTCAGGGCCCGCCCCGCCCCCACAGTCGCTGAAGCCCGACTCAGTCTCCGAGTGGGTGGGCGGCAGGTCCAGCTCCATGGTGTCTGAGTTGAGCATCATGATGGAAGCCTCCTGCCCTGCGAGATCAGGATCCCTTCCCCACCCCTCCCTCTGGGAGCTTGAAAGCTGGTTGTGGGAGGGGGAGGAAGGGCCTGGGGTCGCGGGGTCTGCCACCGAGCTTTAGAAGTCACTGCCACTTCAGGTTTCCATGGTCAGTGTTCCAGTATGAAGCCTGAAAAAGAGAAGACGGAACTGGTAGCAGCAGAGGGAAGAGGGAGTGCACAGCTCAGAGATAGGAAAGGGGTTCAAGATGGGCTGGGAGGGTAAGGAACTGTGAGTGTGGGGAAGAACAGCAGAAACGGGTGGCCGCCGGGAGTGGGGAGAGGCCGAGAGACAGAGACGCAGGTGGACAGGGTGAAAGAAGGGGAGGAGCAAAGGTAGCAAGTAGGGAAGAGAAAACGAGTAGCAGAAGTGATGAGAAGGACACACCAGGCAGGTTAAAACTGAGCAAAGGATTGAAGACCTAAACCATAAAACCCCTAGAAGAAAACATGGAGGGAAATCTTCATGACATTGGACTCAGCAGTGATGTCTTGGATATGACACCAAAAGCACAGGCAACAAAAAGCAAAAGTAGAACAAATGGGACCACATCAGACATTAATTTATTACAGAACATAATCAATAGAGTGAAAAGGCAATCTACGGAACGGGAGAAAATATTTGCAAATTATACATCGGATAAGGGGTTGATATTCAGAACATATAAATAAATCCTATAACGCAACAACAACAAAAATCAAATAACCCAATTTAAAAATGGGCAAAGGAGGGATTGGGAGGGAGGTGAAAGATGAGAAATTACAGAATGGGTACCATGTGTGGTATTCAGGTGATGGACATCCTAAGAGCCCTGACTTGACCATTAGGCAATCTATGTGTGTAACAAAATTGCAGTAGTACCCCATACATTTATATAAATAAAAATGTTTTAAAGGGAGAAAACGGGCGAAGGACCAGAATACACATTTCTCCAAAGATGATATGCAAATGATCAACAAGCATATGAAAAAATGTTCAACATCACTAATCGTTAAAATGCAAATCAAAACCATCATGAAATATCACTTCATATCCATTAGGATGGCTATTACAAAAACAAACCAAACCAAAAAATAAATAAATCTTGGCGAGGATGTGGAGAAACTGGAACCCTTATGCCTTATTGGGATTGCAAAGTGATGCAACCACTATAGAAAACAGTATAAATGCTCCTCAAAAAATAAAAAAATTGAACTACTATATGCTCCAGGAGTCCTACCTCTAGGTATATATACAAACAAAGTAGGGTTTATTTGTGCAAAGAGATATTTGCACATTCATGTTCATAGCGGCTCTATCCACAATAGCCAAGAGGTAGAGGTAACCCAAACGTCCATCAATGGACCACAGATAAACAAAATGTAGTATATACATACCGGGGAATATTATTCAGCCCCAAAAATGAAGTTCTGTCACATGAATGAACCTTGAGGACATGATGACAAGTGAAATAAACCACTAACAACAACACAAATACTGTATAGCTTCACTTCTATGAGGTATTTAAAGTCATCTAATTCATAGAAACGGAAAGTAGAATGGTGGTTGCCGGGGGCTGGAGGGAGAGGGTAAAGGGGAGTTATTTAGTGGGTATAGAATTATACATTCACAAGATGAAAAGGCGCTGGATAGCTGTTTCACAGCAATGTGAATATACCGAACACTACTGAAGTGTACACTTAAAAATGGTTAAGATTATAAACTTCATGTTGCTTTTACCTAAATAAATAAATAAAAGGAGGAAAAAATCTGAGCAAGACAGCAGCCACAGCTCCAAGAGAAGTTAGCTATGACTCTTTCGCTTCCCAGTTGTGAGGGGAAAATACAAGCCTTGAGCATGTGGTCCCCTCCCTCTCAGGGCCCCTCTCCACCCTTGCCGCCTGGGGTGGAGGAGTGGATAAACACACAGATTGCCCATTGTAGAGTAGAGTAGGACATATGGAGCTCTGCACAGCTGCCCTCCCAGTCCCCCAAACCTCCCCAGCAGAACGATTGTAGATGTCAGATCCTGTCCACTAGAACCAGAGGAAGATATCTCTTCCCACCACTGTCGCCCTGTGCACGACCAGCCCCTTCCTCCACCTCTGTCCTCAAAATTTCCAGCCCTTGCCATTCCCTGGCCCTTTTGGAGGCTCTGCAAGGAAGATTGGGGAAAGGAAACATAACTTTCTTTCCCATACTCTCCCATAGCCCAAGGTAGGTTCAAACATGGCCTGCAGAGGAGGACACAGACAGATTTCTGGGGCTGCCCTTATGGAACTTAGCTAAGGTTTGCTTGTCCTAGGACCAGAGGAGATTAGGGCAAGGCAGCACAAACATGGCCTGGGAAAAGCTGGGGAAAGGGATTTGCTTGTGTGGAGTGTTAAAGGGGAAGAGTGGGCCACTCACCATCAGCTCAACTTACTAATGATTAGAAACAGAAGCACTGAGGTGCCTGCACAGTCATTATCCCCCCTTTCTCCCCAGCCCTGGCTTTCCTGCCTGATAGATCCTCTTACAGGGGTCAGGATCCTCCCCGGCTTTGCCCCACCCCACCACACAGAAGGCAGGTTCAAGTCAAGCCAATGAACAGCTCTGAAGCTCTGGTGGGATGCAAAGTCATCCACATCTGATGACAGGTACACACGCAATCTTAACACGAAACAGAAGGTGGTGAGTGCTGAAATTGAGAACACATTCCATATTCTGGGGTTCAAAGGAACTATGGGGTGGGATGGCAACAGTGTGGGAGGCTCTAAAGTCAGCACCTCCCAGTACACGTTTAGTGCACCCCAATTCTGGGACTGGAAGCAGTTCAGCTGCGGGGTTCTCAGCACATTTATCACATCTATCACAGGCTAATTCTCCCTGCCTGGTCCCTGTGTTCCTTCATCCTTGATCACTTTGCCATGCCCTTCCTTCCCCTCTCTGTGCTCCCCAGCTGGACCCAGTGTCATCTCCACCTGGCCCCACTGTCCTCCCCAGTTCCAGTCCCAGCAGCAGCTTCTATTTACCCATCAAGTCATCACCCACAAATCCACTTCTGGTCTCAAAGTTCTAGGGTCCAAGGATCAGGGGAGCAGCAATTCCAAGCATCCAGGACAGAACTTCCCACCCCACTTCTGCCAGCCCTAACCCGACTGAGGATAGATAGGCACAAAGAGTGGAAGGGGAGGAGTGGAGAAGAGGGACATGCGGAGGCGGACGGAGACACAGCACACAAGAGAGAACTAGAGGAAGGCTCTAGGAAGGGGCTTGAGCCAGAGAATGGGAGGGACACGCCCATCCCTCCCCACCCGTGCTTTCCCCTTTACCTAGAAGGACCCTGTCAGGGCATCCAAGCCGGCAGGACAAGGGGCAGCATTGACAGCCCCAGTCTCCTCTGGGTGCTCAGGGCTCATCCGTCTGCAAAGTTAGTGACCAGCTTTCTAGAGCTCTCAGGGGCAGCGTAGCATAGCTGTATAGGCTCCAGGGTAGATAAGAGGGGCACACATGATGGGGGTGTAGGGCCCAGGTGGAGGTGGTGGGCTTGGCCAGGTACTGCGGCCAGCCACACTCACACACACACCCACAGACACATACACACCTGAGCTGGCCCAGCCCTATGTATATATATGGAGATACACACACACACCCCCAGCTCTCCATTGGCTGGCCTAGGCCCACCCCCCCTCATCAATATTAAACAGCCAGGCCAGGCAGCCATTGGCAGAGGGATCTGGGAACCCCCCCGGGAGCTGGGGGCGGGGGCTGGCCCTGGGGGGGGCGGGGAGTGGGGGAGCAGGGACATCTGTTCTCCATGCATATTTCATAAGCAAGAAATGGAGAGCTGGGGAAGGGGTGGGGCTGGGGCGAAAGCCAGGGTAGGACCACAGATGAACCCCCTCAGTCTCCCACACCAGAGGCAGCAGGGCAGAGGTTCCCAGAAAGCCATGGTTAAGTGCCATGGCCCCATTTGGAGTCCCAGCGTGACTTGAACAGCCCCTTCCCCGTGTCTCCTTTTTTTCTGGGAGGAAGACTCTTCAAGATATTAACAGGGAAACCAAGAAAAGAGCAAGTGGACAGCACTAAAATGCAGAAGAGGACCCTAGGGCCCTGGACCTCAAGCTCTTACCCTTCATAAAGCTGGTACCCACTGCTTGCCAGTCTGTCCATAGCAACTGTTCAGGCCCCTACCCTCACCACCCTGGGACTCAATCACCCCACACCCTCTTACCACATCCCCTGTCTATCTTCCTACCTAACCCATCACCAAGGGGAGGAGCAGGATCAGATTTAGAACACAGATCCCACAGGGAGTTTTTCTAGGCTCCCTAGAAAACAGATTGGGCCAGCCCAACCTGCCCCACTGGGAATTAGCGGGCTCTTAGGAAAAAAGAGGTAAAGGCTAAAAGGAGAGGAGTGGAGGAGTGCCAAGACAGGAAGAACCAGGATTGGAAGGACACTGGGAGAGGAGGGCCCGGCAGCCTAGGCAGCTCTGACTGTAGAGGGCATCAAATCAGCAATAAGAAAACCAGATACAAAATCATATGCAAATGGACACTGATTAAGTTCCCATCAATAGCTCAGCAGCCTCCTGTGTATGTGTGCACGCGTGTGTGTGTGTGTGTGTGTGTGTGTGTGTGTGTGTGTTGCCGAGTGGCAGAAATGAGGAGGGGCAACGCAGGGACCAGGGTGCATAGAGAAGTGCACAGAGGGCTTCGGTATCTGAAGTTCTCTCCCTACTCAGCTGTTGGATGTCTTCATTGAGCCTTTGTGAGTATCCAAATGAACCACAGCTAGAGAGGACTCTGGAGGTAGTGCCATACAGCGAAAAAGGCTCTGCCAGCTGTGTGACCTTGGACAAGAAACATCCTCTTGAGCCTTGACCTCTTTTTCTGTAAAATGGGGGTGATTATACCTGCTTCTTAGGTTGCCATGGAAATAAGGGAGATTTTACATATATATATATATATCAGGCCTAGAGCTTAGTAGGAGCCCATCCCACCTTCAGGCTGGAGGGATTTGCCATTTCCCTGTTGCTGGTCAACCTTTTCTGGGCTTTCTCCAGGGGGAAGCATTCCCCAAGGGGAGTCCCATAATTCCTCCCCAAGCTCCCCCACCTGCCCCCATCCCTGAGTCTGGGAGGTGCCAACTCCCACCTGGGCAGGCCCAGACAGGTGCCCAGGCGCCAGCAGATGGGCTGAGCTGGAGGGGAAAGGAGGCTTGAGGAGGGGGGCTGCGGCGGGGGCAGGGGATCAGGTGGCATCTCAGTTCTTGCATCATCATTGCCATGGCGCTGATTAAAAACCAATCTCCACCTAATGAGCCCCCAGCAACAACAATTCTACCTCCTCCACTCTCCTGCCCTCCACCCCATCCAAGAAACTGGGAGACCGAGAGACTCAGGAGAGAATGCCATGGGAGAGATGAGAGATACAGAAAGAAGGGGAGATGAACAGAGGCAGGGGAAGCAGAGGGAAACGAGAAAGACACGGGAAGATACTGAGACTCAGAGAGAAAAAAATGAGAAACCAGAGTCATTGGGCAACAGACATGGGGAAGACATAGGGAAATCGGAAGACACAGTCTCATGGGGAGATCGAGACAGAGGAGGCAGAAAGAAGTTTTTTAAAAACGGGAGAATGGAAACAGAATTGCCAGGTTGCCGAGGCTTTGTGGAAGACTTGGAGACCCAAGCTATGGGAGAGATAGAGACTTGAGGAGAAACTTAAAAAGAGGACACAGAGGCCAGGCATGTCCTGAGGTCAGGAGTTCGAGACCAGCCTGGCCAACATGGTGAAACCCTATCTCTACTAAAAATATAAAAATTAGCTGGGAGTGGTGGCACGTGCCTATAATCCCAGCTTCTTGGAAGGCTGAGGCAGGAGAATCGCTTGAACCCGGGAGGCAGAGGTTGCAATGAGCCAAAATCACACCATTGCACTCCAGCCTGAGTGACAATGGCAAGACTCCATCTTAAAAAAAAAAAAATAGAGGGGGCTGCTAGGGAGACACAGACTTTGATGAATACAGATAGGGAGGAAACACAGCTAGAGACAGAGAAATACTGACACCATGAGACACAGTTCTGAGGGAGGTCCCAAGGCAGGGTGGGTGCACATAGGCATGAGAGAAGCGGAGAACAGGCAGTTGGAAGGAAACAAAAAATACCAGAGACAAAGAGACAAGGTGGGGAAAGGTGATAAACTGAAGGATGGAAGTGAAGGACTATGACTGAAACAGGGAGGCCAGAACCTAAAAAGTAAGACATTGAGGAAAACAAAAGCAGAACCTGGAGAGACCCTCGAAGCAGAAAGGAACCTTGGAGGTGGCATAGAGAATGCAGAAATGAGCCAAACCCCTGTTGCGGGGCTCCCTCCTTTCAGGCCCTTTTGCTCAGATACTTAAGCCCTGCACCCTCCATCGCTGAAGCACCCCCACTGAACCTGTCCCAGCTCAAGCTGAGGCTCCATGGGAGAGGAGGGTGAAGAGCACTCTGGGGACCGCTCCTCCTCCTCTGCATCTGGCGTCCCAGGATCCTGGACTCTGGGGCCCCCGACCCAGTTTTCACTTAGGATTTCAGCTTTTGCTCTTTAGGGGAGTAGCTAAAAAAGAACACAATTGTGACAGAGAGGACATAAAGGCATGAAACGGTGGGAAGAACTACCTCTACTAAATTTGGGGGCCGTTAGATGTGGGTCTAAGTCCTGGTGACCTTGGATAAGTCATGTAACCTTGACCGAGTCTTATTTTGTCAGAGTAGTGGTGACACCCAGGTGAACTCACGCATGGGAAAGGGCTGGGTAAACTGTAAAGTGCTCATCCCAACTTCCCATGGTGGTTTAGAGGTGGTAAGAAGTTCCACACACACGTGTATCTGAGGCATTATGATTATGGAGGCTGGGGAGAGTTTTGAGGCCAACCCAGGTTGTCTGGCCTCAGGCCCCAGGGGAAAGCAGAACTCTCAGGGTTTTGTGGGGGTCTTTGCCACAAGGAGGGCGAAAGGAGCAAGTATGAGGAGGATGATGATGGCTTTATAGTTTGCTGTGATTTTACTCTATTTTTGTTGTTTAAAAATCTCCACTGGCTTTTATTTGAGATAATCCGACAATGAGGCAACACCTGATACAATAGAATGAGGGTTCTGCTATTTTACATTTTATAGGCATTCACTTTTTCAGATCGTGATTCACAAATCTCTCCCCATGGCCTGAGAGGTAGATCGTTGGGGGAGGGGAGGGAGGTTGGTGTGTAAGGAAGACACAGGGGCCTGGGCCTTGTCCTTGAGGGTGGGGGGAGGGCCTGGAGGAGCTGGGAAGCAGTGGGTTTGGCAGGAGAGGGGGTGACATATGTGGGGAGCCCTGGGGACCCAACCAGGCAAGCGGCTGGCAGGGAGAGCAGACGGCATTAACCCTCACTGTGCCACACTGCCTGACCCTTCCTGGGAGTGGCCTGTGGCCAGGGTGTTATTCGGTAACAGTGGCAGTGTTTTAGGTCACAGGAGCAGAGCGTGCCCCTCCCGGGCAGAGCTGTTGTTTCCGGGAAGGGGCCGCCGGTCTTGGTCTTGGATGTCTTCCTCCGTCTTAGCTCCTCTCCCTGTCCACCTGGTCTCTGTCAGTCTGTCTTTCTCTGTCTCCACCTCTCTGTGCCTCTGGAAGGTGACAGCGGGTCTCCACTCTGGCTCACTACACAATCTGTCACTCTCTCTGCTGCCAGCCCGGCTGGAAGCCCCCCTTCTCAGCGCCCAGCCGAGGCCTCCCGTCCCAGGCCCTCTAGGCCGCACTGCCTTTGTCTCCTAAGGCGGCCTCCCCTTTCTTCTTCCCTCTCCACTCACCTCTCCTCAGCTCATAGCCCATCTCCAATCTCATTATGGCCTCCAACCACTGGGCTCCCCCCAAACCCCCAACCTCTTCTCTTCCCTCCCCCATCCATCTGTCTTCCCTGAAGCTCTCTTCTTTGTGTCCACCCATCTGTCACCACCAGCTCTGGGCTTACTCCCCTCCTGGCCACGCCCGCCTGGCCTTTCTCCCCTTAGGCTCTGTTCCCTCTCAGCACGGCTTTCATCCTGCCTTTCCACCTTCAGCCCTTCCAGGAACCCCCTGCTTCCTTCGCTTCCTTTCGCTAGCTTATCCTTTTCTGAATGCCCTCTCATTTTATTTTTTTCTTTCTTTTCTCAGTTTCTCTAACTCCTTCTCAGTTGTGAGCTCAGGAGAGAGTAGGGACTCCAGGGTCCTAGCCCCCAGCCCCTGAGCATCCAACCAGCCTGAGCCAGAGGCTGTAACATTTACTCACAATTGCATCATCTCAGACTAATGGCTGCTCCTCAGGCCTCCTGAGATGACCCCTCCACTCCTGCTCCAAGTTTCCCCTGGTTGGGGACAGGGGCAACAGCTGCCCTTCTCCATAACAGGAGTGGGAGAGGTCTTCTAGCCTTGGAGTTTGAATTCAGGAAGGAATAAAAATCCAACCTGAGGCCCACTGGGACCCCAATCTTCCAGGGGTCTCTGCTTCCCCAGTTTAACTTCAATTCCTGCCAAGCTTTTACAGGGAATGGGATGGTGAGTGACAGGGTCTTTTCTATAGTGTTATGCCACAATCTCCCCTATTCCTGCTGTCCCTGGGTTACAGGGCAACAGTGCCCCTCAGTCCTTTCTTCCTAGAGTTGATTCTCCTGCTACATTTGGGAGTTCAGGAATTGATCAGCCTCTCAAATGTTCCCTGCTCTGAGTTTTCAGATGAAGGGAAGGAAGAGGCTTCAACTCCGGCTCTCTCTTCAAAGAACAAGACTGACAGAGCCAGGGGGTACCTGAGAGCACCCCCTTGTCTAACCCCACATTTTACAGAGGGAGGAAATGCTGCTTCCAAGGTCACAAAAAGCTTTAGTGGCAGACCAGAATCCTGGTCCTGAGCTCTTCCCACGACGTAAAGTTCCTCCATATTGGCCTCATGTGGCTGAAACAAACCCTTCCTCCTCTGAACTTCTCGGCAGAACCTGTTTAGAGCATTGATTTTGCATGGGGCCTGTGCTGCCTTGCCTGTTATTTATCTTATGTCTCGTCCTGCCATTTAGACTCTGGGTCCTAAGTCTCCAAGGGAAGGTGCTCTATCTCTTCCCCTTTGTCCATGCTGGGGCACGGTGCCCTGCCCAGACCATGCTCAATAAATGCTTATTACTGCTGTGGCTGCCCCTGCAGATGTACAGAAGGTTCTAATCCCAGTTCTGTCTCTCATTTGCTATGTGACCTTGGGCAAACCACATCACTCCTCTGGGCTTGTTCCCTCTTCAATCAAATGAGTTAAGACTATGCAGGTGATTTCTAAGGTCCCTTGAAGAAACAGAAGTCCTCCTGAATAAGGGTGACGCAGAGTACAGAACACCACACATCCCAGGATGTGCCTTTGAGAGCAGTGACCCAGAGGTGGGAAAGACAAAGATAGAAAACCCCTTTACTCAAATAAGCTGGGCAAGAAACGCCAGCTGGTAGGAAAGTCTTCCTCTTGAGGGACAAGGTATCATAATAGGCAGAGGCAGGCTGGGTCCTGGGGCAGGAGTGGTCAGTTACTCAACTGTTGGCATGGGCTGGAAGGAAGAGAAGGTGCAGTGTCAGCTAGCAACCGGCAGGAGTAGGGAGGGAGGAAATCCCTCAGGGAAAGGAAAGGGGCTGGAAAATGATACATTTCAGAAGGCACAGGGTAAGCAAGGCCTAGATCAAGGGAGAGGCAGAGGCTAAGGAACTGAGAACTACATGGCCCGTTAGATGCTGCCAGCCAGTCACACATGGTCTTCGGGGCATACAAAGTACCTGGTAAGAAGCCAGAACCGTGGTCTCAGAAAGGGAGGGTGTGCGAAGCCCAGTGCTCTGGGTGGCTATGCTCCTTCTATGGACCCTGGCCTCTCCATGAGCCATGGAAAAAGCCAAGTTGGTTTTTTAGGAGGCTGGAAGTAAGGGAGCATGGAAGGCAGCAGACAAGCTTGTGTTCAGGATGCTTCCCTAGGCCGAGATTGAAGTAGTGACGGTCCTACATCTTGTAAATTCTTACTTACCCCTCGATCTCTTGATTCTTTGCACAACCCTGTTTCCCTGTTCAGCCCCCTCACTGGTACCCAGCCACTTCTCTGCTTCCTGAAGCTGCCAGCAGGATGAGAGAGTTTACTGCTCTGTCCGCTGGGAGACCTGTTGGCCGAGGGAGGTGTGGAGCCCGGCCCAGTCGATGGTGGCAGCTGTGCTAGACTCCCGCCAGCACCACACAGCCTCTCCAGCTCAAACTGGGAGGGCTGGGGTGGGGGAGAAGTAGCAGGGTATATTTCATCTCTCAGAAGCCCAAACATCCCTCCCTTTCCCCCAGGGGGACTTGGAGAGAAACCTGGAGAAAAATCACCTCTTCTCAGCATGATTTGAAAAGGTAAATGGTCTAATCGGGGAACTAAGAGGAGTGCTTGAGACCCTGTGAATATTGCCAGCCAGTCCCTTTCCATCACTGCTGGTATTCAGGCACGTGTCCGAGGCAGCCTCTTGGCCAGCAGTGGAGTGAAGGCTGGGTTTAGGCTTCTACTCCTGCAGGTTCTCTTTCCCCCTCGGCTGACTCAGCCGCCGCCCACGATCATTTGGCAGTGCTGTTATACTCCAGAATTTTGCCTCCGTGAAGACTCAGGGAACTTGAGCCTCTCTACAAAGGTGATGTTCGTTCTGTAAAGCAGTCCAAACTTGTTTTGGTCTACAAAGGGCCCACCATTAACAGAAAGCCCAAACTCGGCATGCCAGCCAAGAACTTTGGGATTTAGCCCAGCCTCGCCTCCTGCTGATCCTTATGGCTCAGGCACGCTGAACTTACCATCTCCCAAACGTGACTCACGCCTATTCTTGATTCTGTGCTTCTACACCCGGTGAACGCTTTACATCATCACTTGAACGTCACCCTGATATGGTCCTGAATTGCTACCAGAGCACTTGGGATATATTGTGATTATTCCACTTATGACACTGGATTACATTTTACAGAGGGAGGAAATGTCTCTGTATTTGTGAGAATGTAGTTGTGAGAATGTCTGTCTCTTCTCTCACCCCAACTGTGAGCCACTCAAGGGTTAGGGTTATATTCTCTTTATCTCTGTACCCCAGACAGTGTCTCAGAGTGAATAAAGAAATGCCTGTTCATTACAAAGTGAGAAGAAACTATGTTAACATTGTTCTTACAAGAGGGGAACCAGGGCTCTCCAATTTGAAAGGATTTCAACTGTTTTTGACAGAGCCTTACTCCTTGGGTCCTCTGGAGCCCAAGACAATATAAAACGACAGCATCAAAGATAACTTCATGACTTCCAGTCCAGGCTCACTGAACAAGGTAGCCTGGGAAGAATAAAGGTAGCAGTACAAGTCATGTGGGATCATCTATTTTAATGAAACTCATTATATATATATTTACAAAAAAAAAAAGAAAAAGACAAAAACAAAAATAGATATTACAGCTTAATAAAAAGTACAACTGAGCACTGTGGGCTGGAGGTGGGATACCCACCCGCAGCAGGCCCACCCTAACGTGCCATCTGAGGGCCCAGAGAAAGGACGGTGTGAAGGAGACAGCAGGCTCAGCCCAGAGATGCCCCTGTCATCCTCCTCAAGGGTTCCATGTAGTTTGATCCTGACATTCAACCTTTTATGTCCTTCCTGGTCAGGAAGGTGGCTGGGTACAGGGGTGGGGGTGAGGAGCAGAAAGAGGCACAGGGCAGGATGGGAAAAGTAGAAGAAGGATCCTGAAGGGCAACTTAGGGTGGGTAACTAGGGAGTTAAACAGGAGCAAGAAGCTTCTATTTGTAATCCCCAAAATCTGGCACGAGTAGGGAAGAGGAGGAAATGGAGAAGGGGAGACGGGAAAGGGGAGTGGAGGAAGGGAGGCAACTTATTTATCTCTCCCTGTGTCTTTTGGATAGTTCCATTCTTTTATGTTAATCCCAGTCTGAGACAGGCCCAGGGAGGCTCCAGTGACAAACTAGTGGTTGTGTCCCAGTGGGACAGATGCTCTAGGAAGTGAACTGCTGAGCTGGCAGGAAAAGCTGGGGTCCTCTCAGTATGACACGGCTCCTGGCTCCCGGGGAGCAATGAAAAGGACATCAGCTTTGGCATTGATGCAGTAGGTGACGATGAGAGAGAAGATGAGGATGCCAAAGCCCACTATCAGGGTGATAAACTGTGGGGGAAGGGAGGACAAGAAAGGAGGAAGGCATTTTCAGAACTCAGTGCAGTTTTCTGGGTAACTCTTTGGGGTTGGGAGCCATGGGAATTCAGATGCTGGCTCTAAGCACCAAGTATGGAACAATCATGGGCAATATCTCTCCAGCCTACAGACTTTGTCTCCCCATTTGAAAAGAGAAGTAAAGTTCTTGCTTCTATCTTGTATTAGTTAGATTCTGGGCATTTTTAAAGCAGGGCCTATGGCTTTGGTTCTCTGGCGGCACTTACATTATTGACTTGTGACAAGAGCTCAGTACATCAGACTGACTCATCCCAGCTGTGCCAGACAGGGAATACCAGATGGGAGTGGAAACTGTGGAGGAGTTCTGGGATCCACAGGGGCTCTCCAGAATAAACACATCTTCA
Source organism: Sapajus apella (assembly GCF_009761245.1). Lineage (NCBI taxonomy): Eukaryota > Metazoa > Chordata > Mammalia > Primates > Cebidae > Sapajus > Sapajus apella. The sequence goes on along the minus strand of NW_022437059.1, from coordinate 4,010,937 downwards.
AACTCTCTGTGAAGAAAGGCCTCCTGGTCGGGCGCGGTGGCTCACGCCTGCAATCCCAGCACTTTGGGAGGCTATGGCGGGTGGATCACCTGAGGTCAGGAGTTTGAGACCAGCCTGACCAACACGGTGAAACCCATCTCAACTAAAAATAAAAAAAATTAGCCAGGCGTAGTGACACATGTCTGTAATCCCAGCTACTCGGAGACTAAGGCAAGAGAATTGCTTGAGCTGGGGAGGTGGAGGTTGCAGTGAGCCAAGATTGCGCCATTGCACTCCAGCTTGGGCAACAAGAGTAAAACTCTGTCTCGCACACAAAAAAAAGGCCTCCGAAGGGAACATACTGGCTGACCAGGGACAGATTTGCAGTAGGCTTTTGCTACAAATCTAGGGCAAATGGGAATTGGAAAGGGGCACGTGAGATAAGAAACCAGATAAAGAAGTCAGACAGATCCCTGCCACCTCCCCTCCTGCCCCATCTCACCTCAAGCTCTTTGCTGGCGATGAGAAATATTCGGGCACGGATATCTTTCCAGCGGCTCTCAGTCCATGTAGAGTATTCAGTAGAGCTCCACTGACTCAGTTCGAAGGCAGGAGACAAGGCCCTGGCTAATCGTGCAGTGGAACGCACGCACCGGGGGAGTCGGTCCGTCTCATTGGAATTCAAAGGGCCCTGGACCCATGAGTACTCATACAGCTGCACAGGAAGATGGGCCACAACACAGGGCTAGGGTGATCTGCTTCTCACTCGTTCCCTTTATTCTCTATCAGTGCTATGCTCTAACCAAGTGAGCTAACTGGCTGCTGTCCCTGTACCCATTAGATGGTCCATTTTCACCAAGCTCTTCAACACTCAATTTCTCAGGACTGCATCTCTCCACCTCTCCATCCCAATCCCCTGGGTCTAACTGAGCCGCAAAGAACCTCCAACTTTCCCAAGAGAAAGGGGCCCCAGGGTACTTCCGACACCCACCACCACTCACATCCTTGTTTTCACTTGGGACTTTACTTGGATCCTGGCACTGCTCTCGGGTGAGGTTGACCACTGTGCCAGTCAAATTTGCCAAGGCATACTGTACAACGTAAGTGGTGTTGGTGGGGCTAGAGACAGCGATGTAATGTTGAAGAGGCCCGTCACCTGATCGCAGACCAAAGGGAAGGGAAGATTTGGTGTGGACGGTGGGTGAAACAGGAAAAGCCCAAGATTGGCAGCAGCCAGAAAGGAGGGCAAGGGAAAAGGATCCATCAAATATGAGAAGAGAGAAAGGAAAACAGAGAGAAAAAAAGAAAAAAAAAATAAGAGTTAAACCAAAATGACTCTTTCTCTATCCTTTTCCTCAGCTAAGAGTCCCACTCCCACACCAGATGCTTACCCAAGTAGGACCTTAGGTCCTGCCTGAGGATAGACTGGAACCATGAGTTGTTGGCTCTAATCAGAAACCCATAGAGCAGGCGGGTAACCTAGGATCGGAACAGTGGAAAGAGAAAACCCTGTGACCTGAACTGAGCCCAGGGAAAGAATTATCAGTGGAGATCCAGTCATGGGGCAGGAACCAGACTGGCTAGACAGACTGGAGTTGGGAGGCAGTGGCTGGCTCATAAGATGCAGATGAGCCCCACCCAAGAGCTCTCTAGGGCATCAGGCATTCTCACTGGCATCAACAGGCATGTGGAATTCCAAGGTTTGGGACACTAGACAAGGGACATAAAGGATAGGGGCAGCTTGCTGTGTAAACAGACAGAAGGGGCCAGGGCCCATCTGCTTACCGTTTGGGGATCAGCCTGAACTGTGTCGCTGAAGTTGGTTCCTCCTGCAAGCTCATACAGAGCACGTCCCAGCACTGTGGCCACATCCGCCAGGGCCTGTGGTAGGTGAGGAGGGGGCTGAATGGCCCACCTCTCCTATCCTCAAATGCTAGCATCTTCACAGTGTGCCCCAGGCTCCCACCCAGCCTGGTTCAGTGCTACCTTGGCAGTGTCTGTTACAAAGTTCAGGTCCTCTTCAGGGCTCAGCCATTCAGGATAGCTCACATTAATGTTCTCAGCAGTGTCGTAAATACTCTGGTAGTATCTGCCAGGAAAGCCGGCATGAGCCTTGGCTACATTTAGCCAGGGCTCTGCCCTTTTCCTCCCTCAAATGCCTCTTATGCAGGAACTCGGTATCTCATTTTTCATCATCCAGAAAAAAGGGGTGAGAGAAAATCAGGATTCCATATTGAAGGTGTGGAGAGCAGGGAGGTAGGAGTGAGGGTGAGGTAACTAGTGAAAATTAAAGACTTTCCCGACAGACAAGTAGAAAAGGTGAATGAGTTCAGATCTTCAAGAACAGGAGGGACTCTTCCATATCACTGGGGCTGGAGACACGGGGGATGGTTAAGATGACTTTCAGAGAACTCTGCCATATATCATCAGATCAATTATATAACTGTTCCAATGAACACTTCTATTTAGGGTGGCTGGGAGCAGGGGGTGATTAGCAGGTCTTAGCATCAGGTCTGCTCATAAATATATATGAATACAGTGATAAAATCACCATGATGATCCTTATGGAGCCCCAAGGAGATAGATCTTAAAAGAGGGAATAACAGAGCTCCATAGTCTTTACCATCGATAAATCCCTGTCCCACACAAAGTCAAGTCAGCCATATAATCAAATCCAAAATGTATTCAAATGATGAATCCTCACTCACCCTGAAGTGATACAAAGAAAGCTTTGGAGAAGACGGCTGACCCTAAGTGCTGGGACTGTCACTCCCCTAAATGAAGGGGAAAGTACTACTTGGCTGGGGTCAGAAACAGAGCTCAAGCATTTTTACTCCGAAACTCATTTGACCCCAGGGAAGCTTGGCGATCCAGCCTGAGCAAGAAGTCCCCTGTTACCCAAGGCTTCAGGTTAGGAGCAGTTTAAGGGTAAACTGGACCAAGAAAGAGGTGACTAACAGGGCCTCACTTTGTATATCTGGATATACATCAGCTATAGAAGACTCTTCTACTGTCACATTGAACCATGGACACCTATCACATGGCAAGAACAGGTACATTTCACGGAGTATGAATACTGTTTCTGGCACCTCTGGGTGGGTTCCAGAGGACTGCTTTCTCTACTCCAGCCAAAGAGCCCCCACCACCCTTCCCATGCTTTGTTTGAGATGATGCCCTCTGCTGGCAGCCCTGAGGAACTCAGGACCCTGGAGAGCTTGGGAGCAGTGGAACCCATAACTGAGTATTGTGACAGGAAAGGATTAAGGGTGAGGATGAGTTTCTAAGATGAATATCCAGTCAAACAAATAAGGGTTTCGGGCCGAATGTGAAAAGGCCACTAAGCAAAGACTACAGATGGACTTGAAGTTTTGGAGGAGGTAGGGTGGGAAAGTGGATGACAGTGACCTTCCTCCCAGACTGCAGAACAGACTCTTCCAGAATGAAGAGGGTGCAGGGCCAAGTGATTCTTACTTGTTATGGAAGGCACGAGAATGGTCAGCCAGAACAACACCAGAGATGTTTCGAGCTCGAAGAAATCGCTGCAGGGAAGATGGTGGGAGAGGCTGGGACTGATTTGGCCTCCTGAGGATGACAGCAGGGACGCCAGCACCACTCTTCTCCAATGTGTCCAGGAGATCCTCCACCTGGGGGGGAACGAGGCAGATTAACTGATGGGAGGCTGGGGGATTGGAAGCAGGTCTCTTTTAGGCCTGAAATGCTCTATACTTCAAGTCCCCAGCTTGGGGGAGCTACCCTATCTCTAATAGACTTTTATCCCTCAAGCCTTTTGGGATCAAGGTTCTCTGAATTTCCTGTAGCTTCCACCATTCTTTTTAGAGTTAGAAAACTGAGGCATAAAGAAGAGGGCTTCTTTTCATATTTATAGGTAAATTGTACTGTCTTCAAGACTCTGCTTTATCCTTGGTGGATGCTTCACTTACTATTTATTGTGCAGAACTGGAGGGGCAAATAATAATAGAAAACTGCATGCTGAGTGCCAAACAGATAATCAATTCTTTAAATGCTACAGGGATCCAGAACAGGGATGACACTGAAGGCTGGAACTGCAGAAAGAGGACCTGGAGAAAAGCAGACCTAACGGTGGGCCTAGAGGGAAGGGAAGATTTTGAACAAGCAGTGAGGAAAGTAGGGGACACAGTTGGGTAGGGACTGTGACACAGCCAGGACTTGGGCAGGGCAGCCTTGACAATTGGATCCATGGGGCAGCAAGGCAAGAAGGGAGCTAGTCACTCACCTATCCTTAATGGGCAGTGGTAGTCTGCTAGGCAACAAATGATCAGAGAACTACCCAGTCCAGGGAACCAATGGGATGCCACTGAGCTCCTGATTCTTCCCAGCAGCAACAACAGCTGTGGTGTTCATCCTTTGGCCAACACCCAATCCAATCCTGTCTCTTACCCTGTCTCACAGGCCCTGGGGGTTAGTGGAAACAGGGCAGGGGTTGGTGGAAATAGGGCAGGGGTTGGGGTCTGGATTCTGAGCTGTAGGAACAGGAAATGAGGAGAGATGCTCAGGCTACCTGGCTCCGAACAGACTCATTTTTCTGAGACATGGGATCTGTGTGCATCCAAAGCTCTAGTGAAGTTCTTAAGGCCACCTGGGGGAGGATGAAGAAACAACAGTTAGAATCAGTTTCCTGTTCTGGCCCATACCTAGGAGACAGAAGTCAAGGGAAGAGGTGGTGGTTTCTGCTGTTGAGACGGCAGAACAACAAAGGTGGAAGCTGTAAGTAAAAAGGAAGGGCCAGGGGATACGCTGCATACCTGTCCCAGCTCCACAAATGAGTCAACGTTCTCTAACTGCACAGGAAACTTGCCCTTCTCCATATCGTAGACCATCCTTGAGCTGCCAATGTAGTCAAAAGTTTCCTGAGAGATGGAGGTAGGTGGGAGGGGAATAGAGATTCCAAAGGGTTAAGAAAGCCTTGAAGAAGACTAGATCATCAAAGCTATAGGCAAGAAGACTACTGTCTCAGTTCACCTCAACTGCGAGTCAGCTTACAGTCATGCGACTTTCTGTTCCTCTTGGCCCCGCCTCCCAGCTGGGGTGATCCCTCATATGTACATATCACAAGACTTCGCAAGCCCAGAAATGGGGAAAATAGTCTTAATAAAGGCCTAAGACAAACATCAGCTATTATGTGTCTGCTTCTTATGTGTTCCCTAATTTTAGGGGTCCTAGTGAGGACAGTCAGTAGCCTCAGGGCTCCTGGATGGAGACAGCAGTAAAGGAGTCCAGAGACTAAAAGTAAAAGGCCACTCAATAGATCTTATCAGTGGGGGAAATAGGGGGCTGGTTACACACCAATTCAGGATGTAAAAGCTTCCCAGAAAGAAGGAATGTAAGCTTCCTAAAATGGAGGAATCTAAAGGGGAGACACATGTAGACACATCCAGAAGCTCTGTGCTGATTAACAACCTAGGTCAAAAGTGCTGAGATCTTCTCCAACCAGTAGCTGCCCTCATCTTTACCATCCTCTTTCTTCCCTGCCATTGCACCCCAGCCAAAAAGCCCTTACCCCTTGAAAGAAGACAAACATGACATTGCGGGGCAGGGTGGTCACATCGGGTGCCTTGTGCAAAGCTTCAGCAGCAGCCAGCTGGGTGACGAAGGAAGCCACCGCGCTTTCGGCACCTGGGGCCACATTCCAGAAGAAGGAACGACTATCCAGCTAGGTACCAAAGAAGAAAAGTCAGGGGATATGTACTTTAAAACTGGCCCCAAACCTCCTTTCCTGCTCCAGTCAAAAGAATTTACCTGTCCTGCGGCAATGCAGACAACCCAGGAGTCCCACAGCACAGATTCCTCCCCATTTGACGCTTCCCAATTTAGCAACTTTGAAATCTGATATGCCAGAGAGGGGCCTGCCAGTTCTTTTTGTGCCAGCCCTCCCATCCTGATCAGAAGCCAGTACTCACCCGGGTGGCGGCGACCACAACCCTGTCATCCGGCTTTAATGTCCCAGTTGTATTGATAGGCTTTAGCATGCTCCACACATTGTAATCAGACAGGGGGTCACAGACGATTTCTAAGCAGGACACAAACAAGGAGAGATCAACAAGGTTAAAGGAGAGGGTAGCTATAAAGGCAACACTGGAAAACGTCTCTGACCAGTGCCCCATTGACTCTAAGTCATTTTCTCCACTTCCAACAGTCCCAGGTTGGCTTCTCTGCCACCATCCACTTTAGAAACAAGTTGCCTCGGTTTTTCAGGGTTGTTTCCAGTTCTCCCACGCAGAGCTCCTTCATGGTGTCTACTCCTTTCCTATTACCGTCTCTACAACATTCCCTGGCCGGGTTCCACCTTCCCTCTGCCCCTCATTCCAGTACCCTCACGGTTTGGATCTGCCCTACCTGGGTTGATGCTGAAGGTGCTTTGGATGGAGCTGCGCCGCATGCAGGTGGCAGTGCTGATGACAGCGTGCATGTGTGAGAAGAGCTGCATGGCACACAGCGGGAAGGTTGGTGCTGAGCCATTCTGACTCAGGTTGTGATCTTGGTAGCACTGAAAGGAGAGATGAACCCCATGGAGGCAGCTAGCTGTGGAGGCCCTCCCTTACATCCCAGAAACAGGAGGGTCCAGCTCCATCCTTTTGGGATGGAGCCACACCCTTTTTTGAGACATATATCCCTGAGCTATGGTTACCCTGGTACAACCACAGGTGATCTATAAGGTCAAAGAGGAAAAACTCATCAAGAGGTACAAAGGGTTGCAGACTATGGTTTAGTTGGAGCAGATGAAATTATCCCACTCCAGATGGCCTGGCCCAGTTTGAAGCTTCAGCCACTGAAAAGATTCAATGTGATCTGATACAGAGAGCACCAAACTAGGGCTAGAAAATCAGATACGACACAGCTTGGACATCAGCTCACCATGCAAATTTGGACAAATCTCTTAACTACTCTGTGAATCAAAGTGGAAATACTAGACCAGAATTAGGGCACATCAGAGCGAAAAAGAACATCCGAAATCACCAAACTGAATCTCTCAATCGCTAGTCCAATGCTCTTTTTATGATACTAGTGGCTCTTAACCTGGGCTGTGTACCTTGTTTCATATGATTCTTTCAGATATCCTTTATATATTCTGCTAGTCTAAAAGGCTTTAATGCTGTGGTATCAGGCAAGAGCGAAACGTGGGAAGAGAATGTGAGAAAAATCAATGTCTGGGTTCTCTTTGGAGTAGCCGTCTTTCAGCAGGTGCACTAGCAGAATGAGCCTCCCTCTGAACAGGAGAGCCTAGAAAATCATCCCCTTTCTTCCTTCTCTTTTCTTTTCCTTCCCTCCCTCCCTTCCCTTTCCTTCCTTTTTCCCTTCCCTCCCCTCCCTTCCACCTGCCTGCCTGCCTGCCTGCCTGCCTTCCCTTCCCTCGATCCCTCCCTCCCTCTCTCTTCTCTCTCTCTCTCTTTTGAGACAGGGTCTCGCTCTGTCACCCAGGCTGGAGTGCAGTGGTGCCACCTCAGCTCACTGAAATCTCTGCCTCCTGGGCTCAAGCAATTCTCCTTTCTCAGCCTCCCGAGCAGCTGGAACTTGTGCACACCACCACACCTGGCTAGAAAAATAATCTTCTTTCTAACTGGAATTACTAGGAGCTGGCATAGTCATTACCTGCTTGATGACCTTGGTTTCATTTTCATCTTCAAGAAGAAAGATGGGGAAACTAAAGTCTTCATAAGCCAAACCATTGCCCAGCGAGTTCCACTGTATTTCTCTGCAGTGAGCAAACTCTGGCCCGTAGGAGTTGGAGTAAACACCTGAAGGGAAGGATGGGGGATTGGGAGACTGGTTACTGGGACACCAAGTACTCAGGAACCAGGTGCGCGAGGAAGGTTAGGGTACTTAGAGTCGGGACTAAAGGTTCAAAAGGAGGTGGTGACTCAAAGAAGCAGGCATGAAGTTATCACCATCCACACTAAAATAGAGAGGCAATGGTAACAGGGAGTCTTAGGCTGTCAGATTAGGGATGTGAACAAGTGACAAAAAGGGATGATCCCAGGTAAGGCAAAGGAAGGGGAAGCAGGAGAGGGAAGGGGTGGGCAGCAGACACAAACACTACCTCCTGTTTGCAAGTCAGTTACTGACACTACACACAGACACAGACACACACACATCCCTCACAAAGGCATAAGACCAAAGCAACAATGAACCTTAGGTGACAGCAGGATCTCCTGACCCTTTGGGACACTTACCAAACCCATCATTTGGGCACTGCACACTAGGAGAGAAGCCTGAAGCAGGACTGGGCTTGGTCAAGGACACTGCAAGACCAGCAATTCGACTGGTTCTCCCCTTCAGCTTCTCCATTAAATCCCTGGAATATGAAAGGAATTCCATGAAGGAACTCAGGAAGGTATCAGACAGCTTGACATCCTGCCCTCCAGGATGGAAACAAATGGGGAACTAGGGGACTAGACTGTTTCCCTAGTTCTTGTTATTGCCTTCCAGTCACTAACTTCTGAGTCTGGACTATGGTCTGCTCTAAAAGTAGAGTTCTAGTAAGGACCCCAGGGAGGAAGGAGAGGGCTGCCCAGAATTACTCAGAAACAAAGTAGATGAAATTAAGCCCAGAGCTCAAGATCATTTTTGACAGTACAACCTTCCTTCTGAAGACCATCCCACCCTCACCCCTGACCAGACCAGGGCAGCCAAGGGACGTTTTCACTAATAAGTGGGAGGACTGTTCACTGAACTTTGCCCTCTGTGGATGTTTTCCCAGCAGATACATCTAGTTCTTACCTGGTAAAAAGCTTGCTCTCCAGCAGAACCATGTAAGGGGGGTTGGGGCCATCAGTCAATACCCACTGCAGGTCCTCTTCTTTCTCTACGACGTGGATAACTCCTGTGTCTCCACTAATTGAAGCTGCCAGGACAGAACGAGTCAAATTAAAGCTCCCACAGTTGACAATTCTGACTTTGCCTCACTGATTCTGCATCTCTTTTATCCTTAAAGATGTCACAACATATTTAGGGGAATACAGGCACCTCTAGATTTGAACTAAAAAGCTGCTGCCCCAGCTCCATCTGAAGGTTATCAGGAGGAAATGGAATACAAAAGAGCACAAGAGGACTCATTATATGCCAGAAAGGTTCTGTGAACTTCATTTTCTTGCTCCCTGCCCTCAACCTTATTTAGCCGTATACGTAAATAAGATAGACACCGAAGTTTTCAAACCTGTTTTCCCCAGAAAATGCCACCAAATCCCTAGCTCAGAGATATTCTAAATCTATAGCTCAGGGTTTTAGCTTTGAATCTTCCTTTGAAAAACGCATGCGTAGATGCCCTTGGCCTCAGGACCCTTCCTCGATTGTTAATCCTTCTGCCCTTTTTGAGAATGACTGACTTGCTTCTGGTCGGTTTTACATGAGGTTAATCAAGAACTCTGAGGTCTCTAAAACAGAGCTTCCCAACTGATAGGCCTTGAATGAATTAGAGATGTGCTGACATTGGTTCTCCTCATTCCTGGAAACCCAGGGTTTCCAAAGTCACCTGCAGCCAGGGGCATACATATCATTTACCTCAGGATGCCCTGAAAATATCACCCATTTCTCTACGTGCCAGAATGTCATACAAATAACATTTTCTATGTGTCTCATACATGATAAAGATTGGGAAGCACTGTATTAGAGGACGGATGACCCAGAGTCCAGAATACTTTGAATTCTATGTAATTCAAGGCATTAGGTAATACCCTTAAGTCCCTAGGGATCTGTATAGGGATATCCTAGGGTCTCCCTGTGAGTCTTCCCCCGACAGAAAACTGGATGTGTTAATTCATAAATCATTTTAGACCAGTAGTTCTCAGCCCTGGCTGTGTATCAGAATCACTTTAGAGTTTTAAATGCCCGCCTCGGCCTCCCAAAGTGCTGGGATTACAGGAGTGAGCCACCACGCCTGGCCCTTGCCATAGCATTTAAAATATGGGAAAAGGAACAGGTAGTGTGGCAACGAAGAAATATATAACTTCGGCCAGGTGTGGTGGCTCGTGCCTATAATCCCAGTACTTTGGGAGGCCGAACTGGGTGGATCACTTGAGGTCAGGAGTTCGAGACTAGCCTGACCAACATAGTGAAACCCCGTCTCTACTAAAAATACAAAAATTAGCCAGGTGTGATGGCATGCGCCTGTAATGCCAGGTACTTGGGAGGCTGGGGCAGGAGAATTGCTTGAACCTGGGAGGTGGAGGCTGCAGTGAGCTGAGATTGTGCCACTGCACTCCAACCTGGGTGACATAGTGAGACTCTGTCACAAAAACAAAACAAAACAAAACAAAACAAAGAACTTCAACTCCAGGGAGGACAGGAAGAAGACAAATCATGATACTGAAAAAAACCTGGATTCAAATCTGGGTTCCAACTAGTGACAGTGTTGGAATACAGTAACTTGCTTATTTTCTCTGGGCCTTCAACGAGGTTTTCTACCTCTATTCATCTCATACTGTGGGGATAGATGAAAGAAGGAAGAAAGGAAAGAAGGAGGGAGGGAGGGAAAAGAAACCTATTTATAGCTCCCTTTGAGAGCTTTAAAGGGTCCAAGAGAAGCAGAGCATTATAATCAGAAATCAAATCTGGTTATCACTCTTTCTCCTTAGTTTTATCCTGTTAGCTACCCTAATTAGAAAGGGCGTAGCCTGCTCAGGAAAGACAGATATGATGAAGTAAGACTTAGAAATAAGTAGGTTGAAAAGAAAACAAGATCTTAATGAGGAAGTGGCCAGAGTCCAGCCCCTCCCCTCTTGTTTCTCAGTACTGGCACTTGGCTTTACCTCTAGAGGCTTTGCTTCCCACAGAGCTGTTTTAAGAACATAAAGCAGAATGAGTCATTCCCTAAGGAGTTTTCTTAGAGCCCAGTTACATGAGGATGGGGTCCTGGCCTTCTGTATTTTTAGTGAGGTTCCAGCAAGACCAGCAGTCTGATCTCAGCCCACCCTGGACCTAGCTCTCTTCTACAAACCAGTTCAGAAATTAAGTCCAGGGGGCCGGGCGCGGTGGCTCACACCTGTAATCCTGGCACTTTGGGAGGCCAAAGCGGGTGGGTCATGAGGTCGGGAGTTCGAGACCGGCCTGGCCAACATGGTGAAACCCCTTCTCTACTAAAGATACAAAAAATTAGCCAGGCGTGGTGGTGCGCACCTGTAACCCCAGCTACTCAGGAGGCTGAGGCAGGAGAATCACTCGAACCCAGGAGGCAGAGGTTGCAGTGAGCTAATGTTGCACCACTGTACTCCAGCCTGGACGACAGGGCAAGACTCCATCTCAAAAAAAAAAAAAAAAAGAGAAAGAGAAAGAAACTAACTCCAACAAAAAGTTTATTTGGGGCTATTTGGAACCCGTTAACCTACTCCCAGTGCTTTATATAGCAGGGACATGGAATAATTATACTATAGCTCAGGGAAAGATGGCTAAAAAAGTAGTAACTGCTACCATGAGCAAGTCCTTCACTTCTCAGTGTCTCAGTTTCCCCTTACCAAAGTGGGAGAAGGTTTCAGGAAATTATACAGCACTTCTGAGACCACACTATTTACTTAGAATCATCAATAAACATCTATTAAGAGGTATTTGAGTTTCAGCTTTATGCAAGTATTCCAACCACTATTCCAGGGGTAAACTGAAATTCAGAGGGGATTAATTTGAAGATGAAGAAGCCAATATCAGGCCCCGTTTCCTGCTTATCTGCAAAACTACATTCTGACAGAGCCACTGTCCTGGGAAACAAAATCTGAAGATAGCAGGTTAGCCTTTAGATGACTACTTTTCCTGCCCTATGGTTCTTATAGTTTTTAGAGCCATAGTGTCATGGCACCCTCTTTTGGAACACACTTACAAAGCATAAAAATAAATGGTCTCACTGTCAGCTGAATTTAAGGAAAAAAAGTTTTAAAAAAAGATAAATAGAATGCTTCACTAATTCCTCTTGCAATTATTTGGCATTTTCTTTTTCTTTTTCTTTCTTTTTTTTTTTTTGAGACAGTGTCTCACTCTGTCACCCAGGCTGGAGTGCAGTGGCACAATCTCGGCTCATTGCAACCACTGCCTCCTGGGCTCAAGCGATTCTCCTGCCTCTGCCTCCCGAGAAGCTGGGACTACACAGGCACTCTACTGCAGCCGGCTACTTGTTGTATTTTTAGTGGAAACAAGAGGGGTTCACCATGCTGGGCAGGCTGGTCTTGAACTCCTGACCTCAAGTGATCCATCGCCTTGGCCTCCCAAAGCACTAGGATTATAGGCATGAGCCATTGCCCAGCCTGTTTGGCATTTTCAATACTTTCTCTTCAAATAGTTCATTGCCTTTAAGAAGCCCATTTTGGTTCCAAAAAGTTCAGAGTGCAAGTAATCACTGGACACCATAGAATATGAGACTTTTTTCTCCCTAAAAAACAGCATAATAGGGTGGTTAAGAGTCCCGGCTTGGCTGAGCACGGTGGCTCATGCCTGTAATCCCAGCACTTTGGGTGGCCAAGGTGGGTGGATCACTTGAGGCCAGGAATTCGAGACCATCCTGGCCAATGTGGTAAAACCCAATCGTCACTAAAAATACAAAAATTAGCTGGGTGTGATGGTAGGTGCATGTAATCCCAGCTACTTGGGAGGCTAAGGCAGGAGAGTCATTTGAATCTGGAAGGCAGAGGTCGCAGTGAACCGAGATCACACCATTGCGCTCCAGCATAGGGGACAAGAGCGAAACTCCGTCTCAAAAAAAAAAAAAAAAAGCGTCCCAGCTTAGTGCTTGGGCCACCAGGTCCTGGCTTTATCACTTATTACCAGTATGATCTTGGGAAAGTTACTTAAGTCTTAGTTTCATCATTTGTAAAGTGACAACAAGAGTCAGACCTACTTTATGGGGTTGTGGTGGGGGTTATATGAGATACACATGTAAAAAGTTTGTTATGCAGCATTTACTAAATGTTAGTTCTTATTAATTACCTTGCCTAGCTTGACAGATGGTTCTCTATCACTGCCTACTCACACAGTCCAATTTGAGTGTCAAAACTCCTAAGCAGGACATGGATGTTACTTAGCATCTAGGGCACAGACAAATATCAATGTCCACAAACATGAGTCCCAGTCTCAACTCACACTGGCAGCCAATCTGATGAGTGGCGTTAAGCAGGCGAACACAGGGAGCTGTTTTATTTAAGGGGATATATATCTTCCTCTCCACTGAGTTTCCCCTGCACAAACCTGATTGGAAGACAAAAAGTGTTAGAAAAAATTGAGAGACACAGGTACCAGCTTCTATCACGTCATTAGCCAGATGTACGTCTTGGGTAAAGCATTCAATATCATACTTTCTAAAATGAGATTAATGTCTATTCTTCTTACTTCTTGGGCAAATTATTGTAACAGATATATGCTAGACATGACACCCAGCTATGTGTCTCAAGGGTTATTACAAAGTCCATTTAGTGCCATTGACAGTGACACTAAAAGAGAGAAAACTTGGTTAAAGGAAAGATGTTTGACCTTACATTTGCCAGATTCTGGTTGCATGGTTGATAACACCTCTGCTTGTATATCCTGTATGTGTATTACTAATCGGTTAATACAAAGGTGCTGGGCTAAGAAAACTTTCTGAGACATTTTTCCACGAGTGTGAACAGAATTGGGAGAAACCTTATGACATATACCTGTCAGTTAATTTAACATCAGTAGGTCATTTGTGTGCCCACAGTGTGGGGCAGCCAGAGTTTCTCCTTTGAGGATCTTTAAAAACAATGTGAATTTGGGAAGCATAGTCATAGTTTTATACAGGCATTTTGCATTTTTAGGGCGTGACCCACTAGAAAGCCATATATTAGTAAATAAACGCATATAAGCAAACATTTAAGAACATTATAAATGCCAAAAGTTCCTTGAATCTTTACTTCGCGGTCTTGACAGTTAAGAGTAGCCATATTCTACCTTACTTTCACTTTACTGATTAAAAAGAAAACAGGCAAGGCAGAGGGACACAGATTTATGGTGTAATCAGTAGAGGAAGAAATAAGGAATCTACCTTTTAAGCGCCGCACAGCACCCACAGAGCAAGATTGCTTTCATCTCAAAAAGTCTAAACGCGGGGAAGAAAGCTAACTTTCACACCTGTTCCTTTCGACTGTGGGTTGGGTGGCTGGGGGAAAACGAGGCATCTGGACAAAGTGGGAGAGGGTCGGGCTGGAAGTCCAGGAAGAGGCCTGGAAAAGGGAGTGAAGCGACATGACGTGCTGTGGGGAAGAAGGGACCTTCAGGTCCAGGCAAAGGGGGAACTTCTGTCGTGGGAACGAAAGAGAAAGAGAATTTACAGGGTTGGGGGACAGAGGGGCAGCGGGAACCAGAAGGGAGACAGTGGTGCTCGCGGCAGGGCCGATCCGGAGAGTTCCCCTTAGAGAACGGAGCTCACGGGCGGGAAGGCCTCACCTGCTAGTAGGACGCAGAAAGACAGAAGGCGAAGGAGACCCCGACTTCCCGGGTCAGCCCCAGAGACACCCCCTGCCGTGGCCATCTTGCCTCTCAGCTGGGCGGAAGCCCCCGTTCGGCTCCTGTAGGATAGCGGCCTCTCTAGGCTACCACTGACACCGTCTCTGTGGCCCGGAGCCCCAGAGACCGGATATTCGCGTTTCCAAGAGCTTCCGGAAACCTCGGCAGAGGGTCGCTGACGTGGAGGCGTCCGAAGGGCAGCAGGGTGTGTCCGGCCTCGGATTAAAACATCGGAGTCGGAGACCTGAGAGATGCTAACCAAATTCGAGACCAAGAGCGCGCGGGTCAAAGGTAGCGGAGAAGAAAAGGGGGAACATGGAGGCTAGATGTCAGGGGCGGCGCTGACACAGGGAAAGAAAATGGGTAGACGTGCTGGCTGAATTGGGCCCATCAGACGGACCCGGAGGAAGAGGGAGGGTGGGAGAGAGGTTAGGCCTGGCGAGCGGTTCTCCAGTCCTCTCTTCTTTGGTGTGTCCTTGGGCTTCGATTTACCTAAAACTTGGCTCCCATACTGCAGGGGATTCCTTAGGCCCCCTCCCTATTCTTTCTTCTCTCTGTCTTGGCTGTGCTCCCGACTTGTATTGTTCTGCCCCAAAGGCTCTGTGACCTGTTGGCTTTTTGATGACTGTGTTCCTTGGAGTGGCCCTGGGGATTGAGTCTCGATCTCTGTTACTCGCACCCGAGTCAGTAGCTTTTCTGGAGACGAGGAGCGGCTACCTCACTTAAGGAGGACTTGGCTGCACCATCTCAACATCAGTGCCTCCATTCGGCTTTATTTCCCACCCGGAAATAGTACCTTGAGGCTTATAAACCCAATAAAGTCCCAACTTAATAGGGTTGCCAGATAAAATGCAGGATGCCAAGTTAAATTTGAATTTCAGGGAAACAATGAATAGTTTTTTAGTCTGTCGTTGTTTACCAGAAGTTCAAATTTATCTGGGCATCTCGTATTTTTATTTGCTAAGTATGGCAACTCTAGAGCTCGAGCATGGGTCGTTGGGGGTGGAGGGCAAATGACTTCGAGATAGCAGTATTAGCCTCAGAATGTTAGAATGGGAAAAGCAGACAAGTAAGGTCTCCTGATACCTGGAAAAATAGGTTAGAATATTTAGTAAGATGCAGCATAACAAAGTGGTTGAGAACTTGGTCTTTGACGTCAGATGGGCTTGCTTTGGAATCCTGAGACATCCACTAACAAGCTGTATGACTTGAGTGACTTATTTAAGGTCTCTAAGTCTCTATTTCCTCATCTGTAAAATAGTCTTTTATAGAGAGAATTAAAATGAGAAAGTATGGAATGTATTTATTACAGTGCCTGGTGTAGACTCAGTAGGCTCAAAAACTGGCGGCTGTTATGAATGTGTGAATATATTCTGAGCAGTTTCTAAGTCTCTTGGGAAACTTGATCTTGAAAGGTGGGTACCACTAAGAATTTCTGAGACCTGGATAGTTGATCTTGAAAGGTGGGCACCACTAAGAATTTCTGAGACCTGGATAGTTGAAATTGGTCATCGTAATCTTTCAGTTTTCTTTCCTGCTCCTAATTTCTTGCTGGGCAGGAGAGAAGGAAAAGCAAAGATGTCATATTTGAGGGCAAACATGCATTGTTGAGTGTACCTGTATATCATAATGGAAAAAAAAAAAGAACAACCTAATGGAAAAATAGACTATTTAGAAGAAAAATTGTAAATGTTCAATAAGTAATGAAAATAGTCCCACCTCACTAGTAATGAAAGAAATGCAAAAAAAAAGTGAGGTTACTTTTTTGGGGGGAGGGTCTTAGATTTATAAAACAAACAAAACAACAAATAACTGATAATATCCTGTGTCAAAATGGGAACCTCCATAAACTTAAGGAGACTGCATATTGATACAGTGTTTTTACATTTAAACTACATGTACTAAAATGTTAAGTGCACATGTTCTATTCCTGAGCAATCTCACAGGTCTTTAGCCTAGAGCAATAATAATGCAAATAGGCTAGATTATGTGTAGAATTATCTTCAGTAGGCTCTTCTGATAGTCAAAAATTGGGGAAAAAAGTTAAATGCTGTTAGAATAAATGTAGTAGGTTTGTCCATTGTAGTTAAAAAGAGTGAGGTTGTGTTTATATGTACTTTAAAGAGATCCACATTGCATAGTTAAGTGAGAAAGAAGTTTGCAGAACAACATCATAATGTGATCCCCACTTTCATAAAATGCTAAGGCCTATGTTTATAAGTAACTGCATTAAAAATCTGAAAGGATACACTCCAAACCATTAGGAGTTGTTACCCCTGGGGACTTCCATTTCCAGTCATGATAGAATAATAAGGACCAGATTTACCTTCCCACCTTAACTATATAACTGAACAAAATGTATGAAAGAAAGGTTCATAACGTTCCCCACAGACACTGGGCAACAGGCAGTGCAGGAAAAGGATTCTTGAGAGAAGGGAAATAAACAAGGGGAGTCCTATGATTGTCTTAGATTACTGCCTAGAAAGTTTTCAGGCTTCAATGAAGAAGGGAATCCCTTGGTCTTTTTTTTTTTTTTTTTTTCTTTTTTAATGATAGATAGGTACACTAGGTCTTTTGAGGAGACAAAAGTTTAGAGTGTGGGGAAGCAAAGATGGCTAGATTTTGCTGGGCAAAATACCGGAGAAGAGGGTTCTGCACAGAGAGAGCACTGGAGATCTGCAGGATGTCCTCTCGGGTCTTTGTCTGAGTACTGATCTGCATGTGAGAAAACTATTCAAAACCTGAAAAAGAGCCACTGGCAAGGAGAAGGCAGAGCAATCCCCAGAGCTCACACAGGTCTGGAACTAGTTTTTGTTCTTACTGACCAGAATGGAAAGACTTCCTAAAATTACAGGGCTTCGAATAGATACCTCAGATGGGTATTGCTTTAATAGTGGTTCCAGATTAGGCCTAGAATAAAGGCTGCTGTAGCCCCCCTGTAATAAAACCTAAAAGCGAGGCTTGAAAGGATCAACTGATTCCAATTAACTTCATTGCATCCTAGAGCAAAGCCCAGCAATATTTAAGGGAACATAGCAAAAACCTAGCACCAAACATAAAATTCATGATGTCTGGCATCCAATAATCGTCAGGCATGTTGAATGAATGAATGAACCTAGGATTAACCTTGCTCTTTCTTTTTCTCATCAGAATTGACAGAAGATGATATCATGGGCTTAGTTAGCTTATTGTATCATTTTCTGTTTTTTTCAGGGCTCAGCTTTCACCCCAAAAGACCTTGGATCCTGACTAGTTTACATAATGGGGTCATCCAGTTATGGGACTATCGGATGTGTACTCTCATTGACAAGTTTGATGAACATGATGGTAAGATATTTCTAGGAGGAAGTTAAAAGAGTATAAATATTTATCATCTCCTGGGGTATTTTAAGCCTTACATGTATTCCTCTATGATTAAAGAATGTGGAAGTGATAGAACTGAAAAATCCTATATAGGAATCACCTTAGAGATTAGAAAGGATAGCTTTCTCTAACACACATTGCCTTCCTTTTCCACCAGGTCCAGTGCGAGGCATTGACTTCCATAAGCAGCAGCCACTGTTCGTCTCCGGAGGAGATGACTATAAGATTAAGGTACAGAGAGTCTGTCATGACTGAGAATAAAGGACAGAGGATGTGGGAAGGTTTGGGAATTATGGAAGGGACTGAAAGACAGGAAAGTTCGTTCATATAGAGCTCAGGCTTTTGACAACATTATCCAGAGAACTTAGCCAGCAAACATATTGAATGGTTACTGTGTACTAGACACTGTTTTCTTTTTTTGGAATTCAAAAATAAATAAGAAATGGTGTCTGTTTTCAAGGAGCTTTTCTTCTAATAGAGGAGATAAACATCTATCCAAGTCATAGCATGTATAGTTTGGTGAGTGACAGAATAGAGAGATATTCAAAGTGAAATAGGAAAGAACAGTCCGGGTGCAAAGACAAAACGCATGGCACAGCTAGATACAGGGCAACTCTTACTAGTTTTGTGTGGAGAAAACCTGGAGAAATAATACGAGAAGGGGCAGAAGATGAGAGCGGCCAGATCATGGAGTACCTGTTTGCAGTGCTCAGGAGTTTAGATGTCATCATGCAGATAAGAAGGAGCCATTTAAGGAACTTAAATACAGGAGTGATATCAGATGTATATGTTTTTAAAACGATTACTTGGTGGTAATTAAAGAAAAGATAGGATGATTTGGGCAAGACTGGAGGAAAAGGTACCAGTTAGAAAACCTGGGCTTAGGTAGTAGCATTTGAAATGGAGAGAAGGAGATGGATATGAGAATTTAAGGAAATGAATCAGTAAGTCTGTTGGACGATGTTGGAGGGCGAATAAGGAAAAATAAATGAGTTGACTGTCAGGCTTCTAGTTTAGGTCACTGGGTAAAGGGGTGTCATTAACTAGGGAAGGAAAACCAGGAGGAGATAGTTTTCTGGAATGGAAGAGAATGGGTAATGAATTCCATCTTGTCTCTGATGAGTGTGAGGGACCTAAGGGACAGTGTAGTTGAGGTGTCTGTGCTAGAAATATATTTGCAAGTTGGCATGATGAAGGGAAGAGCCAAAGGAGAAGCAGTAGAAGATATTGCTCAAGGAGTAGGTTGAATAAGGAGACAAACCATCATTTGAGAGAGAGAGGAAGTACAGTTAGTATGGGGAACAGTGATTCGAGGGGTTGGAGATGAACCAAGAGGAAGAAGCAGCCTCTTGGATGTCAAAAAGAAGAGAATTTTGGGAAGGAGAAAGCATTTAGAATAAGATCGAGACTGAGAAATAACCTTTGAATTGCTTAATTTGGAAGGCATCAGTGTGAAAGCAGACAGAATGTAAGCAATTCTTTGAAGACGACTGACTGTGGTAATGGCAAAAGTTAGGGCTAGAGACTAGCAACCTGCAAAAATAAATCAAAATTTCCTCTATTTACTTCCTTTAGCTGTTTTCATTAAGTCTATGTATCAAACCAAACCAGTGAAATTTACTTCATAAAAAGGTAAAGTCTTTTTCAAAAGCTACTTCGAGAAGTTATATACTGTGATTATACTGCAGAACTTAGGTGACAGGAGTGAAGAGTGTGACAGCTGCCTGCAGAGAAAGGAGCTATTAGAATTGTAGGAAGGACATTTCTTTCTGTTTTCTAGTTTTTAGGCACTGCATTCTGGGGCAGTCAGAACTCAAACCACCCGATAGATCTCAAAAACCCATAGTATATCACTTCATTATAATATTTTAGTATTTGTTATTTATAGTGATGAACATTGAGTATCAAGAGCAGTTAACTTGGGTTTCTTGTAATCTGTTTAAAAAGGAAAAGTGGGGTGTTATTTAAAAAAAAGTTTTCCCAAAATAACTAACATTTTGGAAAAGAAATTGTCTTCCACTTATGAAATGTCCAGAATAGGCAAATCTATAGAGACAGAAGTAGATTAGTGATTGTCTAGGGTAGGAGGGGTTGGGAGGAAATGAAGAGTGATGGCCAATGGGTATGAGTTTCTTAAGGGAGTGAATAAAAATGTTCTAAAATTGATGATTGCACAACTGTGAATATAGAAAAATCTATTGAATTTTATACTTTAGATGAGTAAATTGTATGGTATTTGAGCTGCATCTCAATAAAGCTGTTACTAAAATAAAGGACTTCTTTATTAGCTGGTAGGTGTGTAGTGCTACCATTCGGTGGTTTTAATTTACATTTCTCTGATGACTAATAAACTTGAACATTTTTTCATGAAAGGGGGGATTATCTAGAAAAGTAATAATCTGTGGACCATCATATTGCTTGCTATATCCAGATACATGTAGCATTAATATAATCCTCATTTACAAAGGGTAAGACAGGGAGCCCAGCAAATGGTCAGAGTATTGGTCTAAAACCCCTATAAGTCTTTAAGGATTTACAGTTTTGGAGTTTGACATAGGCCATTAAAGGAGTGAAGCCATTATCAAAGTTTAAAACACTGACCTCCATAAGGGGAAAGAAGTCAGTTAAAGAATAGTGTTTATGGTATGATCTAATTTTTGTGTGAAACTGTACTGTGTACATGTATATTTTTATGTATGTAGCTGATTGAATAGAGGTAAGGTATGGGAAGAATTTGGCTTTCCATGTTCTTGTTTCCATACATAATGCTTACTGAGCACTTACCTTGTATCAGGCCCTGTGTTGGGTGGTAAGGGTATAGTATTGAGCACGATAGACAAGAACCCTGCCTTTAAGGAACTCAGCATTGTTGTTTGAAAGATCATACTTCTGGATTTTCTGAATTTGTTATAGGAAATAATATTTTTATGATTTACTAAAGAAAAGTTAAAAATTAGAGTAGTAACAAGCTGGCCCAGATTGACTATAAACAAATATTAAAAAGAAATTTAAAAAAATTAAAATTAAAAATGTGTCTGGTCTCTTATTTTTGTACTTTCTAGGGGATTTTCTGAATGAGGAAGATAAGCTGTTTTATATTTATGATCCTGGTTTTCTTGTCTTCAGCTCTATCTATTGATGCCTAGCTCTTTGGTAGTTGACTCAGAATATGATATTGTCTCTCTGCTTAGCTCAGCCTTACTGAGCAATGTAGTATTTTCCATGTAATAAGTTA
>NW_022437059.1:3884551-3989785 GCF_009761245.1 Sapajus apella | reverse complement strand
TTTTTTTTTTTTTTTTTTTTTTTTTTTTTTTTTTTTTGAGTTGAAGTCTCATTCTGTTGCCCAGGCTTGAGTACAGTGCCACTATCTCGGCTCATTGCAACCTCCGCCTCCTGGGTTCAAGCAAATTCACCTGCCTCAGCCTCCTGAGTAGCTGGGACTACAGATACACACCACCATACCAGCTAATTTTTTTTATTTTTAGTAGATACGGGGTTTCACTATGTTGGTCAGGCTGGTCTTGAACTCCTGACCTTGTGATCCACCCACCTCAGCCTCTGAAAGTGCTGGGATTACAGGCATGAGCCATCATGACCAGCCTGCCCTACTTTTTAAAAGTGATGGGTAAAGCACTTAAAGGGTCTATATTGAAGCCGAGAGCACAATTAGGCAGAAGAAAAAAGAGTTTCAAATCAAACCCTGGTTAAATATCTCCTGTTACTAAATACAGATGGTTTCTTCCCAAATAAAGAAAAACTTTTCAATATTATCTTTAGCTTTTCTCTAATCCTACCCCAACCCCACGTTGTTTATCTGACCTGTATTTTCATTCTTGTTCTTTTTCCCTCAAATCTTAAACAAGGCTTCCTACCAAGGTTCCTACCTATTTAGAAATGCCAAAATACAAATATATATATAAACCCATATTTATATGTCTGTAAAGGTATTAAGCCTCTGAAAGACTCAGAAAAATCTGAGCCTTTCAGAGGCTCAGTAACTTGATATATCTGTTTCTTAGTTTGATTTCTATCTTTGCAGGTTTGGAATTACAAGCTTCGGCGCTGTCTTTTCACGTTGCTTGGGCACTTAGATTATATTCGCACCACATTTTTTCATCATGTAAGTAGCCACAGTGGTGCTAGTTTTGGAGTATTCTTAATTTCCCCATAGTAATCTTTATTTGATCCTTGAGAACCCATGTTTTGATAATAGAGTTATGTTGTTGGAGTGGCTCTTCTAGGATCTGTGTAGTATTGACCTTTCTGCTTTGTTGCTTTTTTGTTTGAGACGGAGTCTCACTCTGTTGCCCAGGCTGGCGTGCGGTGGCACAATCTCAGCTCACTGCAACCTTTGCCGCCCAGGTTCAGGCAATTCTCCTGCCTCAGCCTCCCAAGTAGCTGGGTTTATAGGTGTCTGCCACCATGCCTGGCAAATTTTTGTAGTTTTAGTAGAGACAGGTTTCACCATCTTGGCCAGGCTGGTCTTGAACTCCTGACCTCGTGATCTACCCTCCTAAATCTCCCAAAGTGCTGGGATTACAGGTGTGAGCCACCGCACCCGGCCTCTGCTTTGTTTCTTTCTGTAAAAGGAAGCACTTGAGATTATACTGAATTTAATTTTATTGGTTGCAGTAGATTCTATGGGAAGTCATTGTTTCTGTGTAAGGAAAAGTAGGGATTTGATTTCAGGTATGCTGTACCAGAAAATAAAAGTTTGCAGGCTAATCTTATGTAAGGTATTATTAGTAAGTGGTAGGTGGGTTTGGAAGAAGGTCAAACTAAGATGACATTTTGATGCCCTAGCAAATGTTTTGAAGTATTAACACTCATGCCCCTCTATTCTACGATTTTTGGGGCTGCTGCAGGCTGTTCCCTTAGCCAGACTTACTATTTTCTTTGACCTGCCAGGTATCATAATAAATTTAGATAGTGAGATACAGATTACAGACTCTCAACCTCTGAGTCCAGTCGCAACCTGGCAGGATCTCCCTATAATTTTGTGCTGTTAGCATTAAGTTGCACTATTACTTGATTGCCAATAAATTAAGTCTCTTGAATTAAGTTAGAAAGAATATGATAAAATAAACAATAATTTACTGGTTGAGTATTTTTTTTTTAATTAAAAAATTTTAGGATAGGAGAGAATGAGAATGAGAAAATTACAACTTAAACATTTGAGAATGATAACCACTCAATAAGATAATCTATTAAGTAGGAATTATTTGTCATTGCCTGAAGGACTTCCTGAAGACCCTTGCCCTAGAACAAGTTGCTGTCTACCTGGAAAGTTATGAAAAACCTTATTTTTTTAAATTTTACCAGCTCAATAAATATGTGTGTGCCTTGTACTTGCTAAGCTTTGTGCTAAATACTGAAGGTAGAGATACCGTCTATTTCAGTGTTTAACACACAGCTTAGCAAGTGTAGTAAGAAGGAAGTGTAGGTAAGAAATACTTCCTTTTCTCGACAATCTTATAGACTCCAAAAAGACTAAATTGTCTTTACATGTTACTTTGTGCCTTGGTTGCTGAGACTTGGGAATTTTTTGAAACTGAACAGAAAGAAGTCAGACAATAAAATAATATTCCCATCCTCGAGTTAAAGATAGAAGAGCCTTTCACAGGATCTTAATTTACATTATTATTTGTAAATATAAATACACACATATGCAGAAGTAAATGTAAATGTATATTTTACTGTCTGCCTCTGAGAATCTGTCGTGCCTCTGACTGGCTTCCGTTCTTAAGTCTTACAGGTGAAAGTGCCAAAGCTGAGAAAAGCTATTAGAGTAGTAGAGAAAAGGAGACAGCTAACCTGATAGCAAAAGCAGCAGCCCCTTGGCTAATGTAGCTGAGCCGTTAAGCAATAGAATTCTTTAGAGAAAAATGATTACAAGAGCCTGAAAGAATAAATTTGTTTAATGTTTAAAGCATTTGTCTGGAATGTCTTTCAGGAATATCCCTGGATTCTGAGTGCCTCAGATGATCAGACCATCCGAGTGTGGAACTGGCAATCTAGAACCTGTGTTTGGTAAAGCAGGAGGCAGAGGGCTCAGAAAGAGTCTTCATTTTTCCTAGTTTTTCATAATCAGCTTCTCTTAGAACAATTGTCTCCCTTCCCAAATGGGCCGTGTCTGCTGATTACTTACTTATTGTATTTGTAAGATGCTTTTAAGTGCAAAATAATAAATGTAGAGACACTCCCATATATGAATCTGGATCTTCCAATAATTTCTTACCAGGAAGAGAAATTATATAGCCTTTTAGAACACAAACTTTTAGCTGGTTTTCAGTAATTTTCCCATAAAACCTGAGTCATGTTCTAAACCTTTGTCTTGTGTTCGGGGCTGGAGCTTTACATAGAACTTTCCATGAAGTAGAGACCATTTAAAGTGATGGCCTTGGCCCGGCTTGGTGGCTCACGCCTGTGATCCCAGCACTTTGGGAGGCTGAGGCAGACAAATCACCTGAGGTCAGGAGTTCGAGACCAGCCTGGCCAAAATGGTGAAACCCTGTCTCTACTAAAAATACAAAAATTAGCCGGACGCGGTGGTGCGTGCCTGTAGTCCCAGCTACTAGGGAGGCTGAGGCTAAATAATCGCTTAAACCTAGGAGGCGGAGATTGCTGTGAACTGAGATCGCATCACTGTACTCTAGCCTGGGCAACAGAGTGAAACTCCATCTCAAAAAATAAAATGAATAAATAAAGTGATGGCCTTTTAGAGGGATACCCTACCAAAAACTCACAGATAATTTACTGTATGGATTACTGAGATTCCATTTGTTTTGATATTTTTAAATCTTTTTGAAAGGAGAACTATGCAATCTCAGTTCTCCTGAAATTAGTAATATTTAAATACCAAAGCATTAGAGGCAAGAAGAGAACTATTGTTAAAATAGCTGACTGGGCTTGTTATTATTAGTTCAGAATTGGGAGGATGACCTACCTTTGTCTCCATAAAAGTATAATTGGATAAGTATTTATTGAATATAGAGAAAGGTATTTTAGGAGTCTGTTGACTTCCACCTCTAATTTGGTATTGTCTTTTTTTTTTCTTGCAGTGTGTTAACAGGGCACAACCATTATGTAATGTGTGCTCAGTTCCACCCCTCAGAAGACTTGGTTGTATCAGCCAGCCTGGACCAGACTGTGCGCGTTTGGGATATTTCTGGTGAGCTGCCCAAGTTCAGGGGACTACCTAGTCATGTCTGGTGCAAAACTGCAATTGCTTAAAACAGTGAGGAGAGTTGGCTTAGAACTAGAAAATTTAGAATATTCTGTTTTATAATAGCATCTTTGTTTCTGAGGGTGTTGAATCTGCTTTGATGGTTCTTCATATTGGAAGTCTTTTCTAAGAGGTAACTCTAGAAAATTCATTTGATTTGAAGAAATTTTAACTTTCTAGATAGATCAGCTTCTGGTTAAAATCAATATACTGTTGAGACATTTGATTAAGAATCAGGCTTTCCACTACAATAAGAAAAAAATACATCTATGACAAAAAGAAATTTTGATAATAGATTAATACAGGGAAACAGGACTCT
The DNA here is from genome assembly GCF_009761245.1 of Sapajus apella. Lineage (NCBI taxonomy): Eukaryota > Metazoa > Chordata > Mammalia > Primates > Cebidae > Sapajus > Sapajus apella. The sequence continues at coordinate 3,985,524 of NW_022437059.1, read as the reverse complement.
TGGACCCTGTGGCTTTATTTAAAAATAGTAAAATCTCTCTACTAGATTTCTTCTAGTGCAGGGAGCATGGTTGGGTTCTAGGAGTTGGTGATTTTTATGTCCAGAATACTTTTTTTTTTTTTTTTTTTTGGGATGGAGTCTCACTCTGTCACTCAGGCTAAGTGCAGTGGCACGATCTCGGCTCATTATAACCTCTCCCTCCCAGGTTCAAGCGATTCTTGTGCCTCAGCCTCCTGAGTAACTAGGATTACAGGTGTGTACCACCATGCACAGCTGATTTTTATATTTTCAGTAGAGACAGGGTTTCACCATCTTGGCCAGACTGGTCTCAAACTCCTGACTGCAAGTGATTCACCAACCTTGGCTTCCCAAAGTGCTGGGATTACAGGCGTGAGCCACTGCCTGGCCCAGAATACCTTTTAATAGACAGATTTAGGACTAGAAATTAAATAATTTGTAGGTTATGGATAGTTGGGATAATTCCTCCTTTTACAGTTTACATATCTTGATTTTGAGACAAGGATTTAAATGTTTAGTCTTATGTAGAGGAGATCTAAGAAAGTGCTGCCTAGAGAATTTAAGTGTAGAAAATGGACTACCTGTGACATGAGTGGAAGCGCTTTGTGTTGGAATAGGGAAATCAAACACTAAATGCCATAGTTCTCTGACCAATTAATATTTGTTGTTTGTTTATTTTTCTTTTTTTTTTTTTTTTTTTTTTAATTTTTCTTTTCTTGAGACATTCTCATTCTGTCACCTGGGCTGGAGTGCAGTGGCACAATCTCTGCATACTACAACCTCTGCCTCCTGGGTTCAAGTGATTCTCATACCTCTGCCTCTCGTGTAGTTGGGATTACAGGCATGTGCCACCAAGCCCAGCTAATTTTTGTATTTTTATTAGAGACAGGGTTTCACCCTGTTGGCCAGGCCGATCTTGAACTTCTGACCTCAGGTGATCCACCCACCTCTGTCTCGAAAAGTGCTGAGGCTACAGGCACGAGTCACCACGCCCAGGCTGTTGTTTCTTTCTGTTCATTTCCTTACAAATTCTTGGAGATTTGAGTTCTCTGAAATGTCAGTGACTGGACTACGAAACATGTATCATTGTACAAAAGGAAGGCCCCCTCATAGATCTTTGTCTGGTTCTTTGTAGTAAAGGAGTCATCCTCTGCATTGTACAGCTGAGGTGATAACTGTTCCCAACTCCACTGTGGCATAGGGGCGGGAGCAATACTGGCACTTGTTCTTATAGACAGCTAATGAGCAGCAACCTTAAAATATGGATTCTGGGATACGGCATTTGAAATGTTGCCGTAGCAGTTGTTTAGGTTAATGTAGCATAGAAACAAGGGGAGATGGGGACAGTTGTAGGGTTGAACCTCTAGATCATGCTGTCTTTGTGGTTTTCAAAGGTTTAGAATGAAAGGGAGTAGTATAAACAAGACCTACTTGAGATAGGGCAGTTTTACTCTCTTTCCGTAGGGCTTTGCCATTGCAGTTTTTCATCAGACTGACAAGGTTTTTTGAAGTACACTCAGTTGTGACCAGCCATGCCAACAGGAGGAGCTAGACACAGGCACTATGAACCTGTGTCCTCTCCTCACTGCCAGTACCAGGGAGCTTTGCATCTGCTCTCCCAATAACCTCACTATGGCTTTCCATGGTTTTTCACTGTGCACACATTCAAAGTACTCTCTCTGTCTCAGGATATAGGAGCCTGATGGGGTTGGATCCCAATTCATGCTGTTCCAGCTGATCAGGGGCAATTTTTTTCTTTGAGACAGAATCTCACTTCACCGAGACTGGAGTGAAGTGGTATGCTCTTGGCTCACTGCAACCTCTATTTCCTGGGTTCAAACAGTTTTCCTGCCTCAGCCTCCCAAGTAGCTGGACTACAAACACATGCCACCACTCCCAGCTAATTTTTTTTGTTTTTAGTAAAGACGGGGTTTCACCATGTTGGCCAGGCTAGTCTCAAACTCCTGACCTCAAGTGATCCAGCTGCCTCCATCTCACAAAGTGCTGGGATTACAAGCATGAGCCACTGCCTCCAGCCAGCAATTATTTAGAATAGCCTTTGTCAACCTGGATTCTGTGAGAGAATTAAGTGCTATAGAAAATACTTTCAGTGACTGTTTTCATAGTTCTTCTAAGAATGCTATACAGCTAATGCTATTCTAGATCATAGAGAATTTGTTACATACCTAAACTGATGCTTTCAGACATTAAGACTTAATTCTTTTCCAGAACACTGGGTTGAGAAGGACTGTACTCTGAGAATAATGTTTGTGCCACCTGATGCCAGCTCAGCATGTTCCCTGTGGTCTAGCTAAGCAGTTTGGGGGCAATCAGGTGGTTGGATTCTTGATGATCATGAAATGCCCAAAGTACGAAATACTTTGTCTTTTGCAGACAGAGAACATTTTTACATCAAAATTAAGGGCCCTAGATCAGAGAAGAGAGGGAGAGAGTGTGACCCCATGGGGTTTATACTTGCTCTTGAATGTGTAAAGTGCATGGATTACTATGTAATAACCTTGCAATTGCTGTACTTTATTTATGTGATAGTGAGAATTTTGTGCTAACTTGCTGTACTAATGTTAATGCTCTCTTTACCGTCTCCAAGTGTTGTTCTTTACCCATAACTCTTGACTTCCAGTAACCCCTTAACCAGAGTGGAAGGAGATGCTTTGGTATTTAACAAAGTACGAGAAGTTTTTGGGTTAGACTTTTATACTTTCCTTCTCTAGAAATCAGCATATTCTTTTTAGCAGAGTTCTTTTTTACTATTGGGTTCAGATAAATATGAAAACAGGACGAGGAATTCGCCTTCCGATCTGTTAAAGACCACTGCTAATATTTCTGAAACGGAGAAGTTAGTTCTGAATAAGAGTATGAATACCCCCAAATTTAGAGGACTAGTTCTAATTTTTTTTTTACTATCTTTTTTTGAAAGGGACACTCTCTGAGTTAGATAAGCAATAAGAGAATACAGAGAATAGAGATTTTTAAAGGAAAACCTATTTCTTGATACCTCTCCCATGAGGATTGAGTCCTACGGGGCTTAGCTTTAACCTGAATCTTTTGTCTTGTCCTGGCAAAAACTATTTGTTTAAAAGGGAATATATTAACAAGCCTACATATAAAAGGTTACTTTCTTAGCTTGAGCTTCCAAGTAAACTGACAGTTAAATTATTTTAACATGCTTATACCTTTGCATGTCAAGCCCATGTAATTCAAGCTCAGTCTTTGAAATGGCTACTAAAAAAGTATTAATTTGCTGCCAAATCCTGTTATCATCCCTCTCTTTTTACTGCTTTTCCTGGTCCGCACTGGGAGGTGTGCATCAAACTGGTCCATTCTGAGAGTGTCCTCTCTTCCCTCTGGATTTGGGTAGCTGCTGTAGAAATTTTCCATCTGTCGTTCAGTCCTACTGAGTGGCTTGTTGAAGGCTGAAATATTTCTTCTCTAAGTATCTTTTCACTGCCTGTCACCATTCATCTGTCTGTTTTTGCCCTTCCCCTTTTCCTGGATCATTACACGCAAATACAACAAAGCCTTCCATTCTGTCATACAGCTTTCCTTTTAATGTGTTTGTTGAAGCTTATTGGAGGTGAAGTTTCTCACAGCTGTCTATCTTTGTATTTTCCTTTGAATCTGTTTCATATACCAGACTCATTAGAAAAAATTGACAGATCTTATTAAAGGGACAAGTGAAATAAGTGAAAGAAGGCATCCAGCAATAAAGTATTTATGAACCTTTGGGAGAGTATATTGTAAAGCATCAGCTTGATTTCCCTCTACCTATTGGCTAAATGCTCATCTTGGACAGAGGACAAGATAATTAAAATTGTTGTGGCCTTCTAAGCTCTTGCTTCTTCAGTGTCAACATGTAGATGCCACTGTAACAGAAGAGATATATTATAATTTTAAAACAATGAATATAAATACAATTAAACCTAAATTTTTATATTTTCCTACAGATGGCAGAGTTTAGGCTTAAAATGGCTTAGGTTTTCTTTTCCTTTCTTTTCTTTTTTGACACGGAGTTTTGCTCTTTTGCCAGGCTGGAGTGAAACGGCGCAATCTTGGCTCCCTGCCACCTCCACCCCTTGGGTTCAAGCAATTCCCCTACCTCAGCCTCCTGAGTAGTTGGGATTACAGACGTGTGCCACCCTGCCTAATCTATTTTTTGTATTTTTAGTACAAACAGGGTTTTGCCATGTTGGCTAGGCTAATCTCGAACTCCTGATCTCAGGTGATCCACCCACCTTGGCGTCCCAAAGTGTTGGGATTACAGGCATGAGCCAATGAGAGTTTTTATTTTCCATTATACATAACTATTTTAAAAAATTACAAGGGCTAGGTAATTTCATCTTCTACTTTCTCCCTATAATACTTCAAAAGATAGGATTTTAGTCTCAATTCTTTTTTCTCATCTACAGACTGTTAGAATTTTACCTGCTTGCTTATTCCAAAGCATTGTTATCAGAATCCAGTCACGGAACATATGCTTTGAAAACCACAAAGTACTTTCCGAATGTAAGATAGTAGTAGTGTTATCATAATTTTGGTTCTGACTATAACACAAATAGTCCGGTTTTAAAGATGGATGTAGTTGAGCCATATATGTGGGTCGTCTACAAATAAGACTCTTATTATTTTGGTGTCTTTTTCCATTGTTTTTAAGTTACGGGTGAATTCCTCCCAGTGAACTTAGCCTCCAAAGGTTTTAATGGCAAAGTCCAAGTTTTCAGATCTATAATCAGTCTTTTAAACAGGAACTTAAAAGGACATGACGGTTTTAATTATCTTGTTCCTTGTCCAAGAGTCAAGTAGTAGGCATGAGTACACTTTTTTACATGGCTTGTAGTTTTACATTATCTTCTATCAAATAGCTGTTTTGTACTTAATAGGTATAACCCATTTGGAACTTCCCCCATCAGTTGTCTAAAGGCTTCAAGTTGAGAAACACTAAGCCGTGGCATCTTCAAATGGCTTTTCTTTTTTGAGATAGGGTCCTGTGTCACCCAGGCTGGAGTGCAGTGGCGCCATCATGCAGCCTCGACTTCCTGAACTCAAGCCATCCTCCTATCTCTCAGCCTCCCAAGTAGCTGGGATTACAGGCATGCATCACTACACCCAGCTACTTTTTATATTTTTTGGAGAGACCGGGTTTTGTCATGTTGCTCAGGCTGGTCTTAAACTCCTGGGCTCAAGCAATCCACCTGCCTTGGCTTCCCAAACTGCCAGGATTACAGGTGTGAGCCACTACACCCGCCTCATATGGCTTTCCTTTCAAATTTTTTGAGGGTAGTCCAAAGATAGTGAGTTATCTCAGTTGATTATTCACAATCAGTTACAGATTGAACTCCTCGTTCCACTCTTTTCCCCATTCTTACTATTGTACTTGACTAGTCTTTAAAAAAAAAAAAAAAGAAAAAAAATTCTGAAATGATGGGGGGAAAGTTGCTGTAAATTATATGAAGTTGAGAGTAGAAATGGAATGTTTACCATTTGGGGCCACATTTCAAGAACACTGAAGAGTAGAAAGTGGGCACTAACTGAGGCAGACACCCCTTGAGGTAAGATTTGTTGAAGAAGCGGTTAAAGTGTGCCAGAAATTTGGGTTGGCCTCCTCTAGAAAGAAATTCCTGTAATGGATCTGTTTAAGGGTTAAGGGAGCAGAAGAGAAGATAGTGAATGTACTTAAATATTTTAAACATTTTTAGAAATAGGAATTCTTGAGTCTGTTTCTTTAGTTTTTTCCCTTTCTTTTTCTCTTCCTTCACTGTAATTTCTGTGTTTCTGATACTGTGCTGTCTTAGATAACATTATTATGTCTTTCATCCCACTCTCTATCCCTTCAAAGGTCTAAGGAAAAAAAACCTGTCACCTGGTGCAGTGGAATCGGATGTGAGAGGAATAACTGGGGTTGATCTATTTGGAACTACAGATGCAGTGGTGAAACATGTGCTAGAGGTACTTATCTTTTACAGCCAGGGGCTGGATATGGGCTGTCATCTTGGGAAAGTCATAATATGCTGCTCATTTATTCATTCCTTCAACAAATATTTACATAGTGCTTAAGTGTCAGGTACTGTTTGAGGTACTAGAAATCAAATTGTGAGTGAACCAACAGAGAAATGAAGCTTATGTGCCACGTGAGAGAGTCTTATTACTTTATAAACCCAGTGGGGAAAGGAAGAAAGCCAGGCACAGACTTCATCACCATCCCAAAGCAGAGCACGTTCTCAAGCTTTCTGTAAGGCAGAGTGGCTTGATTCATTATTTGCTTTGAATAATGGCTGTAAAGATGTTTTAGAAGAACCACTCTTTCTACAGGGTCATGATCGTGGAGTAAATTGGGCTGCCTTCCACCCCACCATGCCCCTTATTGTATCTGGGGCAGATGACCGTCAGGTGAAGATCTGGCGCATGAATGGTGAGTGAACAGGTTATATTATCACCATATCTAAGAAATTGACTGCCAGCCAGCAAGGTAAAGTAGCCAGGTCTTCTGAACTCTGACCTGTTTTCCTACTTAGGTGATTAATGCTAATCCTAGGAGCATAGAAATTGCCCCTTTTCCTTTTTTCCCCCTGCTTTTTAAAAATTGAGGTGAAATATACAAGTGAAATATATCATCTTTACTATTTTTATGTATACAGTTAAGTGGTAATAAACATATTTATATTGTTTTTCTCCATTTCATCCTTCACCTTCCTTACCATTCTACTCTGTATCTTAATAATATCCACTTTTTAGCTTCCACATATGAGTGAAAACATGCATTATTTGTCTGTTTGTTCTTGCCTTCACTTAATGCCCTCCAGTTCTATTTTGCTGCAAGTAACAGGATTTCATTCTTTTTTATGGCTGATAATATTCCATTGTGTGTGAGTGTGTAATTTTCATTACACACACAAAATTTTCTTTATTCATTCATCCCTTGGTGAGCAGTTAAGTTGATTCCGTATTTTGGCTATTGTGAATAGTGCTGCAATAAACATGGGAATTCAGATACTGCTTTGATATATTGATTTCCTTTATTTGGATATATGCCCAATAGTGGAATTGCTGGATCATATGGTAGTTATATTTTTAGTTTGTTTTTGTTTTTTCGAGATGGAGTTTTTGCTTTTGTTGCTCAGGCTGGAGTGCAGTGGCACCATCACAGCTCACTGCAACCTCCGCCTCCCTGGTTCAAGTGATTCTCCTGCCTCAGCCTCCCAGGTAGCTGGGTTTACATGCACCCGCCACCTTGCCTAGCTAATTTTTGTATTTTAGTAGAGACAAGGTTTCTCCATGTTGGTCAGGTTGGTCCCGAACTCCCAACCTCATGTGATCTGCCCACCTCGGCCTCCCAAAGTGCTGGGTGAACCACCACATCCAGCCTCTATTTTTAGTTTTTTGAGGAACCTCCATACTTTTCTCCATTGTGACAGTACTAATTTACATTCCCACCAACAATGTAGGAGGGCTCCCCTTTCTCCATATCCTCTCCAGCACCTGTTATTGCCTGTCTTTTTGATACCAGCCATTTTACCTGTGGTGAAATGATATCTCATTGTGGACTTGATTTGCATGTCTTTTTTTCTATGCATATCTATACATAATTCAGCCTCTATGTTAAGGACACATTGATTTGCACTTCTCTGATAATTAGTTATGAGCATTTTGCCCAGACCAATGCCCTAAGGCATTTCCCTAATGTTTTCTTCCAGTAGTTTCATAGTTTCTGGTATTAGATTTAAGTCTTTAGTCCTTTTTGATTTGATTTTTGTGTGTGGTGAGAGATAGGAGTTACATTCTTCCGCATATAGTTACCCAGTTTTCCCAACACTTTAGTGAACAGACTGTCATTTCGCCATTGTATGTTCTTGGCACCTTGTTAAACATGAATTTACCCTGTCATTTTTACAATATTCTTTCAACCCACAAGCATGGAATATCTTTCTATTTTGGGGAATCCTCTTCAATTTCTTTCATCAGAGTTTTATAGTTTTCCTTTTATGGCTCTTTCATGTCTTTGGGTAGAGTGATTCTTGGGCATTTTAAATTTTTTGTAGTTTTTAGTTACTATAAATGGGATTTATTTCTTGATTATTTTTCAGATTGTTCACTGTTGGCATATTTAAATGCTACTGATTTTTGAGACAAGGCCTCACTCTGTCACCCAGGCTGGAGTGTGCTTTCTCAATTTTGGCTCACTGCAACCTCCCTCCCCTTCCCAGGTTCAACCGATTCTTATACTTTAGCTTCCCAAGTAGCTAGGACTACAGGTGTGCCCCATCACACCTGGCTAATTTTTGTACTTTTAGTGGAGATGGGGTTTTGCCATGTTGGCCAGGCTGGTCCCAAACTCTTGACCTCAAATAATCTGCCCACCTCGGCCTCCCAAAGTGCTGGGATTACAGGTGTGAGCCACGCACCTGGCTGTGCTACTGATTTTTGTATGTTGATTTTGTATCCTGAGCTTGACTGAATTTATCATTTTTAACAGTTTTTTGGTTGAGTCTTAGGTTTTTCTAAGCATACGATAATGTCATCTGTGAACAAGGATAATTTTTCCAATTTGGTTACCCTTTATTTGTTTCTCATACCTACTTCATCTGGCCAGGACTTCTAGTATTATGTTGAATAAAAGTGAAAAAAGTGGGTATCCTTGCCTTCTCATCCATAGAGAAAAGGTCTTCAATATTTTCCCATTTGGTATAATGTTAGTTGTAGGTTTATCATGTATATTTATTATTTTGATGTATGCTATTATTTTGATGTATTATTTATCATATATATTTATTATTTTGATGTATGCTCTTTCTGTACCCGTATTGATCATAGCTTTTATTATAAAGGGATGTTGAATTTTATCTAATGTTTTTTCAGCGTCTGTTGACCTATTGTATAGTTTTTGGTTTTGACTCTGTTAACAGGATGTATCATGTTAATTGATTTATATATGTTGAACCATTTTTTTGTCCTTTAAGTGAATCCCACTTGATTTTAGTGAATGATCTTTTCAGTATGCCACTGAATTTGGTTTGCTAGTATTTTGTTGAGGATTTTGGCATCTATTTTCTTTACCAGTGATAATTGGCTTGTAGTTTTCTTTTTTTGTGGTGTCATTGTGTGGTTTTGTTATCAGAGTAATGCTGGCCTTATAGAATGAGTTTGAAAATATTCCCTCTTCTTCCTTTTTTAAAATTTTTTTTGAGTTGGGGTCTCACTCTGTCGCCCAGGCTGGAGTGCAGTGGCGCAATCTTGGCTCACTGCAACATCCCTACTCCCCCACTACCCAGTTCAAGCGATTCTCCTGCCTCAGCCTACTGAGCAGGTGCCTGCCACTGCACCCAGCTAATTTTTACATTTTAGTAGAGATGGGGTTTAACCATCTTGTCCAGGCAAGTCTTAAACTCTTGACCTCATGACCTAACCACCTCAGCCTCCCAAAGTGCTGGGATTATAGGCATGAGCCACCACGCCCAGCCCCCCCCCTTTTTTTTTAAGTGTTTGAATAAGATTGGCATTAATTCTTTAAATGTTTGGTAGAAATCATCAGTAAAGCAGTCAGGTCCTGGGCTTTTCTTTGATGGGAAAATTTTATTAAGGCTTTGATTTAGGCACTGGTTATTGGTTTATAGAGGTTTTTCTATTTTATCACGGTTCAGTGTGGTTTTTTTTTTTTGAGGTGGAGACCCACTTGGCTGCCCAGGCTGGAGTGCAGTGGGGTGATCTCAGCTCACTGCAGCCTCAACCTCCTGGATTCAAACAATTCTCCTGCCTCAGCCTCCTGAGTAGCTGGGACTATAGGCTGTGCCACCATACCCAGCTAATTTTTGTGTTTTTAGTAGAGATGGGGTTTTGCCATGTTGGCCAGGCTGTTCTTGAACTCCTGACCTCAAGTGATCCACCTGTCTTGGCCTCCCAAAGTGCTGGGATCACAGGTGTGAGCCATCATGCTTGGCCTCATGGTTCAGTCTTCATAGGTTGTATGTGTCCAGGAGTTTATCCATTTCTCATATCTTTTCCAATATGTTGGCATGTCATTCTTGTAATGGTTTCTTATGTTTCTTTGTATTTCTGAGATCTCAGTTGTGTTTCCTTTCTTGTTTTTGATTTTATCTATTTGGATCTTCTCTCCTTTTTCCTTAGTTGGTCTAGCTAACAGTTTGTTGATATTATCTTTTAAAAAGAAGTGTTTCATTTCATTGATAGTCTTCATTTTTTTTAGTCTCAATTTTTATTTCTGCTCTGATCTTTATTATTCCTTTTCTAATACTAGTTTGGGGTTTGGCCTGTTCTTGATTTTCTCAGTTCTTGAGGTGCATCATTAGATTGTTCATTTGGAGTCTTTCCTTTTTTCTTTTTTGACATAGGTGTTTTTTGTTATTAACTTCATTCTTAGTACTGCTTTTGTCATATCCCATAAATTTTGATACATTGTATTGACATTTTTATTTGTTTCAGGCAATTCTTAAATTTCCTTCTTCGTTGAGCCATTGGTCTTTCAGGAACATGTTTAATTTATATGTGTTTATATTTTCTGAGATTTCTCTTGTTACTGATTTCTAGTTTTATTCTATTCTTTTCAAACAGGATATTTAATATAATGTCTATTTTTTTTACAATTTTTTTAAACTTGTTTTGTGGCCTAAAGTATAGCATATTCTGGAGAATGTTCCCTGTGCTGATGAAAAGAATACGTATTCTGTAGCCATTGGGTGAAATGTTCAGTAAATTTCAATTAGGCCTATTAGATCTAGTGTGTAGTTTAACTCCACTGTTTCCTTGTTGATTTTCTGTCTTGATGATCTGTTTGTTTTTGAGAGTGGGGCATTAACTCTTATTGTTATATTGCAGTCTATATATCTCCTTTTGGATCTGTATTTGCTTTATATACTTGGGAGCTTTGGTGTTGGGTACACAGATATTTATAATTGTTATTTTCTCTTGCTAAATTGACCCCTTCATCATTATATAGTGACCTTCTTTGTCTCTTTTTATAATCTTATGTTTGGTAGTCTGGTTTATCTGATATAAGTATAGCTAACCCTGCTCTTTTTTGGTTTCCAGTTTCATAGAATATCTTCACCCCTTCACTTTCAGTCTGTATGTGTCTGTAGGTGAAATGGGTTTCTTGAGGTCAGCATATAGTTAGGTCTTCTCTCCTTATCCATTTAGCCACTCTGTGCATTTTTCTTTTATCTTCTTTTCTTTTCTCTTTTCTTTTCTTTCCTTTTTTGAGACAAGAGTCTCACTTTGTCACCAGGCTGGAGTGCAGTGGCATGACCTTGGCTCACTGCAACTTCTGCCTCCGAGGCTCAAGCGATTCTTCTGCCTCAGCCTCCCAAGTAGCTGGGACTACAGGCAAACACTACAACGCACAGCTAATTTTTCTATTTTTATTTTATTTGTTTATTTGTTTTGAGACGGAGTCTCACTTTGTGGCTAGGCTGGAGTGCAGTGGCACGATCTTGGCTCACTGCAACCTCTGCCTCCTGGGTGCAAGTGTTTCTCCTGCCTCAGCCTCCAGAGCAGCTGGGACTACATGTGTGTGCCACCATGCCCAGCTAATTTTTTGTATTTTTAGTAAAGATGGGGTTTCACCATGTTGGCCAGGATGGTCTCAATCTCTTGATCTCATGATCACCTGCCTTGGCCTCCCAAAGTGCTGGGATTACAGGTGTGAGCCACCATGCCTGGCAGTTTTTCTATTTTAGTAGAGATGGGGTTTCACCATGTTGACCAGGATGGTCTCAGTCCCTTGGCCTCATTATCTGCCCGCCTTGGCTTCCCAAAGTGCTGGAATTACAGGTGTGAACCACTATGCCCGGCCCTATGGCTTTTAATTGAAGAATTCAGAGCATTTACATTCAGTGATATTGATAAGGACTTATTATTGCTGTTTTTTGCTTGTTTTCTGTTTGTTTTTTTTTCTTCTTCTTTTTTCCAAGACTCCTCTCTTCCCTTTCTTAATGTCTTCCTTTGGGGCTAGGTGATTTTCTTTGCTAATCTGTCTTAATTTGATGTTATTTATTTTTACTGAGTATATTATAGGTTTTTGTGCTGTGATTACCATGATTCACAAGAAGTATCTTATAGATAGAATAAGTTATTTTAAAGGGATGACAGCTTATCTTAGATCACAAACACAAGAACAAAAATAAAGGCAAAAATGCACTTAAAAATTACACATTTTAACTCCATTTCTGCCCCTGCCTTTTTGACTATCTCTAAACAGGTTGCTATTGCTATTACTGTTTTTGATAGATTTGTCTTTTGGGCTTCATAATAAGTTATAAGTGGATTACACACCATTATAGTAATAGAATATTCTGGGTTTGTCTACGAGCTTAATTTTACATCTTTGGTTTTATATCTTGAAAACTTTTCTTTTTGTACATTAGTGTTTTTTTTCTTTCAGATCAAAGAACTACTTTTAGCACTTACTGTAAGATGGGTCTGGTGGTGGTAAATTCTCTCACCTTTTGTGTCTGGGAAAGACTCTCTCTCCTTCATATTTGGAAAATAATCTTACTGGGTACAGTATTCTTAGACATCAGGGGGTTTTTTTTGAACACTTTGAAGATGTCATTCCACTCTCTTGGCCTGTACGGTTTCCATTGAGATATCTATTGCCAGATGAATTGGAGCTCCTTTGTATGTTCTTGGCTTCTTTTCTCCTGTTTATTTTAAGATCCTTTCTTTGTCCTTGACTTTTAATAGTTTGACTTTTATATACCTTAGGGTAGTCTTACTTGGGTTGGATCTGTTTGGTGTTCTCAGGCCTTCCTGTACCTGGATATTTCTTTCTTCCTCAAGTTTTGGAAAGGAAAGTTTTCTGTGATTATTTATTTGAAAAAGCTTTCAAGCTTTGCTCTTGCTTAGTTCCCTCTTGAAAACCAGTCATTCTTAAATTTGGTCTTTTGAGGCAATTTTCTGTATCTTGTAGGAGGTCTTTGTTCCTTTTCATTCTTTTTTTTTTTTCCCCCTACCCTGAGTGTGTATTTTTTTTTTTTTTGAGGCGGAGTCTTGCTCTGTTACCTAAGCTGGCGTCCAATGGCATGATCTTGGCTCACTGCAACCTCTGCCTCCCAGGTTCAAGCGATTCTCCTTCCTCAGCCTCTTGAGTAGCTGGGATTATAGGCATCTGCCATCCCACCTGGCTAATTTTGGTACTTTTAGTAGAAATCGGGTTTCACCATGTTGGCCAGGCTGGTCTCGAACTCCTGACCTCATGATCTGCCTGCCTCGGCTTCCCAAAGTGCTGGGATTACACATGTGAGCCACTGTGCCCAGCCTGACTGTATTTTTCAAATAGCCCGTCTTCAAGCTCACTGAATTTTTCCTCGGCTTGATCCAGTCTGCTATTCAGAGCATCTAATGAGCTCTTCGTTTCAGCAAATGTGTTTCTGTTTCAAGATTTCTGTTTGATTTCATTATTTCAATCTCTTTGTTAAACTTCTCTGGTAATTTCTGAATTGCTTTTCAGCCATATCTTGAAGATCACTGAGTTTCCTCTAAACCACTAGTTTGAGTTATTGGTCAAAGAGATCACAAATTGCTGGCACTTTAGGGTCAGTCATTGTATTTTTGCTTTGTCCTTGTGGGGAGGTTATGGTTCCCTGTTTACTGTTGTTTCTTTTGGGTATACACCTGTGTCTTTGTGTTGAAAGATTAGTTACTTATTCCAGTTTTCTCTGTTTGACTTGCTTTTTTTTTTTTTTTTTTTTGAGACAAAGTTTTTGCTTTTGTTGCCCAGGCTGGAGTACAATGGTGTGATCTCTGACCACAACTTCCGCCTCCCAGGTTCAAGCAATTCTGCCTCAGCCTCCCAAGTAGCTAGGATTATAGGCATGTGCCACCACGCCCGGCTACTTTTGTAGTTTTAGTAGAGACAGGGTTTCTCCATGTTGGTCAGGCTGGTCTCGAGCTGCTGACCTCAGGTGATCGACCTGCCTCAACCTCCCAAAGTACTGAGATTACAGGTGTGAGCCACCGCGCCCAGCCAGGTTTTTATTGGATATACTTGCTTAGCACATCTTTACTGCTAGGTCACTTCCTCCTTTTTGACTTTAGGTGACACCTTAAACCCAGGTTCACCTTGGCTTTAGTAAATGACCAGAGCATTATCTGTGCTGAATGGCGGAGGTCCCAAAGGGATTATCCCAGCAGTGTATCAAGGCTGGCAAGAGGTTCGTGTACTGGGGAACTGTGGAACATACTTCCTGCAGTAGAATGCTGCTGGGCAGCCACTCTGATTTGGCATCTCCTTTGGCTAAGTAACAAAGCAGAGTTTCTAGGGCTGGGTATGATAGTCCTGCCTCCCTACTTTCTCTCTGCCTGTCCTCAGGGATATTTCCCCTTTCAGGTAATACCTTTCGTGATGCCTCCCATGGGTTAAGTCAAGGTTAGGTCTCCTGCTAGGGCACCCAGGATGATGGGTAAGGTAGTTGACCACCTCGGTCTCACTTTTTCCAGTGTAGAAACCATGAGTTGTGGGGAGGGGCATTAAAGATGTAGAAGTACAATTCTGTTACCAGCTGCTCAGAGTTTTTTCATCTCTCTGTGGCCCCAGGAACTGTGTCATTGTCGTATTTGAGTTCTGGGTTGTTGCTGATAAAAATCTCAGCCCTGTATATTTGTTTTGAGTTTTCTATGGAAGGGAGTGAAGCCAGCTTGCTTCTATACCCCTGTTTTGGAACTGAAAGTATTCCTCCTTTCCCTTTTTTCCTCTGGTGGTACCCTTATTTTGAGGAGTATGAATAGAATCCATCCATTCAGGGCCGGGCGCGGTGGCTCAAGCCTGTAATCCCAGCACTTTGGGAGGCCGAGGCGGGTGGATCACGAGGTCAAGAGATCGAGACCATCCTGGTCAACATGGTGAAACCCCGTCTCTACTAAAAAATACAAAAAATTAGCTGGGCATGGTGGCGCGTGCCTGTAATCCTAGCTACTCAGGAGGCTGAGGCAGGAGAATTGCCTGAACCCAGGAGGCGGAGGCTGCGGTGAGCCGAGATTGTGCCATTGCACTCCAGCCTGGGTAACGAGTGAAACTCCGTCCCAAAAAAAAAAAAAAAAAATTCATCCATTCATTTGACAAATATTTATTGAGGACCTCCTTTTTATTGGACTTTGTTCAAGACTCTGAAGGTGTAGTGGTGACTAAAACAGATAAGGCCCCTGTCCTAAGGAGCTCATATTTGTTCTAAAATGGCAACTCCTGAAGTGACAGGTCCCTGAAAAAAAGAAAAAAATAACAAAAATTAAAAGGGCAATTAGGACAGCTGTTATCAGGACAAATAAAACAGGATAAAGGAATGGAGAATGATGAAAAAGAGTTGTTTGATTTTTTTGAGGCAGGGTCTTGCTCTGTTGCCCAGCCTGGAATTCAGTGGCACAATTACAGCTCACTGCAGTCTTCACCTCCTGGGCTGGTGCAATCCTCCCCCTCAGCCTCCTGAGTAGCTGGGACTACAAACGTGCGTTACCACACCCAGCTAATTCTTGTATTTTTTGTAGAGATGGGGTTTTATCATGTTGCCCAAGCTGATCTCGAACTTCTAGACTCAAGTGATCCCGCTACTTTAGCCTCCCAAAGAACTGGGATTATAGGCATGAACCACAATACCTGGCCAAGTGAAGAGGTGTTATAATCAATAAGAAGGTCAGAATGAAAGAACCAAGACATGTAAAGATTAAGAGACTTAAATGAAGAAGATTGCCATATTAGAAGAAAGAAGTTGCTAATTTAGCATTTTGTAATAGTACTTAATTCTTAATTAAGAGGATGTTGTATCTCCAAATCCCAAAGTTATAGTAGTAGGGAATTGTGATTATCTAATTCTTTTTGTCCTTCAGAATCAAAGGCATGGGAGGTTGATACCTGCCGGGGCCATTACAACAATGTATCTTGTGCTGTCTTCCACCCTCGCCAAGAGTTGATCCTCAGCAATTCTGAGGACAAGAGTATTCGAGTCTGGGATATGTCTAAGCGGTACAGTAGTCATCAATGTTGTGTGAACTTTCTCTTACTGTCTCTTTTAAAATTAGATTGGAATACTTCTTTATGTCTCTCATCATCTTCGGCATGTAGACAAATCAAATCATACATTATGAAAATAATTTGAAGAGACCTAGAGATCAGTCAGCATTTACAAATTTTCTATCAAATAGAAATCTCCATGTGTATTATTTTTTGCCTCTAAATTTAAACACGTTTTCTTCTGCTCCCTTTCCCCAATTCTGTAGCTAGAGAAGTAAGAAATGCAGAATGAAAGCCATAAAGTTATGCTGGGGAAATTGATATAGCCTAATAATATGGTCAGTTTTGAAGTCTCTTCTTTTTGTTCCTTGGTAGAATTTATCATGACTACTGTTCCTTAGGATATGCTGTTTATGCTCCCTGATTGAAACTTTAATCAGCTTGCTAGCTTACCATTTAATATTCTTGTGTAGGATGGGCTGAAGATTCCTAGGATATTGATATTTTTCTTTTTGTGTGCCTTTTCTAGGACTGGGGTTCAGACTTTCCGCAGAGACCATGATCGTTTCTGGGTCCTAGCTGCTCATCCTAACCTTAACCTCTTTGCAGCAGGTAAGGGCCATTTTCTCTCTTTCTTTATTTGCTTTAATTCAAAGTTCGTAAGATTTGAAAGTGATTCTCTGTTAGCTTTGTCTCTAGTAAATGTATAGTAGGATGACAAGAAGAAGGACTCTCAGAGCCATTGAGTTGAAGCATTTCTCCTTTTTTCCCCTCCATTTTATGTGTATATAAAATGATATGTGGTAAAAAATGCTTCAAAGAAAAATTAAGAGTAAGGGAGCGCTTTCTGCCATCTTTCTGCGCCGCTGCAATGGTGCTTACGAATGTCCTGGCCAATGCTCTCAAGAGCATCAACAATACCGAAAAGAGAGGCAAACGCCAGGTGCTTATTAGACCATGCTCCAAATTCATCATCTGGTTTCTCACTGTGATGATGAAGCATGGTTACATTGGCGGATTTGAAATCACGGATGATCACAGAGCTGGGAAAATTGTTGTGAACCTCACAGGCAGTCTAAACAAGTGTGGAGTGATCAGCCCGAGATTTGATGTGCAACTCAAAGATCTAGAAAAATGGCAGAATAAACTGCTTCCATCCTGCCAATTTGGTTTCATTGTACTGACGACCTCAGCTGGCATCATGGACCATGAAGAAGCAAGACAAAAACACAAGAGCGAAAATCCTGGGATTCTTTTTCTAGGGATGTAATACATATATTTACAAATAAAATGCCTCATGGAAAAAAAAAGAGTAAGAGAGATAGAGATGGATGAGTGTGGGGACTGCTGCTTTATGTTGGGTGTTCAGAAAAGTGAAAGGGTGTGAGGCAATGGGAACAGCAAATGCAAGGACTATGATGTGAGAGGTGCTTAGCATGTCACCATCACATGCTAAGGAACATCAGAGAGGCCAGTTGGAGCACAGTGAGTAAGGGACTAAGTAATTGGTGACGTCAGCCAGATTGTGTATTGTCTTCTACGCCATGGTTAGAACTTAAGATTTTACTCTGAATAAATGGAAAGCCATTGGAAGGTTTTGTGCAGGAAAGTGACATGATCTGGTTTATATTTGGAGAGCAGACAGGAGAAGGACAAGAGTGGAAAGGATTCTCTAAGGGATGATGATGCTAGTAGGGAAAGTGCTAAACATTTAAAAAAAATCATAAAGGGTTTTTAAACTAACATTCATTTTTCAGCCAATACTATTTATACTCCTTTTACATGCTAGAGGCTGGGGAAAGATGGAAATTATAATTTCTGCTTTCAGGGAATTTATGTTATAATGTGGGTGATCTAAATGGTTACAGTGCAGGATGGTAAGTACTAAAATGGAGGTTTGTGCAAAGCATTAGGGGACACAGAAAAGGTCAGTGTGACTAGTATTAGGAAAGGATTCACAGAGAATTATTTAAATAAAGCTTCCAAGAATTGTGAGAATTTAGGCAAATAAGGAGTGCATTCAGGTGTCTTGTCTTTGTTTTTATTAATAGCATATAGATATAATCCTCATCCTTATGTATCTCCAATTTCCAGGTTTTTTTCTTGCCTATAGCTTATTCTTTCTTCTATTCTACCTGACCCCTAGGCCATGATGGTGGTATGATTGTGTTTAAGCTGGAACGGGAACGGCCAGCCTATGCTGTTCATGGCAATATGCTACACTATGTCAAGGACCGATTCTTACGTCAGCTGGATTTCAACAGCTCCAAAGATGTTGCAGTGATGCAGTTGCGGAGGTAAATCAGACTTGTTTCTTTCTTCCAAACCCTCTTATCTGTCACCCTGATACACTCTTCTTTTAAATGAGATTTTTTAATTTCATATTCTGTCATAGATGGAATCCCCATTAGATGAGCCTGCTCAGTTTAAACCCAATGAGAGAGGTAGGCAAGAAAGTGGTCATGAATAGAATGATAATTCCCTTGTTGAGAATGCTAGTGACCTTGTGGATGGGAAATTATTCTGCCACACTTTGCTAGGTCTCTTGCAAACCAGAGGAAGTTTCTTGATAAAGAATGGCCCAAAATGGTAACAGAACGTTTTGCCTTTATTTGGCATTTCTTTTCTTTAACTCCCCATCGCTTTCCAGCAAAAAGCACACAGCTCTGAATCAGAGTATATGTCCCTGAAAACTCTTAATTCTGAAGATATGATAACCTCTGGGATGCCTGGCAAAAGGAACTGTCCTTTTGAAAAGCCAGCTGCATCAGCATGCTGAAACATTCATGGGGGCAAACTTTGGCATGAGGTTTTGATAACCACCCTCTAGCATCACTACAATAAAAGAAAAAATGGGTTTATGTGAGCACTCCAAGAGACAGGAGAAACCAGCCAGAGACAAATCACATCATGTTACTGTGTGGTGTCCACTGTAATTATGTGTAGGAATTTGTATCCAAGCAGACCCAGTCCCACTGACTACAGTGAGTGCTAATTCTACCTTCTGTTGCTTACTTTTTAAAACTACTATGGCTTACTTTTAAAAACTGTTCAAAGCTGAGCTAGGGAAGTTCCCAAGCCTTAAAGAAAGGAAGAGAATACAGTATTTATTCATTTTTATTCCTGATTATAAAAGTGATGAGTATGTAATATAAAGATTGGATAAGTAGGTGTGGGGGTGATTCCTTTCTTCCTTCTACTATTAACGCCTCTTCCCTGTTTTCTCCTTTTTCTATATATATCTCTAGTGGTTCGAAGTTTCCAGTATTCAATATGTCATACAATCCAGCAGAAAATGCAGTCCTGCTTTGTACTGTAAGTAACCTGTGGAGTCCTCCTAGGTTCTCCTCATTTTCCATAGGTTTCTTTCTTTTTTTTTTTTTGCTCTTCTGGTAGGGCAGTGATGTCCTGAGAACATAGGTTTCTTTCTTATGCCCTTAGGGAATCTTTAATGGCTTCTTAGAAACTATATAATGGTCATTTTGTGAGAGCTGACACAGTGATCACTTAGAGACTCAAATCAGATAGGTTTCAATTGTCATAAACATATTGAGCATTTGTGAACCGCCTATCTTTCATGAAGCTGAACTTAATGGAGCATCAGGATGAATGACCCAGATCACTAGAAATAGTTTGAGAGAATGTTTAGACTCTTTATATCCTATGGAAAGATCCCTTCCTCTGAGTGAAAATAGAAGAACTATGATTTTGAGAGGGAGTTTGTGTCAGTGGGTTTGGCTTCTGAATCATCAAAGAGTCCTCTCTGTTTCTTGTCACAGAATTTGGAAAAAAAAGGAAATGACATTCTAATTTTAGTACCCTGGTGGCCAAGTTAAAAAGGAATGAAGTTATATGTCTTTCCTCATATAACTATATTATCTAATCTGTTCTTCTTTAATACTTAGCAGTTTATATTCTGATAGTTTTCTTTTGTTTTTCTTTTTCCTCTTTCCCAATAAATAGTTGTATTTCTATAGTGTCTTTTCTTTGATGTCTTTGTTTTTCTTTCCAGCAGTTGAGTACTCAGTTGATGAGTACTCAGGGTGGGGCACCAGAATATCAGGGTCCTAGTCTGTTAATTTGTGGATTAGAGAGCAATTCTTACTTTCATTCAAATAATATCTGCATCTTTGGAAGAAAAAGAAAATAAAGTGACATCAGTGCCTAGTTGTTTGGCAAAGAGCCCTATAATTCTTAGATGTAGAAACAGTCAAATAAATGTCCTCTGGGTGAAGAGTAAGAAAAGTATGGTTTCAGATTGCTGTCTGTGCATTGGATCTGTTTTCTCTGTCAGAGTAAACTGGAAAACTGGTGTCTTGGGTGCTTCTCACTAACATTTTAATTTCCCCTTTTCCTCTACAGAGAGCCAGCAATTTAGAGAATAGTACCTATGACCTGTACACCATCCCTAAGGATGCTGACTCCCAGAATCCTGATGGTAGGTATTCTTTTTGTCTACCCCACTCTGCTTCCAGCTCTCTTCACCCACATCATCTCTCCTCTTCAAGTTTTCGCATTCCATCCCCAAGCCATGGCCACATCACTCATGTCTGTTGGCAGGTGCTGCTGACAATTGCATCAGAGGCGACCATGGTGTGAAATATTCATGTTCCTCCTCCATTTTATTACCCCAGCTAGATATATATATTTTATAATTTGGTTATTAGAAACTCTCCATTTTCTCTTTCAGCACAGCATGTTATCCTAGTTTATTGTCAGTTGATATGACTTTCACCCTGGTAGTTTCATTTATTTAAAAATGTGGTTCCAATCTTACAATGTCTCACCCAGGGACTAGGGATTTATACTCCCCCATCCACATCCAGATTCGATCTGCTTCCTTTTGCATGTCAAAAAGATGAGGCTGCTAACAGCCCCACACCCCACCTGGGATCCCAGGATCCAGCTGAGACTGCTGCCTACCTCTTCCATCACCACCATCCCTTGTTGATGTCCTTGTGACTAGAACTTGCTGACAAAACATTCTCAGAATGGATTTGACTATTGTCTAGGTGCCTTTCAGTGCACTTCCTCCAGCGGGTTTATGGCTAGTACCAGGTCAAAGATTTATTCTGCAGATCCCTACTCTTACTGGCATACTTTCATATTTTAGATGCCATCAGCAGATTCCTGAGAAATAATTTGCTAGCTCTGTTTCTTTTGTGGGTGCCTCTGGGTCATCATTGTTGCTAATCGATTTCCTCTCTTTTAAATGTGTTAATAGTGAGAGAAAGAAAATATATTTGTATTTGGTATTTATAAGTCAAATTCTCCCTTGTAAGTCCGTTAAGCCATTTCTGACTAAATCTTATGATTTGGTACCTCTCAACTCAGCCCTTTGCTTTTTTTCCCCATCTATGTTTACAATTAATATAATTTAAAATATTTTGTTTTATTACCACTTTTATTTTCTGTACTTCATTTTTTGAGAGAGGTGGGCAACAGAGACAGGCTTGAATATTGCAGTTTCCTGGCCCCTGGAAAATGGGAGTGTTGGCTGTGATAATAATTACTTTTGTAAATTGCCTACCATTCCAGATGCCAGGGGCAAGACTGGCCAGTATGTTCTGTCCAGTTTTCTGCTGGTGTCATACGTAAATGAGTATTTTGATACACCCTTCTATTTATCCTTCTACAAGTTTTCCAGAGAATGGAGTGTGCATTTCAAAATTCTAATAAGTCACTAAACTGAGGAACATTTTGTAACTCTCTTCAGGGTGATAAGAATGGTCAATTGACATTTACAGAGCAACAGCTTGGTTCTAAATACTGCCCAGCACCAAGCTCTCTTGTCAAGATTGAGTTGGGAGTGCTCTGCCCCACCCTGCCCTACTAGGAAGTCTACATTTGCATGTTAAAAGCAGCTGAGCAGCTGCATCCTGGGGAGGGGGTCCTATGACACAGGCTCGCTTTGCCGCAGCTTGGCCAGGGAGGCCCTGCTCGTTAGCTTGATGGAGTGTGCTGTCGCCCAAGATGGGCGGCCCTTCTGCCAGTACATGATGTTGGCTGAAATGCAGCCACTTGGCCTAGAGAAAAGAGCCTTGGCAGAGGTGGTGGTTGGTGTTTGGAGGAGACTGGTGGGGAAAAGTCACTCAACAATAGCCCCAGGTTATGGCTGAATTCGTTAGGAAGCAGCTCAACTGGCAAAGCCAAGATGGCATCCAGCAAGACTGGCAGCTCCATGGCATCCGACTATGTCACCTGCCAGTGACTCACCACATGCTTCCATCCTTTGGTTTTGTTCTTCTCAGCCCCTGAAGGGAAACGATCCTCAGGCCTGACAGCCGTTTGGGTCGCTCGAAATCGATTTGCTGTCCTAGATCGGATGCATTCGGTGAGTTAAGACTAAAAGCAGAAACTAATTTGAGGAGTGTGGTGGCAATGGCCTGTGTATTGCAGAATGAAGACCATTGTTTTTTCTGCTCTCCCCTGGGCAGCCATGATTCTCGTGCGTTGGCTATACTTTTGTCTCTAGCCCTACACTGAGCCCTCTTGGGGGAAAGGGATTAAAACTGATTTGATTGTGTTGATGATCGCTGTGGCTCTGGGTTTAAGAACCAAGCTAAAGTCACTCTTGACTACAGGAGCCCAGAATGCATCAAATCTGAAGTGAGTGGGCTGGATGAAGAGATCTCCCTCCTTGTTCTGCTACCTCCATTGGTACTTGAAATGTAGTAGGTCCAGCACAAGGTAAAGCACTCTGAAGAAAACATTTAACAAAATGTAAGCCCCAGAAGCATTGTTTTCTTTCTCTGGTGATTGAGGAATTCAGACTTTAGTTGGACTTCTCAGGATGTTTCAGTTGGAGGAGAAAAAAAGATGCATTAAGGCTCTTAGAGAAGATCTTGATTGAAGTGGTCTGTCTGCAGTGGTCATTGACATGGACAGGACAAAAAATACTTAGTTTATTGACGCTAAGGAAAAATTGTTGAGAGACTTCATCAGTTGCCATCATCATCTATACAGACTTATTCTCTTAACCCCATCTTTAATACTTATTGCAGCTTCTGATCAAGAATCTGAAGAATGAGATCACCAAAAAGGTACAGGTACCCAACTGTGATGAGATCTTCTATGCTGGCACAGGCAACCTCCTGCTTCGAGATGCGGACTCTATCACGCTCTTTGATGTACAGCAGAAGCGGTAACATATCAGGTGCCCCTAAGCAGACAGCCATGTAGATGGGGAGAGTGGACAGCTTTAGTGGGAACCTTTTTCCCCAAGTGAGTTTGTCTTGTGGCTTGGCTACTTTGTGTGCTTCAAGACTCTTTCTAGTAACTTTTTCCCTTCTGTGATCACTCTCCATCCTGCCTGTCCACTGTAGCATTACAGCAAGAATCTTGGTTATTTATCTGTTTTTCCAGCACTTACCTGAACTAAGAGTGTTCTCAGGGCTTAGGATGAGAAAGAGACAGATTATAATAACATAAAGGAGCTTACAGTCCAGTGGTGAAATAGACATACACAGATTCCCTAATAATACAAGGAAATGAGGGACCAGGGGTTGAGGAAGGGAAAAGTGCACAATGTCAGCCAGAATGTTTAAGTCACTGAGTTTCTATGTAGGAATTACGTTAAGTATTTTATGTAATTAGTATTACATTAAGAAATTGGGGTTTCCATTAAGTAGAGGGTGCAACTGATGTAGATCATAGCTTAAGGCAAGGGAAGTAGATCCATTCACGTTTGCACATCTCTATCTCAGGACTCTGGCATCTGTGAAGATTTCTAAAGTGAAATATGTTATCTGGTCAGCAGACATGTCACATGTAGCGCTACTAGCCAAACATGGTGAGTCTTAATTATATCCACCCTGATTTAGAGACCAGTCCCTCCTACCCCCATCCCTGCCAGTCTATGGCACTTACCCTATCCAACAGAACACTCATGCCCTTTGCCTCTTACAGCCATTGTGATCTGTAACCGAAAACTGGATGCTTTATGTAACATTCATGAGAACATTCGTGTCAAGAGTGGGGCCTGGGATGAGAGTGGGGTGTTTATCTATACCACAAGCAACCACATCAAATATGCTGTCACCACTGGGTAAGTGAATTATTTGGGATACAGAATGGGAGAAGGCTGCTTCCTGAAATCACTGTCGTATCTTGAGATATAACTGAAGTTCTTCATAAACTTTATGGAAAAGCCTTACCTGGCATATATGTGCTAGGGGCATCAGAACATTCTGTTTTTGACTTTTTTAAAATTGAGAAATCTAAAACAAATGTAGACAATTACATTAAAAAATGTATAGAATAACAAATAAGTTATGTAGCAAACATCAGCATAACTACCACCCAAGTCAAGAAATAGAACAGTCTGGTACCCCAGAAGCCCTTTGCCATGTCGTCCTTATTGATCACAGCTCTCCCTGTTTCCACCAAAAATGACATTCTAGTTTTTACAATAATTTTTTCCTTGCTTTTCTTTGTAATTTTACTGCCCTGTGTTTCTTAATATGATTTAGTTTTGCCTGGTTTTGCCTTCATATAAATGAAATGATACTGAATATATTATTTCATATTTTGCTCAATATTTTGTTTGTAAGATTCATCCATCTTACATTTCATTTATTTTCATTTTTGTATAATTATATGATTATATCACAGTTTGTCAGTTCTCTTTTAAAGAATATTTGAGTAAATTCTAGTTTTTGGCTAGTATGAACATTGCTCTTAAACATTCTTTTACATGTTTTCTGGTGTACATGTACATACATTTCTCTAGAGTGTATAATATATACCCAGAATAGAATTGCTAGGCCATAGAGTATGCATATCTTCACATTTATTAGGTAATGTGAAACTGTTTTTTTTTTTTTTTTTTTTTTTGAGCGGAGTCTCTCTTTGTTGCCCAGGCTGGAGCGCAGTGGAGCAATCTCAGCTCACTGCAACCTCTGCCTCCCAGGTTCAAGCAATTCTCCTGCTTCAGCCTCCAGAGTAACTGATATTACAGGCCTGCGCCACCACGCCCAGCTAATTTTTGTATTTTTAGTAGAGACGGGGTTTCACCACGTTGGTCAGGCTGGTCTCAAACTCCAGACCTTGTGATCTGCCTGCCTTGGCCTCCCAAAGTGCTGGGATTTACAGGCATGAGCCACTGCGCCTGGCCGTAAAACTGCTTTTCAAAGCGGTTGTACTAAGTTGCATGCCCACCAGTTTGCTATAAAAATTTCCTTTCGGGCTGGGTGTGGTGGCTCACGCCTGTAATCCCAGCACTTTGGGAAGCCAAGGCGGGTGGATCACCTGTGGTCAGGAGTTCAAGGCCAAGCTGACCAACATGGAGAAACCCCATCTCTACTAAAAATACAAAAAATTAGCTGGGTGTGTTGACTTATGCCTGTAATCCCAGCTACTTGGGAGGCTGAGGCGGGAGAAGCACTTGAACCCGGGAGGCAGAGGTTGTGGTGAGCTGAGATCACACCCTTGCACTCCAACCTGGGCAACCAGAGCAAAACCCCATCTCAAAAGAAAAAAAAGAAAGAGAAAAAACTTTCCTTTCTTATCTTCCTTACCAACACTTGATTTGGTGAGACTTATTTTTATCCATCTGTAATGGGATCTCCTTGTACTTTTGTTTTGCTGTTTTCTGTTTCCTAATGAGATTGAGCACCTTGTCATCTGGCCATCCATTAAGATTTCCTCTTATGTGAGCTCTAGTCAAATCTTTATCTTATATTGTTTTTCTTTTTTCTTAATTGGCATGATTTCTTTTCTTTTTTTTTTTTTTTTTTTTGAGACAGAGTCTTGCACCATTGCCAGGCTGGAGTGCAGTGGCGCAGTCTCGGCTCACTGCAATCTCTGCCTCCTGGGTTCAAGTGATTCCCCTACCTCAGCCTCCTGAGTAGCTGGGACTACAGGTGTGCACCACCACGCCCAGCTTATTTTTTTTGTATTTTAGTAGAGATGGGGTTTCACCAGGTTGGCCAAGATGGTCTTGATTTCCTAACCTCGTGATCCGCCCGACATGGCGTCCCAAAGTGCTAGGATTACAGGCATGAGCCACCGAGTCCAGCCAATTTGTATGATTTATTATACGTTTGGATTGTCAGTCCTTTGTCAGGGCTACATGTTGCAAATATCAACATCTCTTTTGTAGCATGTCTTCTGATTTTCTTTATAGTATCCTTTAATGAACAATCATAATTTTAATGTAGCTGAGTTTATGAATCTTTATCTTTTATGGATATTAGGTTTCTTCCTATATTAAAAATATTGACTCCCAAATCATAAAGCCATTCTTCTGTATTCTCTTGTAAAAACATTGTAACTTTGCTTTTTATATCTAGGTCTATAATCTACCTAATGTTGATTGTTACCTATGGTGTGAGGTATAGGAAGCTCAATCCCACTTTTTCATAAGGACACTCAGTTGCCCAGCAGCATTATTGAAAAGACCACTCTTTCTCCATTGTTCTGCAGTCTCATCTTTGTCATACATGAATCATGTTTTCAAAAATGCAAGGATCTATGGTCTGTTTGTCTACTCTAATTCCACACTGTCTTAAATAATGCAGCTTTATGATAAAGCTTCACATCTGGTAAAACACTTCCTCTGATTTTTCCCATTTTGTTTATTTTTTTAAAGTTATTAGGGTATTTTCAAGTAAATTTTGCCTTTTCACATAAATTTGTTGTTACTGTTTTTTGTTTTGCAATGGAGTCTCGCTCTGTTGCCCAGGCTGGAGTGCAGTGCCATAATCTTGGCTCACTGCAACCTCTGCCTCCCAGGTTCAAGTGATTCTCCTGCCTAACCCTCTTGAGTAGCTGGTATTGCTTGCCACCACACCCAGCTAATTTTTGTATTTTGAGTGAAGACTGGGTTTCACCATATAGGCCAGGCTGGTCTCAAACTCCTGACCTCAATCAGTCCTCCCACGTCGGCCTCCCAAAGTGCTGGGATTATAGGTATCAGCCACATTGCCTGGCCCTTCACATAAGTTTTTTTAATTAACTTGTGAAATTCCACCAAAAATGTTTGTGATTTCATTTGGAATTGCATTGAATCTGTACATCACTTTGGGGGATAACTGCCATCTTTGCAGTCCTTACAGTGTTCAATTTCCTAATCTGTGAACTTGGTATAGCAGCTCTTTATTTGTTTAGGTTTTCTGAAATATCCTTCAGTAAAGTTTTATAGTTTTCCCTATAGAGATCTTGCATTTCTTTGGTTAGATTTATTAGACACTTGACGGTTTTAAAATTCTGTTTGTAGATGAATAATATCCATTTAAAATTTTAATTTTCTAATTTGTTGATATTTAGAAACAATTCAATTTAAAAACAAAATCAATTTAAAATTGATTTTATTTTAAGGAATCTTGCTAGACTTTTATTAATTCTAGGACTTACTTGTATTTCCTTTACAGAAATCATAGTATCTGTGGGTAATGACAATTTAGTTTCTTTTTGCAAGTACTTATATATTACTATATTTTTCTTGTCTTACTGCACTGACTAGGATCTCCAGCAATGTTGAATTAACATGATGACAGCAAATATTCTTGTCTTATTCCTAATTTAAAGGGTAAACTTTCAGTGTGTTAGAATTATGTAAGCTTGCAGTAGATTTTTTTAATGGATATCCCTTCTCTATGAAGAAATTTTGCATTTCTTTTTGCTAAGAGGTTTTTTATCTTGAATGGATGTTGAATTTAATTAATTTATTTATTTCTATTTATTTATTAATTTAATTTATTTATTTTTGGGAGAGAGTCTCACTCTGTTGTCCATTGTGTAGTGGCACAATCTTGGCTTACTGCAACATCTGCCTCCTGGGCTCAAGCTAGCCTTCCAACTCAGCCTCCCAAGCAGCTGGAACTACAGGCGTGTGTAACTATGCCCAGCTAATTTTTGTATGTTTTGTAGTAGTGGGGTTTTGCCATGTTTCCCAGGCTGGTCTCAAACTCCTGGGCTCAAGCAGTCAGCCTGCCTTGGCCTACCAGAGTACTGGGATTACAACCATGAGCCACCATGACTGGCCCAAATGTTGAATTTTATTAAATACCTTTTCTGCATATACAGGTTGAGTATCCCTTACCTGACATGCTAGAAACTAGAAGTATTTTATATTTCTGATTTTTTTTCTAATTTTGAAATATTTGCATTACTGATTGAACATCCACATCCAAAAATCTGAAATGCAAACTGTTCTGACGGGCAATTCCTTTGAGTGTCATTTTGGTGCTCAGTTTTGGATTTTGGAGCATTTCAGATTTCCAGTTTGGGATGCTCAACCTGCATTGAGGTAGTCATACAATTTTTCTCCTTTCATTGATTAATGTAGTGAATTCAATTGTTTTTTTAATTTTTTTTTTTTTTTTTTTTTTTTTTGAGACAGAGTCTCACTCCAGGCTGGAGTGTAGTGGCATGATCTCAGCTCACTGCAACCTCCGCCTCCCAGGTTCAAGCAATTCTTGTGCCTCAGTCTCCCAAGTAGGTGGGATTACAGGTGTGAGCCACTATACCTCGCTAATTTTTTTAATTTTTAGTAGAGATGGGATTTTGCCATGTTGGTCAGATTGGTCCCTAACTCTTGACCTCAGGTGATCTGCCTGCCTCAGCCTCCCAAAGTGCTGGGATTACAGGCTTGAGCCACTGTGCCTGGCCGATTTTTTATAAATCTTAAATCAACGTTATATTCTTGGTATAAACCTAACTTGGTCTTGATATTTTTACGCTTTTTAATATTGCAAGTTTTAGGTTGCTAATATTTTGCTTATGATTTTCACATATTTATAAGTGAGAGTACCTATAATTTTCCCCTTTTTTTTTCTGTCCTTGTTAGGTTTTAGTATCAAGGTTGTATGAATTTCATAAAGCAAGCAAAATAATGTATCTTTTTCTCTTCTCTCAATGAGTTTGCATAAGATGGAAATTAATTCTTCCTTAAGTGTTGGTTAGAATTTGCCCTTGAAGTCATATGGACATAGGACTTTCTCTATGGGAGGATTTTAAAAATCTGATTGTTTCTTAAGCTATTATAGGACTATAGATGTTTCCTATTTCTTTCTTAGTCAACTTTGGCAAATTTTAATTTTTAGGGGTTTGATCCTTCATTTTTTAATTTTTACTTTTTGAGTTGGAGTCTCACTCTGTTACCCAGGCTGGAATGCAGTGGTGTAATATTGACTCACTGCAACCTCCGCCTCCCAGGCTCAAGTGATTCTCCTGCCTAAGCCTCCCAAGTAGCTGGGATTACAGATGTGCATCACCAGGCCTGGCTAATTTTTGTATTTTGAGTAGAGACAGGGTTTCACCATGTTAGCCAGACTGGTCTTGAACTCCTGGCCTCATGTGATCTGCCTGCCTTGGCCTCCCAAAGTGCTGGGATTACAGGTGTGAGCTACCGTGCCCAGCCAGTTTGAGCCTTTTAAAAAGTTACATCTTTATTCTGCAAGATCTGTAGTGATATCTTCTTTTTCATTCCTATTATTTTTTTCTTTTAATTACCCTCATGAGAGACTTATCAATTTTATTCAACGTTTGACTTTATTGAATTTCTCTATAGTATTTTTGTTTTCTATTTAATTTCTACTATTGGCTTTATTATTTTCTTCTAAGTACTTTGTTCTTTACTGTTTAAAAAGAACAGTAAAATTTTTGAGATGAGTTCTCGTTAATTTTTAATCTCTCCTATTATATGCATGTAGAACCCAATAGTTTTCAATATTTCTTCTAATACAGTCTGTAAATTATCTGTCAAGTGTTGCATTAGCTATACTGACAAACTTCAATTTGTAATCTATTTATTATTATTCAGTTCAAAATGCTTTCTATTTTCTATTATTTCTTTGTCAGAACTCCTCATTTCTACCTCTGTTCTACTTTAAATTACAGCTTATAAAGAAGTTACCTGTCCATAGTCACCTACTGATTGTATATCAGAACTTAAGTTTTAACTTTTAGGTCTGATTCCTATAACCATTGTCTGTTACTCATCTTCTAGGATAATAGCATGTAAAGAAAGATCATGCTATCTGCCCCACCATAGAAAGAATATGATAAATTTGGCATTTAGTTCTGCTGTCTTTCGAATCACCTCCCATCTATATCATTGTTCAAACGGCACTTGACAAAAGACTGTTTCCTAGGTTTGTTCCATTTTGTCACAGGATGGATTT
This sequence comes from Sapajus apella, assembly GCF_009761245.1. Lineage (NCBI taxonomy): Eukaryota > Metazoa > Chordata > Mammalia > Primates > Cebidae > Sapajus > Sapajus apella. Next base: position 3,955,410 of record NW_022437059.1, on the reverse strand, counting down.
TCCCTCTCACTTACTGAAAGTTGCGCCCTCTACCCTCTGTTCTTAGGGACCACGGGATCATTCGAACTCTGGATTTACCCATCTATGTCACAAGGGTGAAGGGCAACAATGTATACTGCCTAGACAGGGAGTGCCGTCCCCGGGTGCTCACCATTGATCCCACTGAATTCAAATTCAAGCTGGCCCTGATCAACAGAAAATATGATGAGGTATGAAGTGAGGTTGCAAACTAGAATATTAACAGAGGCAGCATTCTTTTTTTTTTTTTTTTTTTTTCTGTAAGTGATGTCTACCTCTTGTCTGATCCCACCCCAAATATCTAGGTATTGCACATGGTGAGGAATGCCAAACTAGTAGGCCAGTCTATTATTGCTTATCTCCAGAAGAAGGGCTATCCTGAAGTGGCACTGCATTTTGTCAAGGATGAGAAAACTCGCTTTAGTCTGGCACTAGAGTGTGGAAACATTGAGGTGAGAGAAATATGATCATCAGCCCCATATTGTCTTAGAAGTGTGAGGGTTAGAGTGGCATTGGAAGGGCATTATTCTGGGCTTGCTTCTTTAGCCAGAATAATAAAATTTGGGATTTTTTTAGTTGTTACATGAAGCTATGTTCCTGTTGCTCTTCGCCCCTTCTCTACTTTTTCCTGCCTCTCTGCCACAGCATTTCTGTTTTTGTCAGCCTCCATTAGTCTGAATTCAGTAACTTCTAGGATAAAAGCAAGATGACATGGAATTTGAAAATCTTACTATTTCATTGACACTTGGTCTTGCTGACTGGCTACTTAGATGAAAGAGCACCTAATAAGCTTTGGTAGAGCTTATTAGATGAAAGAGCACCTAATAACCACCAGATTGTGGATAGACATGAATAGACATGAATGCCTAGAGTGAATAGACATTGTTTTTAAAGGGGAAAAGGGCTTAGGAAAACTTTTTTTCCAGTTCTGAACTTCTTCCTAGTTTTTTTTTTTTTTTTTTTTTTTTTTTTTTGAGACGGAGTTTCGCTCTTGTTACCCAGGCTGGAGTGCAATGGCGCGATCTCGGCTCACTGCAATCTCCGCCTCCTGGGTTCAGGCAATTTTCCTGCCTCAGCCTCCTGAGTAGCTGGGATTACTGGCATGCGCCACCATGCCCCGCTAATTTTTGTATTTTTAGTAGAGACGGGGTTTCACCATGTTGACCAGGATGGTCTCGATCTCTTGACCTCGTGATCCACCCGCCTCGGCCTCCCAAAGTGCTGGGATTACAGGCGTGAGCCACTGCGCCCGGCCTTTCTTCCTAGTATTATTTCTTCTGTCTTTGCTAAAGCCCCATGGATCTTCAAACCTGGCAGGTAGGAAGTAAGGTAGCTAAGCAATAAATGGCTCTATGGAATCAGAAACTGCTGGGTGGTTTCATTGTAAAAGTAAATTTCTAAGGAGGAGGATGTGTGATGTGATTATTTCTATCCCTGTATCCAAAGGGGTCTTATTTGTTCACTGGATTTTCAATAGAATTAGACAAAAGGCTAGGAGTAATTGAAAGTACAGGACGTTCTTTGGGAAATTCATATAGAGGCAGATGCTTTGCAGAGTCCCTGGTTTTGAGTCACAGTGCCTTTAACCTGTTAACATGACCCTGGGGATTCTTTAGATTGCTCTGGAAGCAGCCAAAGCACTGGATGACAAGAACTGCTGGGAAAAGCTGGGAGAAGTGGCCCTGCTGCAGGGGAACCACCAGATTGTGGAAATGTGCTATCAGCGTACCAAAAACTTTGACAAACTTTCCTTCCTGTATCTTATCACTGGCAACTTAGAAAAACTTCGCAAGATGATGAAGATTGGTGAGGCTCTCAAACTAAGGATGAGAAGATGGGTTCTTAGGGGGAGGAGGAAGGTGAATAGAGGAGAAAGACAACTTAAGAGAAAATACCTAAATTGATGTCTCTCATTTACTTGGTGCAGCTGAGATCAGAAAGGACATGAGTGGCCACTATCAGAATGCCCTGTACCTGGGTGATGTGTCAGAGCGTGTGCGGATCCTAAAGAACTGTGGGCAGAGTAAGTCTCCAGGACTCGGCAGCTTTTTCAGGGTCTGAGGAAGTGTTTTTCTCTTCATGTTGAGTTAATTTGTGTATAGTGATGAGGGATTTCTCTTTATTGTGCATTTTTTTTAGGAGAGACAACATGCTCCTACGGTGCTTAGAAGATTTTCTTCAAAGCCAAAGGGAGGTGCAGCCAGAATATTCAGTCTGGCCACACACCCTTAGGAAAAATAGTTATCCATGGGGAAAATAGGAAGTTTTAAAAGGCCTAGAGCAGATACCCTATAAAATGCACTTGGTTGGATGCCATTAGAATTTTGTTCTTTATGTTCAGTTTGGAGGTTTCACTCATTTATTAATGTATATATTCAAGGGATATTTTTTGAGAACCCACTATATACCAAGCATTATATTAGCATTTGAGACACATTAGGGAACAAGCAAGGTGAAAGCTGTGGTTTGGACCAGGGCGCTATTAGTGGAGGGATAAGCATGGTCAGATTCAGCATATATTTTGAAGGTGGAAACAACATGATTTATTGCAGTAACTAGATTTGAGATGTGACAGAGAGGACAGAGATATCCAAGGTTCTCAACACTGATGGATAGTTCTCAAAGATAAGCAACTGCATTACTTCTCTATTGCTGTATAACAAATTACTCCCAAGTTTAGTAGCTTAATACAACAAACATTTATCATTTCACAATTTGTGGCATGGCTTAGCTAGGTGCCTCTGGCTTAGGGTCTCTCATGAGGCCACAGTCAAAGTGTTGGCCAGGACTGCAGATATCTCAAGATTCAACCAAGGAGAGAATCCACTTCTGCACTCACTCAGTGGCCATTGGCAGCCCTCATGTCCTGCTCCCTGTTGTCTAAGAAACATCAGTTTCTTTTCATGTTGACTTCTCCGTAGGGGTTTGTAATGTGGTAGCTAGTTTCCCTTACAGCAAGTGAGCAAAAGAGGGCACCCCAAGATAGAAGCCACAATCTTTGTAACCAGATCTAGGAATTAACATCCCATCACATCTGCCATGTCCCATCCATTAGAAGCTGGTTAATAAATCCAGCCCACACTTAAGAGGAAGGTATTATGCAACAACTTGAATACCAGGATTCAGGGATCACTGGGCGGGGGAGCATCTCAGAGGCTGCTTACCACAGCAACATGCATTTGGAAATGTACCTATACCACAAAGTCTGTTTTCTCTACAGAGTCCCTGGCCTATCTCACAGCTGCTACCCATGGCTTAGATGAAGAAGCTGAGAGCCTAAAGGAGACATTTGACCCAGAGAAGGAGACAGTAAGTCTTTATTTACATGATTGTCTCTTATTACAGGATCAACTCTGAGATCTTAGAACAGCTTAAAGTTATGACTGTCCTCTCCCACCTGGTTACTAGGACAGACAGAGAACCAAATGAGATCAAAGGAGGTTGCATAACTTTCCTTATATGACTTCCAAGTGGTGTTTGTTTTTAGCCTGTTTTCTTCTACTATTCAGATCCCGGACATTGACCCTAATGCCAAGCTGCTCCAGCCTCCTGCACCTATCATGCCATTGGATACCAACTGGCCTTTATTGACTGTATCCAAAGGATTCTTTGAAGGCACCATTGCCAGCAAAGGTAACTACCTACTTCTCCCATAGCACTTCTGTTGTTTGTTTTGTGAGAACTGTCCTGGAGAATACCATTGGCATTTAGTTTCATCTCTCCTTTTTTTCTGCACGAAGCCTAATGGAGCATTGAAATGCCAGTTATGGTACAGTCTTAAAAACTTAAAATTGCATTTCGAGGTCATTAAAGAAAATTTGGAAAATAGGGAGAAAAAAAGGGATGCCTCTAGTACCACCAATAACTTCAGTTAATATTTTGGTGTATTTTCTTAGGTTTTACTATATATGTAGTCATATTCGTTGTTCAATATTTTATCATTCATGACCATACAATCTTAAGGTACTAAGTCAGCTACCTGTAATTCCAGTATGTGGGTATAGGCAGATGTGTGCTACCACCCTCCACCACTTCCACCCTTAACCTCCTCCTGTTTTCTTGGTCTCTTAGTTCATTTCACCTGTACACATTGCCCTGTACACATTGTAGTGGTGGTAGCTTAGCAAAGCTCTCAGGAAGAAACTCAAGAGTTGTTAGCCAAAGGCTGGTAAGTACAAATTATTTAAAAGCCAGTTTTTGGGAGCAGGAAGGCCAGTTCCTTCCATCTGTCTTCTATTCCCTCCCTCTGTGAAACCTACTACCAGTCAGCATAACATATATACCACAAAAATAAATAATACACAAATAAGAAGTAGGCAGAAGCTTGACACCTGTTTTTGAAAGGATTTAACCTGCCTGCAGAAAAGGCCCTATCTCTGACTTGCTGGACTGTAACCAGTTCTGTTCTGTTCCTTCCCTCTGCAGGGAAGGGAGGAGCACTGGCTGCTGACATTGACATTGACACTGTTGGTTCAGAGGGCTGGGGAGAAGATGCAGAGCTGCAGCTGGATGAAGGTAAAAGTGCTGTTTTAAGACTGTTCTGGGGCGATGGACACCTTGGATTGGGACTGGGTTGTGGGTAGCCCTGCAGACTTCCAAGCCATGAAACCAACTAGGATTGATTTTACTTCCTTTGGCTAAGATTATGCCACAGCCCAAATCTGTTTTGAGCCTGAATTTTCCTTACAGATGGGTTTGTGGAGGCTACAGAAGGTTTGGGGGATGATGCTCTTGGCAAGGGACAAGAAGAAGGAGGTGGCTGGGATGTAGAAGAAGATTTGGAGCTCCCTCCTGAGCTGGTATGTGGAATTTGTACCTTTAGAAGGTTCTCTCCATATCTCCCTGTGGAAGCCAGAGGCCTTATTTGTCTCCCACTACTATCCTGAGGTCTCCAGAAGGGAAGGGGACTAGACCCTCCTTCTAATCTGACGCTTATCTTCCATTTGCAAGAAGGAAGATGGCTGGGCACTCTGGCTCATGCCTGTAATCCAGCACTTTGGGAGGCTAAGGCAGGGTGATTGCTTGAGCCTAGGAGTTCAAGAGCAGCCTGGGCAACATAGCAAGACCCTGTCTCTATTTAAAAAAATAGAAGAAGAAGGAAGAATGAGAGAGTCAAAGTTAGTGGCCTGTCATTTCCATCTGTCCTGTGTGCTCAAAGAGGAGGGGATGTAGAACTTACCTCTAATCTGATGCTTAGCTCCCATTTGAAAGAAAGAAGAATGAAGTAATCAGGGTTGTGGCAGCAGCAGCTTAGGAAAAGACAGCAGGCTGTTTTATCTGAATTGGAGTTTTTGATGTCATTTTGTCACTGTGAGGTAGCTCCTATTTTGGCAGTCTTCTCCCACAACTATCACCCTTCTTCCTCGCTGGAGGCAGGGAACAAGGTAAATGGTTGTGTTCTAGATTCAACAGAATAAAGTGCTTGAATGGCTTAAAATGTTAATTTGCCCAGGCACGGTAGCTCACACCTGTAATTCTAGCACTTTGGGAGGTCGAGCCTGGCAGATCGCTTGAGCTTGGGAGTTGGAGACCAGCTTGGTTAACATGGCAAAACCCCATCTCTACAAATAAATACGAAAATTAGCTGGGTGTGGTGATTCGTGCCTGCGGTCCCAGCTACTCATGAGGCTGAGGTTGGGGGATTGCTAGAGCATGGGAGGCAGAGGTTGTAGTGTGCCAAGATCATGCCTCTGCACTCCAGCCTAGGTGACAAGAGTGTGACCATGTTTCCAAAAAAAAAAAAAAAAAAAAAATTACCCAATTTTTGTTTTTCCCCTAGGATATATCCCCTGGGGCAGCTGGTGGGGCTGAAGATGGTTTCTTTGTGCCCCCAACCAAGGGAACAAGTCCAACTCAGGTAAGCAGGAAGAAACCCTGCAGGGATGAGTGACTAATACTTGATTTGTGTATAACAGGTATTGGCTACTTTTCTGCTATAGTTATGGAGGAGAATAGAGAAGGGACAAAGTTTTACTTGGCTTGGGTTTTTTGTTTCTCGTTAGATCTGGTGTAATAACTCTCAGCTTCCAGTGGATCACATCCTGGCAGGCTCTTTTGAAACAGCCATGCGGGTAAGTAACCTTAGCTTTTCCTCTTGAGTGTGCATAGCCCAGGGTCCCAGGGAAATGGCTGACTCATTTTAATCAAGTGAAGTAATCCTACCCATGAGGGCAGAGGTGTGTATTTATCATGAAAGCTCTTGGTCTTGTTTAAGTACACTTGCCTTCCTGTTACCTGCCTTCCACTTGGCCTAGTAATCTCTTAGGGCAGATCCTTCAGTCGTCTTCACCCATTTATAGCTCACTTTCTGGCTCACATCAGTGAGATAAGTACCCTCTCCCAAGCAGGGATCAGTTTAGAACACTAAGCTAGTATTATAATAACAGCAATAATGATAACACTGCAATAACTGCTAATGTTTATTTAGTGTTCACTGTGTGCTAGGCACTATCCTAAGTAATAGGTATTATTAAATGAAGTAGGTCTTACAATTAAGTGTATTTTACTGATGAGGAAACTTGAACAGAGAAGTTAATTACCTTGCCCAAGGAAAAGTAAGTTGGTTTTGTTTTTTTTTCCCCAAAAGAGATTAGCATTTCAGAAAAGTAGGTTTTTATGCAGCAAAGCCAAAATGCTTGTTTCTTTCCTTCTTTTCCAGCTTCTTCATGACCAAGTAGGGGTAATCCAGTTTGGCCCCTACAAGCAACTGTTCCTACAGACATATGCCCGAGGCCGCACAACCTATCAGGCTCTGCCCTGCCTACCCTCCATGTATGGCTATCCTAATCGCAACTGGTAAGGCCCCTTGCTCTTTGCTTTCATCCTTTCCAAGTTGTGGTCAGTATTTCAGATGGTTGCCTCAGTGACATAGTCAGAATTCTCTCACAGTTAGGGTTTCCCAGTAGAAAAGATCTTTGGGCCAGGCACAGTGGCTCACACCTGTAATCCCAGCACTTTGGGAGGCTGAAGGAGACAGATCACCTGAGGTTGGGAGTTCGAGACCAGTCTGTCCAACATGGAGAAACCCCGTCTCTACTAAAAAAAAAAAAAAAAAGCCAGGTGTGGTGGCATGTGCCTGTAATCCCAGCCACTCGGGAGGCTGAGGCAGGAGAATCACTTGAACTTGGGAGGCAGAGGTTGTGGTCAGCCAAGACTGTGCCACTGCACTCCAGCCTGGGCAACAAGAGCAAAACTCTGTCTCAAAAAAAAAAAAAGAAGAAGAAAAAGTCTGTTACTCTATGCAGTTTGGTTTACACCTGCTGTCATCCTCTTCCCCAGCTACTTTGACAGGAGACAGAGGGTAGCTGAAAGGACATTTGCCAGAAAAGGAAGTTGGATCCTAGGTGGCTACTCACTGTCCTGTCTTCTTCCTACTTTTCCCTTTCCAGGAAGGATGCAGGGCTGAAGAATGGTGTACCAGCTGTGGGCCTGAAGCTTAATGACCTCATCCAACGGTTGCAGCTGTGCTACCAGCTCACCACAGTTGGCAAATTTGAGGAGGCTGTGGAAAAATTCCGTTCCATCCTTCTCAGTGTGCCACTTCTTGTTGTGGACAATAAACAAGAGATTGCAGAGGTAGGAGGGTCTAGCCACTGTCCCAATCCTGGGTACTCCCACATTCTTGTCTCTGTATCCTGACCTTCTGCCCCTCTACAGGCCCAGCAGCTCATCACCATTTGCCGGGAGTACATTGTGGGTTTGTCCATGGAGATAGAAAGGAAGAAGCTGCCCAAAGAGACTCTAGAACAGCAGAAGCGCATCTGCGAGGTAAGATTGATAGGACTCGGGCTGGGCGCGGTGGCTCACACCTATAATCCTAGCACTTTGGGAGGCCGAGGCGGGTGGATCATGAGGTCAAGAGATCGAGACCATCCTGGTCAACATGGTGAAACCCCGTCTTTACTAAAAATACAAAAATTATCTGGGCATGGTGGTACCCACCTGTAGTCCCAGCTACTCGGGAGGCTGAGGCAGGAGAATTGCTTGAACCCAGGAGGCGGAGGTTGTACTGAGCCGAGATCACGCCATTGCACTCCAGCCTGGGTAACGAGTGAAACTCCATCTCAAAAAAAAAAAAAAAGATTTACAGGACTCTGAGCACAACAGAGACATCCTTCCTTTTACCTTCCAGTAGGTTTGAATTAGGTTTGAATGCTTTAATTGCAAACCCAGATCTGACTGGGGAGGAGAAATTTGGGCCCTTCATTTCTATGAGAGGAGGAAACATTTCTTCACCCTACTTCCTCATCTCACCAGTCCTCCATACCTAGGAGGTAGAAGACCTCTCTGATTTATAGCCCATCCTGTGTTGTGTTGTTTTTTATGCATGTGTGGCAGCTCAGAAATGACCTCTACCAGGTGTAGCATCAGCCTGGCATGTGTTCCTCTTTCTGTCCACCAGATGGCAGCCTATTTCACCCACTCAAACCTGCAGCCTGTGCACATGATCCTCGTGCTGCGTACAGCTCTCAACCTCTTCTTCAAGCTCAAGAACTTCAAGACAGCTGCCACCTTTGCTCGGCGCCTGCTGGAACTTGGGCCCAAGCCTGAGGTGGCACAGCAGGTAGATGGAACTTCTTCAGTGACTATAGGGAAGCCAGATCAGCTCTTACATGGAGGGAGGAGACCAAGGTCGTTGCCTCTAAAACAAAGCAGTAAATAGCAACATTCAACAAAAAGAGCCAACAGAATGCTACCCTCTGTTTACTTCCTGACCTGGTGCTTCCTTTGTTCCTGGAAAATTAATTAATAGTTTACTGAGACATGGCACTCGTGTAAGAGTGCCCTGCAACCTAGAATAGCTCCACTGCAGCTGAAAGTAACCCCCAGCCCTGTCATTAAGCTCCAGATAACCCATCACAACCACAAACCTTCACATACACATCCCATTACTTGTGTGCTCCAAATGCATTATTTTTGGGTGATGGAAGTCTGTTTTAACCCTTTCTAGGACCTGACCCCGATAATCTCCAGAGTTGGTGAAGGAATGTGGGTCTAGATTATGGAGCCACTTTTGTATCAAGAAGGGGAAAGTTCAATACAATAGGAATGGTGATTGTTAACCCTTCACATACATCCAGTACAGAGGTTGGGACCTCTTGTTGTATCTGTACTAGGTGAAAAGTACATCAGCGGAACTAACAAACCATGGTGATGGGATCCTTTGACGTGTTTGTCTGGAGCTTTCTGTCCTTCTAAATAAAATACTCCTTCCTTCCCCTAGACCCGAAAAATCTTGTCTGCCTGTGAGAAGAATCCTACAGATGCCTACCAGCTCAATTATGACATGCACAACCCCTTTGACATCTGTGCTGCATCGTATCGGCCCATCTACCGTGGAAAGCCAGTGGAGAAGTGTCCACTCAGTGGGGCCTGCTACTCCCCTGAGTTCAAAGGTCAAATCTGCAGGGTCACCACAGTAAGTACTGTCTTCAAATGTATCTAGGATATTGAGGGAAGGGGAAAGAGAAAGAAACATGGTGGTCCTTTTTTTCCTCTTCTGTTTGTCCCCAGCTCCCTGAGGCAGTGACACTGGAGAAAGCTAGAGCCTCTCCCCACTGCTTTTCGCCAATCAGTGGCAAATACCCCAATACCTGTCTCCTGTGCTCATTGAGGGGTATGGGGAATAAGTTTTCTAGGATTCTCAATCACAAATCTCTAACTTGTTTCTCTGTTTGCTCTTCTGCAGGTGACAGAGATTGGCAAAGATGTGATTGGTTTAAGAATCAGTCCTCTGCAGTTTCGCTAAGGCCCCCTTTGTGTGCATGGATCAGTCACCATATGTTACCCCTAAAGAATGTCTCTATATCCTCTTTCTAATAGCACCCTCCCACTGCAGCTGCTCTTTGGATTTAGGTCTCTCTACCCTAAAACCTAGTATCCTTGACTCTTTTTCTATGGAAAATCTAAATGTCTAAACTTGATTTTTTTGAGGTCTTCTCAACTTGTCTATAGTTGTGCCTACAATTGGCCTTGCCTTTCCAACTTAAATCTTTCAAGGAACAAATGAAAACTCTGGGCTGGGTGCAGTGGCTCATGCCTATAATCCCAGCACTTTGGGAGACTGGGGCAGGCAGATCATTTGAGGCTTGGCCAACATGGTGAAACCCTGTCTCTAACAAAAATACAAAAATTAGCCTGACTTGGTGGTGTGCACCTGTAGTCCCAGCTACTTGGGAGGCTGAGGCATGAGAATCACATGAACCTAGGAGGTGGAGGTTGCAGTAAGCTGAGATCACACCATTTAACTCCAGCCTGGGTGACAGAGCAAGACTCTGTCTCAAAAAAAAAAAAAAAAAAAAAAGAAACTCTGTGATGGATATTTGTTTAGTAAATCCCTTCAGTATTTATCCCTCCTCTCCACATAGGAGCTTTCTTTCCTGTCAGCTAGAAAGGAGCAGGATGTAATAACTAAGATACCATTTTTGATTAGGCCACACCAACTCAGTCATCTCCCATTTTCCTTAAACATTTAAATTCCCAGGCAGGTACCTCTGTGTACTCAGAAATTTAAGGTCTGAGAAGAAGTTACTTGGTTTTCCAAAATGTACACTGTTGGTTATTGATTTGTTCTTTACAACTATTATTCTCATGTTTTGTTTCTCATCTAAATAAATCTCTACGAGAGCTGCTTGACTTGCCATTTATTTCCTGGACACTCTGATGTTCTTGTTCACCCCATGCAGGTACCCCACCAAAGCACCTATCTTCCTTCTAATAATAATTTTTAATTACAAAAGTAATAAACATCCACTATTGGAAAAAGAAAAGCTAGCCGAGCATGATGGCAGGTGCCTGTAATCCCAGCTACTCGGGAGGCTAAGGCAGAGAATTGCTTGAACCCGGGAGGCAGAGGTTGCAGTGAGCTGAGATAGCGCCACTGCACTCCAACCTGGGCAATAGAGTGAGACTCCATCTCAAAAAAAAAGAAAAACACATATTTTTCATAGGATATATATGAGGATCTAAAGTACTGTGAAAATGATAGAAAGCAAGTAGCTCCCCTGTTCTGTTTTTGATTGCAGCCTTTTATCTCTTGCTAATTATAGCAGTATTTATTGAGCACCTGCCATGTGTCTGTCACTGTTGTAAATATTTTACATGTAATACACAGACAAAAGAATAGTCCATTATATTACAATGATTACATTGACAATACAATATTTTGCTTGTCATATGCTAAGAATAATTGGGTAGAGTGACGTACTGTGCCTTTGATTAAAATACATACTTTTTTGCATTTAAAATTCATGTTTTCAATAAATAATAAATGCATATAGCTCAAAAATCAGTAAATATAAAAAGCTGTTCTGTGACAAATCTTTCCACCCTTTCATCAGCCACCCAGTTCCTATCACCTTGCCCAAAACAAGTAACCATTGTTACCAGCTTTCTTATATCCTTGCAGAAATTTTTTATGTATATACAAGTAGATCTGACTATGCCATTCTCTGTCCCCCTTTATACACAAATGAAAGCATACTATTTAACAATTTTGTACCTTTGTTTTTTTCATTTAACATTTTCAGTATTTTCTCATATCAATATATTCAGGAGCTTCACTTTGGTTTTACTTCTCTTTATAGTACACATTGTATTTTTTTTAGCTTTATCAAGAGTTGCTTTTTTAAACAGCATCCCTAAACTAAGGCTGCCTTCTCAAAAATGTACATGCTATAATAAGTTTACAAATTAAATTACAAAATTAATGTGGCACACAAAAACATATTGCTAACTGAGGGATAATGGAAAAACTAGACAGTTCCTGCCTCTTGATTCTTACGTAATCAGGGAAACAAGATGGATATATGTGAAATAATTGTGAATTCCAGGCAAGAATTAGAAGTTGTTCAATAAACTGGGGAGAGCCATTAAATCCTTAAGGAAGAGAGTCATATGAAAGTGCTATGAAATACTGTTATTCAGCAGTATTCGCTATACATTAGAAAGGCAGAAAGAGCAGTCAGTACGTCAGTAAATACGGAGATGAGATGTTAGGAATGTTGGTAGTAAAAATAGAAAAGCAGAAACACGTTTAAGAAATAATGCAAAGAAAGAATCATGCTTGTTTTTTACTCCATTTTAATTAATGTTTTTTAATTAACATGCTTGTATTACATTAATTTAAAGTCAATTGAGTGTAGTGGCTCACACCTGTAATCCCAGTACTTTGGGGGGCCAAGCTGGGCCTATCACTTGAGGTCAGGAGTTAAAGACCAGCCTGACCAACCTGGTGAAACCCCATCTCTACTAAAAATACAAAAATTAGCTGGGTAGTCCCAGCTACTCCGGTACCTGAGACAGGAGAATCACTTGCGTGGAGGCTACAGTGAGCCAAAATTGCACCACTGCACTCCAGCCTGGGCAACAATGAAACTCTGTTTCAAAAAATAAAGCCAATAGAGATGCCTGTTGATAGACAAGTTTTGTTTGTTTGTTTGTTTGTTTTTGTTTTTAGTGCTTGTTATAGCTATAGCCATATTGGAGACACACATTTAAGCAGTTTGAAGTTGAATGAGAAAGTTAGCCTGGAATAAATTATGTTGCACGTGTTGGGGGGGAAAAGGTTCATCAGAAAAGGATTTGATTACAGAAGTTTAGAATTGTGAAGGACTTAGAAGGTGATTTAATGGCAGAATTGGGGCTGAAATTTAGGTTTTATAACTTTCGGTTCAATACATTTTTATCCCAAAACACACTGCTTGTGGTTGGAGGAAAACCGGTTTTACACAGATATTATCTTACAAGTCTGTGCCCTATCTGTGAAGGACAAAGGGCCTGATCCCGTGCCTGATGCAGTACTTAAATGTGTTTAGAAAGCTAAGAATGAAAATGATGAGGCGACTTAACACATTATTTTTTTCATTTAAAATTATTACCTTGTATCATACTTACTGTGTGTATATCTCATGGTGCGTCCAGCTCACCCCCACTTAGCTACCTTACAGCAGAGGCTGGTCCTGATTTATCCCCCTGTTCTCACTGTGCCCAGCACAAGACCTTAACAGTAGGTGCTCTCTAAGTGCTAAATCAGATTTGTATGTGAAACAGTTGCTACATTCTGCCAGATCTCAATAGAACAATTCCAAAAGAGGAAAGGCAAGTCTAGAGTTACCTCTACCTGAGCATACCCGTGTTCACTCAGTTGGAGGTTGGGTTCTGGGTGGAGAAAAGGAGATAGACCAGGGAAAAGAAGTCTATTACAACTACATTTGAATTTCCCTCCTGCTCAGTTCGAGGACTCAGAAGCTCTCTTTCTGAGTTCTAAGTTCCTGGCCCTGTGTCCTTTAATCAAACAGTTCTAATAGAAAATAGGAAATGAGAGATGCCACTAGATTGGGCAGACAAATATGCCTGATTAGGGACTGGGAGAGCAGAGTGGCCAATGAGTGCCTACTAAGTTTTAAGCCCTAGCCTAGGAGTTGGGCTTTGCAGCAGTGAAGACAACAGAAGAAAAATCTTTGCATTCATGGTGCTTAAATTCTGCAGAATGGGGAGCGGAAAATAAACAAGTACAGTAGATAGTAAGAATGTCAGATAGTGTTCAATGTTAGCAAGAAAAGGAATGGGAATGGCCAAGGAAAGCGTTTCAGAGAAGATAACATTTGAGTGAAATAATGAAGTGAGGCCGGGAGCGGTGGCTCACGCCTGTAAATCCCAGCACTTTGGAAAGCTGAGGTGGCCGGATAACCTGAGGTCAGGAGTTCGAGACCAGCCTGGCCAACCACCCTGCCCAACATAGTGAAATCCCCGTCTCTACTAAAAATACAAAAATTTGCCGGACGTGGTGCCGCACGCCTGTAATTCCAGCTAATTGGGAGGCTGAGGCAGGAAAATAGCTTGAACCCGCGAGGCTGAGGCTGCAATAAACCGAGATGGCGCCGCTGCACTCCAGCCTGGGCGACAGAGCAAGACTCCATCTCAAAAAAAAAAAAAAAAGTGAGAGAAAGTGGTATGTTACTTACCGTTAACTGTCTTCTCAATTATATACGTATAGATGGTGGTTATTTGTAGGCAGTTTGTCCCATCTGGCCTACTCACACAGATCAGGAAAAAATAATGAAAGAGCTTCGCCAGGTAATTTGGGACTCTGGGCCTCTAAAACCAGGCAGAAAATAACAGTGTCTTATCCCTAATTCTATGGTTCTCAGGCGAAAGGGGGAAAATATCCAAAACACAGTAAGTGAAAGCTTCCTGGCCCTTTAAAAATGGCGGTTCTGCACTGGCCAACAATTCCATTGGTTGTCCGAGGCAGAAGAGGGCGGGAGCGAAGGGGCGGGGGGCGTGGCGGCGCCTAGGGGGTCCCGCCTCCTACGGCAAGTCAGAGGTAGCAAGATGGCCGCCGCTGAGGAAGACTGTGGTGTCGCGGCCGAAACGGACAGGGAATTGGAGGAGCTTCTGGAAAGTAAGAGCTCATAGTGGGAAGGACCCGAAGCGGGCAGGTGTGAGGACCCATTCGGGAGGTTAAGTTAAACTGAGATATTAGGGAAGGGGCGGGAGAGGCTCTCCAAAGGCTAGATGGGGGCGGAGAGTGACCGCGAGCCCCCCAAAAATCTCTGGGTCATCCTGCCCCACCTCCGCGACTAGAGCTGGGGACCCCACCAGGGGTCCCTCAGTGTTCTAGATTGTGGATCTTAACGCAGAGTGGCGTTTCACGATACCTCTCCAAACTCCTCTTTCTTTAGGTTACTAAGTTTTTAAAGTCCAACTTCCCTCCCTTCAGCAGCGGCAGCAGCATTTGGTTCTTGTTGGGTAGCGAACCACATATATTATCTGATTGCTTATATTAACTCCCAGCAAGCTCGTGGCCCGTCCTTCTGTGTCTCGTCCTGTCTTCCTTAGCACGAAAGACACTTTTCTCCTCCTAGTCCTTTTTTCGTTCTCTCGCTAGGCCCCTTACAGTTCTTTCATCTTGTCAGTAGCTCAAGCGGACTCCTTTCCCTTATTTTGAAACCGAGGATGTGGTGATTTCAGGGGAAAGCAGTTCACCCTCCTGAAAGACGGTGGATGTTTTCTTAGCATTATTCTCCGCTCCCCTGTTGGTTTCCTGCCCAGAGTGGGGCCGGTGCCCTCTCCCTAGGCCTGGCAAGCAGAATGGTGGTGAGGACACAGGCTTTTCAGGGCAGAGGTGAATTTGTAATCTCTAGTTCAGTCACAGAGATGTGGGCAGGCAGAAAAATAAACTGAAACCCTGAGGAGTGCCAAATGACTGTGTGAATTAGTGTATGGTTATCTGCAGAGATCAGGCCAAAGGGAGCTCTAGGAGGTTGTGGGGGAGCACTAAAATGGAGAATAAGAGAAGAGGGTTTAATGCTTTCACATGGAGTGCAGTATGTAGTCCCTCAGTCTGTGCCGGTACCAGTACCTACAGGAAGCTGGGGGGGGATCTTGTGCTTTCTCACCAAGTTATTCCTTTTAGAGCTCCAGACTGAGTTCAGAGGGATGAGGACATAGGTGTTCTCTACTCTTGTTGGATATTTGTATGGGATTTTTAGGGAATCATTAGGGTATGGCAAGGGAGACACTATAAATGGAGATGTCTCTGCAGAACTTTTTAATCCCCTCCTCCCAGCTCTGAGATGGACACTTGTTTGCCTTAAGGGATTTCTTGCCTTTGCTCACAGTGAATTAGATAATCCAGAGGGAATTAGGTGGCTCGTTGAGGGTGGTTCGGGGAGGTGGAGGACTCGAGGAAAATTGAGGAAAGTTGGCAATTTGAAAAATCATAGTCCTAATGCTTTGCCCAGAAACCACCCAGCCTTGCTTGCATCCTTATCTATCATCAACACACACACCATGTCTCTTGTCTCTGAAGGTGCTCTTGATGATTTCGATAAAGCCAAACCCTCCCCAGCACCCCCTTCTACCACCACGGCCCCTGATGCTTCGGGGCCCCAGAAGAGATCGCCAGGAGACACTGCCAAAGTATAAATTCCGCCCCAATTAAGGGATGGGGAGGGGATGGGGATGCAGCTCTGAGCAGATGTTGGGCAGGCCCCTATGGGCCAGAGGGGAATGGGGGAGGGTAACTTGGCCTCACATTGGTGAGTGCTCTTGCCAGCCTCAGTCCTTGTGAAATAAGGACTTGAGGTTGAGCAGAGGAATCTCAAGAGAGTTCCTTGAAAAAAGAGGAGGTTTAAATGGTTGGATTGGTATGCCATCTCATACCCTCCTTCAATGGCTAGATGCCTTTTTTGCTATCCTCATTAGGAGCAGTAGTTAGGAATGTCCAGTGGAAGTGGGTAGGAGGGAGGTGCTGCCTGTGGCTTCTGTCAGAGGCCAGGTACAGTGTGGTCCTAAGTAAGAAACACATTTTAGCCACCCTTCCCCTGCAGGATGCCCTCTTCGCTTCCCAAGAGAAGTTTTTCCAGGAACTATTCGACAGTGAACTGGCTTCCCAAGCCACTGCAGAGTTCGAGAAGGCAATGAAGGAGTTGGCTGAGGAAGAGCCCCACCTGGTGGAGCAGTTCCAAAAGCTCTCGGAGGCTGCAGGGAGAGTGGGTGAGGAGACCCCTGATAAACAGAAATATCTGAACAGACTCTTAAGTCTTTGTTGCTTGAAAACACCAGAAATCTTAGTAAAGTTGATAGCAATCATGACGTCACAGCCATGGGATGAGGAAATGCAATGGGAGAAGGGATGGGAACCCCTCTTAATGAAGAGGTGTGAGATAGGTTGGAAAGTAATAGAAAAGATTATTCAAAACTGACCGTTTGAAAAGTCCCAGTGTTATTGTGGGTGTCATCATGGA
Source organism: Sapajus apella (assembly GCF_009761245.1). NCBI lineage: Eukaryota > Metazoa > Chordata > Mammalia > Primates > Cebidae > Sapajus > Sapajus apella. Next base: position 3,938,641 of record NW_022437059.1, on the reverse strand, counting down.
GAATAAACTGAAACAGAGTTATTGTATTAAATAGATTTATGAAAAGACTATGAAGATAACCATAGAGTTTTCAAGATTTGGAGTGATCATGATTAACCAGTTTAGGCAAGAAAGCAATTAAACTCCTAAATGACCTTGGCTTTTTTTTTTTTTTTTTTTTTTTTATTTTTTCCTAGGCAGTGATATGACCTCCCAGCAAGAATTTACTTCTTGCCTAAAGGAGACACTAAGTGGATTAGCCAAAAATGCCACTGACCTTCAGGTGAGGAGAAAGTAGTAGGGGCCCACAAGGGGTCAACTCCCAGATACTTCTCCAGCAGAGTCTCAAAAGACAGGTGCTTTGGGTATCATCCCAAGTCTGTTCCTGTCTTATTGTTTTGTTACAGGCAAGTTTAGATAGTTTATCTTTCCCACCTGACAGAGTGCTGAGCATCCCAAGAAGGTACTGTACTTGCTCACCTCTTACTTGTCTTATCTAGAACTCAGGCATGTCAGAAGAAGAGCTGACCAAGGCCATGGAGGGGCTGGGCATGGATGAAGGGGATGGGGAAGGGAACATCCTCCCCATCATGCAGAGTATTATGCAGAACCTACTCTCCAAGGATGTGCTCTACCCGTCACTGAAGGAGATCACAGAAAAGGTTTGTGAACTTTCATTTCTGCTTTTTCTCTTAATTCTCCCTCACATCAACTCCCGTGGGCTACTTTTGTCTACTAAGAGCCTGCAGAAAGAGTAACTCGAGTGCACTTTTTTTTTCTTCTTTATTTGAGGTGGGGAGAGTTGCAGAGTGGGGAGAGTTGTGTCTCTGAGAGAATAAAGCTGTCACACTGTATGTTGGGTATAAGGAGTATAATGTTTGGGGTATAAAAGGAAATCCTTCAGCTCTAGTTTTCTATAAACTGGTTCAAGACTCTGGGGTTGTTGTCTAATCAGTCTTGCATTTCTGACTTCATTTCTCAGCAAGAATTTGGTCAGGCACGGTGGCTCATGCTTGTAATCCCAGCACTTTGGGAGGCCGAGGTGGGTGGATCACTTGAGGTCAGGAGTTCGAGACCAGCCTGGCCAACATGGTGAAATCCTGTCTCTACTAAAAATACAAAAATGAGTCGGGTGTAGTGGCTCACGCCTGTGGTTCCAGCTATGTGGGCGGTGGCAGGAGAATCACTTGAACCCGGGAGGCAGAGGTTGCAGTGAGCTGAGATTGCGTCACTATACTCCAGCCTGGGTGACAGAGCAAGACTCTGCCTCAAAAAGAAAAAGAGTTAACTGAGGATTCACTTATTGGCTTTGTGATGTGAACAGTGTAAGAATAGTTTAAATGATGGTCCCTGCCATAAAAGAGCTTATAGTTTTGTGTGGTTGTATCGTTTTGTTTTGTTTTGAGACAGGGTCTCATTCCAGCTGGAACACAGTGGCATGATCTTGGCTCACCACAGCTTCCCCATCTCAGGCTCAAGTGATCCTCCCACCTCAGCCTCCTGAGTGTGGGACTACAGGTGTGTGCCACTGTGCTTGGCCAATGTTTTAAAATTTTTTTGTAGAGATGAGTTCTCACTATATTGCTCAGGCTGGTCTCAAACTCCTGAGTTCAAGTGATCCTCCCACCTCAGCCTCCCAAAGTGCTGGGATTACAGATGTATAGTTTTACTGGAGAGACAAAATACAGGAATAGAAGCTTTTCAGTGACACAGGGAAATGTGGTTAAGTATGTAATGAATAGTACAGACCACAGGTCAGCAGACCAAGACCTGGGTGGGCCAAATCCAACTCTCTTGCAGATAATGGTTTTTATATTTTTAAAACCATTTGAAAAAACTACAAAGCAAATATGCAACAGCCAAGCATGGTGGCTCACTCCTATATAGTCCCAGCACTTTGGAAGGCCAAGGTGGACAGATTGCTTGAGCCCAGGAGTTCAAGACCAGCTTGAGCAATATGATGAATCCTGTCTCTACAAAATACAAAAAAATTAGCCAGGCACAGTGGTACACTCTTGTAGACCCAGCTACTTGGGGAGGCTGAGGTGGAAGGATCACTTGAGCCCAGGGAGATAAAGGCTGCAGTGAGTGGTGATCATGCCATCATACTCCAGCCTGGGTACTCTGTCTCAAAAAAAAAAAAAGGAAAAAATACAAACACAACAGAGACCATATATGGCCCTCAAAGCCTAAAATATTCACTGTCTGGCCCTTTACAGAAGTTTACCAATCTCTGGTGACCATAAATGCTAACATGGCCAGGTGATCTGGTTGGAGTCAGTGCCACTTTTTGTGGTGAACTTATTTAGCATTTCCTTTTTTTTTTTTTTGAGACCGAGTTTCGCTCTTGTTACCCAGGCTGGAGTACAATGGCGCGATCTTGGCTCACCGCAACCTCCGCCTCCTGGGTTCCGGCAATTCTCCTGCCTCAGCCTCCTGAGTAGCTGGGATTACAGGCACACGCCACCATGCCCAGCTAATTTTTTGTATTTTTAGTAGAGACGGGGTTTCACCATGTTGACCAGGATGGTCTCGATCTCTTGACCTCGTGATCCACCCGCCTTGGCCTCCCAAAGTGCTGGGATTACAGGCTTGAGCCACCGCGCCCGGCTAGCTTTTCCTTTTCCTACATCCCTTTCCCTTTCACATTTTAATCACATTGTTCTGATTATCCGTCCATATCCATTTTCACTTAATTCTTTTCCACCCATTCTCTCTTTTCTTAGTATCCAGAATGGTTGCAGAGTCATCGGGAATCTCTACCTCCAGAGCAGTTTGAAAAATATCAGGAGCAGCACAGTGTCATGTGCAAAATATGTGAGCAGTTCGAGGCAGAGACACCCACAGACAGTGAGACCACTCAAAAGGCTCGTTTTGAGATGGTGCTGGATCTTATGCAGCAGGTGAGACCTCTCGCTGTCTGCCCACTGGTGCTGTCCACTTAGGTATTCAGTGGAGGAGGTATCTGGGAAGGATGCTATACTGCTAGACCTAGGTGGAGGAGGGATCCTCTCCGGTGATCTCTCTCAGAAGAAATAGATCATTCATTAGATTCCTATTCTGGTATCCTCTGTTGTTTTCTGGACTTTTCTCTGTTTCATGTCCCATTTTCCTTATTTTCCAGCTACAGGATTTGGGCCATCCTCCAAAAGAGCTGGCTGGAGAGATGGTGAGTATGTCTTCTTTTTCACGATTTTAATCTGAGTCCCCAGTTTCCAGAATTCTTTAACCTCTCCTGATTCTACCTAAGGTGATAATTGTGGCTACTGGGGATGGATCTTCAGAAGGTCTGTCCTAAAAAATGAGCAATTTTCTGAGTCCCTTCATCTCTTCTCCAGCCTCCTGGCCTCAACTTTGACCTAGATGCCCTCAATCTTTCGGGCCCACCAGGTGCCAGTGGCGAACAGTGTCTGATCATGTGAAACACAACACGTTTTCCTCTCTGAGTCCCAGCCATGGGGAACATCTGGAGTCAGCAGAACCATTGGGACCTGAGGCAGGAGTGTCATCTGCGGGAGAAGTCTGCCCGCTACCCTCTGTCATCCCATTCAAGATTGTGCCATACCAGCTGAGGTTTTTCCTCTGTCTCTCTAGGAATAGGGTCTGTTTCACAGGCCATTTCTGTGACCCCTACTCCATTGTGGTTTCTGCCACTATCAAAGGTCCAGCTACCTGCCAGGTGAAGGAAGGCATCCTTTTTCGGGCATGCACTTTCTTTCCTTTCTCAAAATAATGTTATATGTGGCCACACTGATGTTCACCTTTATGCCCAGGGTCTTTGTGCCTTGTCTCTACTCCCTCTCTTGGATCTGGGGAGGAGGGACAGAGTCCTGTGACTCTGTATTTCTATAGTTCTCTTGGCAGAGACTTTGGAAATGGGGAGAAACAGCCTGGGCTGGGATTATAGGTCTGTCATTATGCTCTCTTGCCTTCAGACAGACCATTCTGAATTCTCTAAAGGGAAAGGGCTTTTGCATCTAATCACATAGAGTTGAAAGAGAAGCCTTAGGATTCTCCTCTCTCCGGGTGCTGAGCCCTCACCTCCCTGTTTCAGCCTGAGAACTCAAATTGTTACCCTGCTTCTTCCTACAATACTATGTGGTATAGGTGAACCCAGCCCCTGACCTTCCTCTATCCCCTGCCCATCCTCCCTCTTACCTCCTCTCTTTTTTAAACACCTGTTTATCCCAACCTTTTTGAGCTCAAGCTGTGATAAAGAAGGGCCCATCCTATTTTCCCCTCATCTAGTCCATCTGCCATTCTCTGTGACTCCCCCTCTTCCTGGCAGACACAAACCCAGTGTCAGGTCTGGGAAATGAATGGCTGTTCTTCCCCAGATACATTCTGACTTATTGAGATACATGATTCTCTTAGAATCCTGTCCCTTGGTTCAGGAAAGTAGCGTGGGAAAGGAGTAGGGGTATAGCTTGGGTCCCTTTTCCTACAAGGCCTCATGGGGCAGAATCTAATAAATATTCTGAGTGAGGAGTGTGGCCTGTTTTTCATTCAGGTCTTTTTCTGATCTTCCTTAGCTTCTGTAAGTTGCAGAGTGAGGAGTATTAGGAGACTAGATCTACATAATATTGCAATGCTGGGTTCCATCACCACCCACCTTCTGCAACTCAGTCTGCACCAGAGTTGGCCAAGGAGACTGGAGAACTTTCCTCATGTTCCCCTGAGTATTTCAACCTACAAAGCCCTTCAATTGGTATTATATTTTATATTTCACATTATTGTTAATAATGTTAGTAATATATTATGTTTTCTAAATTATTTTTCTTTGAGCTGACCTGGCTTTTTTTCTGTGGCTCCCAGTGGGTCTATGGACCTTGGCTGACATATGTTGGTACAATGCTCTGGTCAGCCTAGTTGGGTGTCCTGGTTCACTCAGAAGATAGGTATCGGCAGAGCAAATTCACATTTGTTATGAGCCACTTTGAGCTCCTGACATGTCACTTGCCCCTAGGTTAAAACTTTTCACCACTTGAAGATCTTACATGTTCTATGTTCTTAAGGCCTCAGGCTACTTGGGATTTCGCAACTCCTGTCCCTTATCAGAGCATGGAAAAGAGCCTAGATCTGAATGTGAAACTTCTCTGTTCTGCAAGAGATGGGGAAAGTACAGGTAGACTTGTGATATAGTCATGGGGCCTGAGTATCAATATTTTCTCCTTAAAGCTCCAGCCAAAGACTAGACAAGGACAGAGGCGGGAGGGAAGAACAAAAGAGCCCTTCCCTATGAACCTCCTGTCCTGCCAGTTTTCTTTACAGATTCTCACTTCTGCTAGCCTGGTCAGGGCTTACTCCAGGAATCTAAATAGATGCCCTAGCCCACTTTAGCTTTATTCCCAAGGTACTCACTTTTGTTTTTATTGATTGAATGTGAGCAAGTTGACCTCGGGTCACACTTTGTTCCAAAAACACTACTGGAATTGTTCCAGTACTTGTGGTGGAGATATGGTACTCTAGGGCAGTCTTTCTCAAACTACGTATGGTAAAGGACCAGGTTTTTTGTTTTCCAATCCTTCAGTTATCAATACGCATTCCTGTTGCCCATGACAGGTACGGAGTTCACACTGTGCTGGCCGCCAGGCAAGTTTGACAGCACCCAAACTGGCCAGACTCTGTTCTGAAGGTTAAGTCCATTGATCATGTACTTGGATATCACAGCAATATTAAAGTGCTAAAAAGTTTTTAAACACTCTCAATTTCTAATTTATCATGTCACAGACTGGTTAAAAAAAAAAAAAAAAGTGTTCACAGACCAGCACAAGTCTGCAAATCACCTTTGAGTAGCACTGTTCTGGGGCCCTCAGTCTCTCTAAAGATCCTAGCCAAACTGATACGTATCTGTACCTCTTGTTCTCTCTTATTTGAGAGTTTCATTTCCAGAGAACTTGTTCTTCAGCAAGAATGTGTCGCTAGTAAGGACATCTCTAGCATTTCTCTAACCTTCCTTTTCTGCTGCTTAAAAATAACGATTACAAAGCATAGGTTTAAGCTGTATATGAAATATTTATGTGGCTCTCAAACTTTAAAGGAGTTGCTCCTTTGTTCCAAAATTAAATGTGTTAGATAACAAATTTGTGATTGTATAGGTGGCTTTATGAATTAAGAATTGAATTCATACAGTCTTTGTGATAATTGGGACATTTTCCTGTGACTCTGGAAGATCTTGTCAAAGCCCCAGGAGGCAGTTATAATATGATGTTAAGATGGTTTTGGGGAGCTAGGACAAAACATTGACCCATATTGAATGAAGTGGAGATGGCAGACCACACAAAAAAGGACCAAAAGACTTAGAGGAAGTGGGCATGCAAGAATGAATGTCATATAACACTGGTAAACCCACCAGCTGAGTGTATACCCCAGAAAGACCAGGGAATTTTTTTTTTTTTTTTTTGAGATGGAGTTTCACTCTTGTTACCCAGGCTGGAGTGCAGTGGCGCGATCTCAGCTTACTACAACCTCCGCCTCCTGGTTCAAACAATTCTCCTGTCTCAGTCTCCTGAGTAGTAGTAGGGACGTGCACGCCATCATGCCTGGCTAATTTTCTTTTTTTTTTTTTTGAGACGGAGTTTCACTCTTGTTACCCAGGCTGGAGTACAATGGCGTGATCTCGGCTCACCGCAACCTCCGCCTCCTGCCTCAACCTCCTGAGTAGCTGGGATTACAGGCACGCACCACCATGCCCAGCTAATGTTTTGTATTTTTAGTAGAGGCGGGGTCTCACCATGTTGACCAGGATGGTCTCGATCTCTTGACCTCGTGATCCACCCGCCTCGGCCTCCCAAAGTGCTGGGATTACAGGCTTGAGCCACTGCGCCCGGCGAATTATTTTTTTAATAAAGGCAATAGGAAATGCACTGATGAAGGGTCACCAACATCTTTGAGAAATTTAGAAGTGGCTATAGATTAAAGCTGATAGAAGCTGTAAAAGCTCTGTAGATTGAAGCTGATAGAAGATGTAAAAGAAACTGGTTTCCTAGTAGCAGTGAGGGAATGATAGGATCCTGGCATGCTTAACTCTCACAAGCAAGGTGAGTGAATTTCCTTAAGGGTAGCAAAGTCAAAGTGGAGATGGCTAATGAAATATGGGTGGTCCTAGGAGCAGTATAGATGGGTAACCAAGGAGAGTATTGCCTTACATATAAGAGAGATCAAGAATGGTTGAACAGAAGGCAGAAGTCAGAAACTTCAATGAAAAGTCCCAATTTCTTGTCCAGTTTCTAAGCCTGAGATAGTTCTTAGACTCATAAACTATCAGTGGAAAGAGCCATTTATCAGTTAATCATTGAGTGGAAAAGCACTGATCATCCTCTGCTCTCACACCACAAAGAGCAACACAGAAGGCTTCTATAATCACTTGTGTGGAATTCCCTCCCCACAGCAAGCAAGCAGTTCTGTAGTGAATAACAGCTGGATATCCTCTAATTTACTTTAGTTCTGACACTGTCTACCTGGAGACAATGTCAGATCCCACAGGTTGAGCGATCAGTCACCTAGACTGTCTCCCCCAACTGCTGATGTCAATTGCAATTCCTGGGTTATTTTGCTTGTGCTGTAAATCAGGGTGCCTACAGCCCCTCCTTGGGTTTGATTAATGTGTTAGAGTGGCCCACGAAACTTGTGGAAACGCTTACTTACATATATCAGTTTATTTAAAGGCTATTACAATGAATATAGATAAAAAGATGGCCAGACACAGTGGCTCATGCCTGTAATCCCAGCACTTTGGGAAGCTGAGGCGGGTGGATCACCTGAGGTCAGGAGTTCGAGACCATCCTGGTCAACATGGTGAAACCCCATCTCTACTAAAAAAATACAAAAATTAGCTGGGCATGGTGGTACACGCCTGTAGTCCCAGCTACTTGGGAAGTTGAGGCAGGAGAATCGCTTGAACCGGGGAGGCAGAGGTTGCAGTAAGCTGAGATCGTGTCACTGCACTCCAGCCTAAGCAACCAACAGAGCAATACTCCATCTCAAAAAAAAAACAAAAAAAAAAAGATGAAAAGATGTATAAGGCAAGGTTGCAGAGCTTCCATGCTCTCTCTGGGCATGCCACCATCTAGGACAGTGGTCCCCAACATTCTTGGTACCAGGGACCAGTTTAATAGAAGACAAGTTTCCCATACACTGTAGGGGTGGGTGGATGGTTTGGGATGAAACTGTTCTACCTCAGATCATTAGGCATTAGCTAGATTCTCTTAAGGGGCACACAACCTAGATCCCTCACATGTGCAGTTCACAATAGGGTTTGCACTTCCCCGAGAATCTAATGCCACTGCTGATCCAACAGTAGGTAGAGCTCAGGCAGTAATGCTGGCCCACCCGCCACTCATCCCCTGCCATGAGGCCCAGTTCCTAACAAGCCATGGACTGGTACTGGATTTTGGCCCAGGTGTTGGGGACCCCTCTAGGAACCTTCATGTATTTTACTATTTTGGAAGCTCTCTGGATCTTGACTTTTTGGGTTTTTATGGAGGCTTTATGCGTTTGCATGATGGTTGAACCACTGGCCACTGGTGATTAATTTAAAATTCAGCCCCTCTGTCCTCCCTAGAGGTTTGGGGTTGGGGTTGAAAGTCCAGCCCTCTAATACTGCTTTGGTCTTTTTGTTGACTAGCCCCCATCCTGAAGCTAGGGGATGCCAACAGTCAGTTAACTCATTGGAATATAATAAGACATCACTTTGGAGATTTTTTTTTTTTTTTAGGCCAGGATGGTCTCCATCTCTTGACCTTGTGATCTGCCTGCCTTGGCCTCCCAAAGTGCTGGGATTACAGGCGTGAGCCACCGCACCCTGCCCACTTTGGAGATTTTAAGGATTTTAGAAGTTATATTCCAGGAAAAGGGGTTGAAGACCAAATATATATTTTACAATATCACAACCAAACACTGGGGAAAGAATATGCAGATGCTTTTGAGTTGGGAAACAGGGTTACAGGGTCTGAGTTAGTATTGACACCTGGGAACCCAAAATACCACCACAGTGTCTTTCCCTCCCAAAACTGCAACCCTGCTCTCACAGTGGGTCCAAAAACCCACATTATGATCATTTCCCCCATTTCCAAATGTATAATCAGAATGAACATGTTTCACAGTTTTGGCAGAAAGGCCATGCTCCTGAAACTGCACCCCACACCTCTGCCAAGATAGTAAATAAAAAATACTGTATTTGGGCTGGGTGTGGTGGCTCACGCCTATAATCCCAGCACTTTGGGAGGCCGAGGCGGGTGGATCACGAGGTCAAGAGATCGAGACCATCCTGGTCAACATGGTGAAACCCTGTCTCTACTAAAAATACAAAAATTAGCTGGGCATGGTGGCGCATGCCTGTAGTCCCAGCTACTCGGGAGGCTGAGGCAGGAGAATTGCTTGAACCCAGGAGGTGGAGGTTGCAGTGAGCCGAGCTCGCACCATTGCACTCCAGCCTGGGTAACAAGCAAAACTGTGTCTCAAAAAACAAAAACTGTATTCTGGGGAAAATAGCAGAGATTAGTTCAACCCTTAAAGACTGAAAGGTTGTAGGGGTGTTGTCTCCATTATAGTCACATTCAGTTTCAGCTGTTTAACCTGTGCAAAAACTAGATGGCCTATGATGAATAACAATGGAGTACTACAAACTTAAGCAAGCAGTAGTCCCAAGTGCATTGCTGTGTTGGATATGCTTTCTTTACTGGACAAAGGAACAGCCTCTCATATAGATATGTAGCTGCTAATCTAGCACAGGGATCTGCAAACTACAGCCCACAGGCCAAATCTGGCTTATGACCTGTTTTTGCAAATAAAGTTTTATTAACATGCAACCATCATTATTTATTTACATATTGTCTGTGGATGCTTTTGTGCTGCAATGGCAGAATGTAATACTTGCAACACAGACTATATGACCTGCAAAATTTAAAATATTTACTATCTGGCTGGGCGTGGTGGCTCACACCTGTAATCCCAGCACTTTGGGAGGCTAAGGCGGGTGGAATACTTGAGGTCAGGAGTTCGAGACCAGCCTGGCCAACATGGTGAAACCCTGTCTTTATTAAAAATACAAAAATTAGTTGGGTGTGGTGGTGCGTGTCTGTAGCCCCAGCTACTTGGGAGGCTGAGGCAGGAGAATCACTCGAACCTTGGAGGTCGAGGTTGCAGTGAGCTGAGATCATGCCATTGCACTCCAGCCTGGGTGACAGAGTGAGACTCCGTCTCAAAAAAAAAAAACGGTTATACTAGTCAGGTATTAAGGATATGTTAATGAGACCTGACAACCAAGCAGTGTCAAGTACTCTGGATTCCTTGGTTAGACATACACACTACACTCAAGATGGTAGGAGATAAATACTGCAAAGATGCAGCGGCCTGCAACATTGGTGAAGTATTTAGTTCAGTGGTCTAGAGCATTTTGGAACATCCCCTCTAAAGTACAGGTTATTGCAGGTCTCTTACGGTTTTTGAGGCAACATATTATGCACTTGGGAATTCAAGAAACAGCTCTGCAACAGGTCAAGGGCCATATGACCTGGAAAATTCCATGGTACTAGAGGTATCTGGTAGGAAAAGATGCTGTGTGGATTCTTTGGTAACACTTAGTAGGAGGGAAGGTTCCAGCCCAGACCTCTGGGATTCTGGAGTAAGATGATGGCATTTTTAGCAGAAAAAGTTTTACCATTTGAGATGCATTTTCTGGCTTGCTGTTAGGCCCTGAAAGAGACTCAGTGCCTGACCACGAGATATAAAGTGACTGTATGACCAGCTGCCCGTATAGCCAGCTGGCTATCATTAGATCCTCCAAATCATAGGGTTGGGTATATACAGCAGCAATCCATCTTACAATGGAAATGGTACATTTGGGAAGAAGCCCAAGCAAACTTAGTGGCACAAGTAAGTTAAATTGAACAAGAGGTCCCAGCACCCCCATGTCACCTTCCTCTGTCGCACTGATACCTTTTTCTTAGCTCGTACCTCTGGCCATATAAAAATTCCTTCAACCACCTGACAAAGGAGGACAAAATCTAGGCCTGGTTTATGCCTGGTAGATTGCCTTGTTATATTGGGGCAAGCCAGATGGACTACAGCCTTTCAATGAGCCCTACTCAGGGGTAGTCCTGAAAGACGATGATGAGGGAAATCTTAATTTGTAGGGCTTCAGGCAATGTACTTGATCATTTCCTTTGGGGAAAAAAAAGGTGGCTGGAGATAAGGATATACAAGAACTCATAGTCAGTGGGTTTGTTGGTCAGGGGCCCAAAAACAAGATTTTTAAATGAGTGACAAGGTTGAATGAAGAGCATTTGGATGGGTCAGTGAGAGTAGGGCCTATTATTAAAGCATTGCCAGCAAAGGACTAAATAACCAGATAGACAGGATGATTTTATCAGGACTACCTCAGCTATCCCAGTGCTTGCACAATGTACTCATGAATAAAATCACCATGGTGGCAGAGATGGAGGCTACTCATTGGCCTGTTAACATGGACTCCTTTCACCCAAAGCTGACCAGCTACTGCTGTTGTTGAGTGTTCAATCTGTCAGCAACAGAGAACAATGCGGAGCCTCCGGTTCAATACTACTCAAGGAGAACAACCAGACACTTGGTGGTCAGTTGATTACACTGAACCTCTTCCATTTTGGAAAAGGCAAAACTTTATCCTGACCTGGGAGGCAGAGGTTGCAGTGAGCCGAGATTGCACCACTGCATCCCAGCCTGGGCAACAGAATGAGACTCTGTCTCAAAAAAAAAAAAAAAAAAAAAAAAAAGAACTTATAAAATTCCTCCCCCCTTTTTCAAGGTAAGACACATGTGGTGCCATTTATATTCCAGAGTTCCTAATGGAGACTAAACTTAACATCTGAATCTATATCTTTTGCTAACCTTACCCCCTGCCCTATATTGCATCCCTCACTTTATTACAGGTTTTACTTGAGAGCACTACCTCAATAAAACTTTTGTACAGAATGACTTTCTCAGGCTCTGCTTTTAGAGAATCCAACCTAAGACAGGTTAATAGTGGTGCCAACTAAGAGATATCAAGAATCAGAACACTTTGGGTTTGACAGAAGGTAGAGCAAAAGTGAGTTCAATTTTGGAATGCCAAGGGGCCATTGGCTGGAATAGATGGGGACTTTGTCAACTTGATAAAAGTGCACCTATGAGTAACCTATAGCTAACATCATACTTAATGGTGAAGGACTGGCTACTTTTCCTCCAATATCAGGAAAACAAGGATATTCACTCTTGCCACTTCAAGTCAACATTGTGCTGAAGGTTCTAGCCAGAGCAGTTAGGCAAGAGAAAGCAAGAAAAGGCATCCAGATTGGATAAGAAGAGTAGAACTGTATTCACAGATGGCATTATCTTGCATAAAAAAAATCCTCCAGCCTGGGCAACACAGTGAGACCCCATCTCTGCAAAAAATGTAAGTCTGGGTACAGTGGCTCATGCCTGTAATCCCAGCACTTAGAGAGGCCAAAGCGGGAGGATCACTTGAGCCCAGGAATTAATAATTAGCCTGGACAACATAGTGGGACTTTGTCTCTACATAAAATAAATTTTTAAAAATTACCCAGGTGTGGTCCCAGCTATTTGGGAGGCTGAGGTGGGATGATCATGTGAGTCCAGGAGGTCAAGGCTGCAGTGAGCTGAGATCACACCCCTGTGCTCCAACCTGAGCAATAAAGTGAAACCCTGTCCTAAAAAAAGAAGGAAAAAAGACCGTGTAGGACTGGCACAAGAATCAATGTAGAGATCAATGGAATAGAATTAAGAGTCCAGAAATAAACTCATATCAATAGTCAACTGATTTTTGACAAGGGTACCAAGACCATCCCACATGGAAATAATAGGTTTTCAACAAATGGTGCTGGGACAACTGCATAGCCACATGCAAAGGAGTGAAGTTCGATTTTCACACTATTTACAAAAGATAAAATCGATGAATGGCCTAAAAGTAAGAACTAAAACTAAAGTTTTTAGAAGACAACACAGGAGTAGAACCTTCAGGACTTTGGGTTTTGCAAAGGATCCTTAGATATGACACCAAAAGCATGAGCAACAACAAAAATATACGTTGGAACGCATCAAAATTTAAAAGTTTTGGGCCTCAAGGGACATTATCATGAAAGACAACACACAGAAGGGGAGAAAATATTTGCAAATCATATATCTGATAAGAGATTCATATCTAGAATATATACTCAATAGTAAAGACTATCTGGGTCAGGTGCGGTGGCTCTTTGGGAGGCCGAGGTGGGTGGATAACCTGAGGTCAGGATTTTGAGAACTGGCTGACCAATGTGGTGAAACTCTGTCTCTACTAAAAATGCAAAAATCAGCTGGGCATGGTGGTAGGTGCCTGTAATCCCAGCTACTGTGTAGGCTGAGGCAGGAGAATCACTTGAACCTGGGAGACAGAGGTTGCAGTGAGCCAAGATTGCACCATTGCACTCAAGCCTGGGCAACAAGAGAGAAACTCCATTTCAAAAAAAAAAAAAAAAGAGAGAGGGACAATTTGGCCTGGGTGTGGTGGCTCGCGTTTGTATTCCCAGCACTACTTTGGGAGGCCAAGGCAGGAGGATCACTTGAACTCAGGAGTTCAAGAATAGCCTGGACAACAAAGAGACCTCATCTCTTTTTTTTTTTTTTTTTTTTTTTTTGAGACGGAGTTTCTTCGCTCTTGTTACCCAGGCTGGAGTGCAATGGCGCGATCTCGGCTCACCGCAACCTCCGCCTCCTGGGTTCAGGCAATTCTCCTGCCTCAGCCTCCTGAGTAGCTGGGATTACAGGCACGTGCCACCATGCCCAGCTAATTTTTTGTATTTTTAGTAGAGACGGGGTTTCACCATGTTGACCAGGATGGTCTCGATCTCTTGAGCTTGTGATCCACCTGCCTCGGCCTCCCAAAGTGCTGGGATTACAGGCTTGAGCCACCGCGCCTGGCCAAGACCTCATCTCTTAAAAAAAAAAAAAAATTAGCTGGGCATGGTGGCATGTGCCTGTGGTCTCAGCTACATGGGAGTCTGAGGCTGGAGGATTGCTTGAGCCCAGGAGATCAGGGTTGCAATAAACTGTGTTCATGACAGAGCAAGACCTGTCTTAAAAGAAAAAAAAAAAAAAAGATAATCTGTTGGGCATGGTGGCATGCGCTTATAGTCCTGCCTACTCAGTAGGCTAATGCAGGAGGATCCATTGAGGCCAGGAGTTCAAGGCTTAAGTATACTATGATCGTACCTGTGAATAGCCACTGCACTCCAACCTGAGCAACATAGTGGGATGCGGTTCCCTGAAAAATTGTTTTTTGGCTGGGTGTGGCGGCTCACAGCTGTAATCCCAGAACTTTGGGAGGCCAGAGTGGGCAGATATCCTGATGTCAGGAGTTTGAGACCAGCCTGGCCAACATGGCAAAACCCAGTCCCTACAAAAATTAGCTGGGTGTGGTGGTGCACACCTGTAGTCCCAGCTACTTGGGAGGCTGAGGCAAAAGAATTGCTTAACTTGGTAGGTGGAGGTTGCAGTGAGCTGAGATCGCACCACTGCACTCCAGCTTGGGTGACAGAGCGAGACTGACTCAAAAAAATTTTTTTTTGTTTCAAAGAAAAGTCAATTTAAAAGTGGGCAAAGGATCTGAATAGACATACCTCCAGGAAAGACATAAAAGTGACCTATGTAAGCACATGAAGAAATATTCGACATCATTAGTCAGCAGAGAATTGCAGATCAAAACCACAATGAGATACCACTTCACATCCACTGGGATAACTTAGAACCAAAAAGTGAGATGAGTGTTGTCAAGAATGGGGAGAAACTGGAACTTTCCTACACTGCTGGTGTGAGTGTAAAATGGTACAACTGCTTTGGAAAACAGCCTGGCAGTTCCTCAGATGTTTAAATACAGAGTTAACCGTATGACCCAGCAATTCCATTCATTCCTAGGTATATACCCAAGAGAAATCAAAACATGTTCACACAGAAACGTGTATATTAATGTTGATAGCAACATTATTCATAACAGCCAAAAGGTGGAAACAACTGAAATATTCATTGACAGATGAACACATAAAATGTGGCTCATCTACACTATGGAATATTATTTGGCCATAAGGTGAAGTGAAGGACTGATTAATGCTACAACATGGATGAACTTTGAAAACACTATGCTAAGTTAAAGAAGCCAGTCACAAAAGACCACATGCTATATGATTCCATTCATATGAAAGTCTAGAGTACAGGAATCTATAGACACAGAAAATAGAGGAATGGTTTCTTAGGGTTGGATTGGGGGAGGGGAAGATGGAGTGGGGATTAGCTTAAAAGGTACTAGGTTTCTTTTTGAGGTGGTGAAAATATTCTAAAGCTGTCTGTAGTGATGGTCATATGTATCTGAGCATACAAAAAGCCATTGAAATGTATACTTTTTTAACTTAGGAATACATTTCCCTCCCAAAAAATGCCATTGAAGTATATACTTTAAATGAGTGAATTTTATACTTTGTTTTGTTTTGTTTTGTTTTCTTCTTTTTGAGACAGACTCTCCCTCTATCGCCCAGGCTGGAGTGCGGCGGTGTGATTTCAGCTCACTGCAACTTCTGTCTCCTGGGTTCAAGTGATCTTCTCACCTCAGCCTTGCAAGTAGCTGGGATTACAGGTGCGTGCCACTATGCCCAGCTAATTTTTTTTTTTTTTTGGTAGAGTTAGAGTTTCATCATGTTGCCCAGGCTGGTCTCGAACTTCTGGCCTCAAGCAACCTACCTGCCTCAGCATCCCAAAATGCTGGGATTACAGGAGCAAGCCACTGTGCCTGGCCAATTGTATACTTTAAATGAGTGAATTGTATGTTAAGTATATGTCTTAATAAAGCTGTTAAAAGCCAGGCACACGGTCGCTCATGCCTGTAATCCCAGCACTTTGGGAGGCCAAGGCTGGTGGATCACTTGAGGTCAGGAGTTTGAGACCAGCCTGGCCAGCATGGTAAAACTCTGTCTCTACCAAAAATACAGAAATTAGCTGGTTGTGGTGGCAGATGCCTGTAATCCCAGCTACTCAGGAGGTTGAGGCAGGAGAATCAGTTGACCCTGGGAGGCTGGGGTTGTAGTGAGCCGAGAGTTGTGCCACTGTACTCCAGCCTGGGTGACACAAAGTGTGAAGAAAAAGAGAGACGGAAGGAAGGAAGGAAGGAAAGAAAAGAAGGAAGGGAGGGAGGGGAATAAAAGCAGTAGAAGGAAGGAAAGGGAGAGACGGAAGGAGGGAGGGAAGGAAGGAGGGAGGGAAGGAAGGAAGGATGGAAGGAAGGAAAAGAAAAAAAATGAAGGAAGGGAGGGAGGGGAAGAAAAGCAGTAGAAGGAAGGACAGGGAGAGAAGGAAGGAGGGAAGGAAGGAAGGATGGAAGGAAGGAAGGATGGAAGGAAGGAAGGAGAGAGGGACAAAGAGAAGAAGGGAGACAGAAAGAGAGAAGAGGAGGGAGGGGAGGCTTGGTGGCTCATGCCTGTTATCCCAGCACTTTGGCAGGCCAAGGTGGGTGGATCACCTGAGGTTGGGTGTTTGAGACCAGCCTGACCAACATGGTGAAACCCTGTGTCTATTAAAAATACAAAAAATTAGCCAGGCATGATGATGTATGCCTGTAATCCCAGCTACTTGGGAGGCTGAGGCCGGAGGATTGCTTGAACTTGGGAGGCAGAGGTTGTGGTGAGCTGAGATGGTGCCATTGCACTCCAGCCTGGGCAACAAGAGGGAAACTCCATCTCCAAAAAAAAAAAAGAAAGCTGTTAAAAAAACAAACAAACAAACAAAAAAAACAAGTGCCATTGACCATCAGGTATGTGAGTCTAAAACCTGAGTTCGAAATAAAAAGTTGGAAGTCATTATGTGGATGGTAGTTTTTCTTTCTTTTTTTTTTTTTTTTATTTGAGACAGGTCTTACTCTGTCATCCAGGCTGGAATGCAGTGGTGTGACCTCAGATCAATGCAATCTCTGCCTCCCAGGCTCAAGAGATCTACCTCTACCTCCCGAGTAGCTGGGACTACAGGTGCATACCACCACTCCTGGCTAATTGTTGTATTTTTTGTAGAGATGAGGTTTCACCATATTGCCCAGGCTGGTACTGAGTTCAAGTGATCCGCCTACCTCAGCCTTCCAAAGTGCTGGGATTAGAGACATCAGCCACTGCACCTGGCTCTGGACAGTAGTTTAAATGTGAGAATGGATACAATCACTGAAAGAACATGTAAAATGAAGGGAAAGAGAAGTTAATTAAATAAATGACTAGAGAGATAAAAATAAAACCATGGAATATAGTGTTACAGAAACCAGTGGGATTGAGTATCTCTAACAAGATAGATACACAAGGGATAATAATCATCACAACCTCAAATTCAATAGGGAAACCCAAATAAGAAAGGGAGAATTCAGTGGTAATGGCAATCAATTCGGTGGTAATAGCCATGGTGTCCACAAAACAGTGGGTACAAAAAGCAGACCATAGAAATGGAGACTTCTATCTCCATAACTCCACTAAAATGACTTGCCATTATCTGATCCTCTGTTTTCCAAATCAGTGGTCAATTTTCAGCCATCTTAACCTGTTTTATGAGCAGGAATAATGGAGATTATAGCGCCTTCTTGAAGCTTTTTTTGGTTTATTTTATAAGACCCCTCACTTTTGCGTTTTATTCCTCCTATTTCCTGGCTACTCTTTTTAAATACATTTTGCTGGATGTTCCTCCTCTCTGACCTTGATTAGTCGGAATGCCTCAGGGTTACAGATCTCAGTCTTTAAACTGCTTCCCTTTTCTTCCACATCGATTTCTCTCCACCCTGTGACTATGCCATTTATAACTTAGCCACTCCTTAATTTATACCTCTCATTGTCCCTTCCATGAGCTCCAGGTTCATATTTCCAATTGTTTATTTGGTAGCTCCATTTGGAAATCTAATAGGGATCTCTAGTTTAACGTGGCTGAAGTAGAATTGGATGTTTTCCCCCGCAAAATAACCTTGCTTCTGTTTCCCCACATGCACTATCTCAGTAAATAGCATCACTATTTATCCAGTTAGTCAAGTCAAAAAACCTGATTTTTGATTCTTGTCTTTATCTTGTACCCCACATTCAGTCTGTTAACACATCACCTCTATATCACTTTCAGAATACATCCTGAATCCCACCACTTTCATTGCAACACTAGTCTTGCAGGTCTTCTGCATTAGCTTCCTAACTGGTCTTTTAGCTTCTATTTGGCTTCCCTACAGGGAGTTCTCAATCAACCAACCAGAGTGAACCTCTTCAATTATAAATCAGATCATGTCACTCTTACTCAACGCCCTCCATGGCTTCCAAGCATTCTTAGGATAAAATTCAAAGTCCTTTCTTTGGTTCATAAATCCATAAGTGATTTGGCTCCCATCTTGTTTCTCCAAACTAATTTCCTATCTGTTCTTTTGCCACAGTGGCTTCCTTGTCAGGCACTCAAGCTGTAAGGAATTTACCTTGTTGTTTCTTCTGCTTGAAATGTTCTTTCCCAAGTTTGTGTAGCTTACTGTCTCACTTCAAACCTTATTCAGATGTCACCTCAGCAGAGGGGCCTTTCCTGAACCCCCTGTGTAGAAGAGCACACCCATCCAGGTAACCCATTTTTATTCTGCTTTATTTTCCTTTACAGTACTCCTCATAACTTTAGATTTTATCTGTGCATCTCTCTCCTCCTCCTATGCTCCCAAACCTTGCACTAAGTTCCATGAATGCAAGAATCTCTTCACTGTTGCAGCCCCAGCACATAGAACAGGGCCTCCCAGAGCAGGAAATCAATAAGCAGTTGTTGACTGAATAAATAAAAGAATGAATAGGATGGTAGGGCATTAAATAGCTACTTTGTGCTGTAGTCCTCTTCTAGGTGTTGAGATTACAAAGATGGTAAAAACATAGTCCTTGCCTTCAATAATTTATATTCTGGTAGTGTAGCTGGATTACAAATATGTAATTTTAGATTAAATGTTATAGGTAAAAAAATGTTATGAAAAAAACAGTGCAGAGTAAAGGGATGGAGGATAATGGGATGGGTTCCATTTTAGTTAGAATAGTCAAGAGCCGCCTGTCTTAGGAAGTAGGATTTCACTAGACACCTCAAGTCTAGTAAAGACCTAGTAGATGGACAGAAAAAAAAAAAAAAAAAAACTTTAGGGCTGGGACATGCTTTGTTTGGAGGGACAGTAAGGCCAGTGAGGCTAGAGCAGGGCTAGGCAGTGTGGGAGGAGATGAATCTGATAAATGCGCAGGTGCCAGATCATGTAGGGCCCTTCTTAGAGGCAACTGATTTTTTGATGGGCTTTAAGGCTGTCATACTTTTGACTTTTACTGCATGATGGGACGCTATTGGAGGTTTTGAGCGGCAAGGGGATTGGCAAAATACATGGCCTTATTTATTTATTTATTTATTTATTTTAAAGACGGAGCCTCTACCACCCAGGCTGGAGTGCAGTGGTGTGATCTTAGCTCACTGCAACCTCTGCCTCCCGGGTTCAAGCGATTCTTCTGCCTCAGCCTCCCAAGTAGCTGGGATTACAGGCGACTACCACTATGCCCGGCTAATTTTTTTTTTTTTTTTTTTTTTAATGTATTTTTAGTAGAGAGGTTTCACCATGTTGGCCAGGCTGGTTTCCAACTCCTGACCTCAAGTGATACGCCCACTTCAGCCTCCCAAAGTCCTAGGATTACAGGCATGGGCCACCGTGCCACGCCAGAATTTACAGGGTTTTTGTTTTGTTTTGTTTTTTTGAGAGGGAGTTTTGCTCCTGTTGCCCAGACTGGAATGCAATGGCGCGATCTTGGCTCAATGCAACCTCCGCCTCCCGGGTTCAAGCGATTCTCCTGCCTCAGCCTCCCAAGTCGATGGGATTACGGGAGCCCACCACCATGCCCAGCTATTTTTTGTTATTTTTAGTAGAGACGGGGTTTCACCACGTTGGTCAGGCTGGTCTCGAACTCCTGATGACCTCAGGTGATCCACCCGCCTCGGCCTCTCAAAGAGTTGGGATTACAGACTTCAGCCTCCGCGCCCAGCCCAGACCTTACATTTTTAAAAGTCACTCTGGCTGCCTTGTGTTTAACTGTAATGGCAATAATGGAAGTAGACAAACCAGGTAAGTGTCTACTGCCTGTAATATATAAGTAGTGGGCGGGGAGGTGAAAAAGGGTTAGAATTTTGCAACCCGGCCTTATGGTTAAAAAAAAATTCCCCAGCCTCGCAGCTGGGAGTAATCCTCTGCACGGTTCCTGTAGGTGTCATAACGAAATGAGTACAAAAGACACCCCGCCATCACCGGGCCCATTCTTGGGAACCTTTACCACACCACACCTCTTCAGAAAAGAGCCTCTGGAATAGCTTAGCTACACCTCAAGCTACTGAGCCCCTTCTTTAAAAATACGTAAATGGAGACTCCCAGGGGAAAATGGGCCTCGATAGTATAGAAACCACTTAAGGAAACAAAATCCTGAAAGGAAACGGATATTCAGAAGAAATCCTTCTGCCAATCATTGCGCGTTCCCAGTGTTCAAACACGACAGAACTGGCCATCATCCAGGAAATGGCCTGCCAATCCCTTGGAAATTTAGTTTATTTCCATCACAACTCTGGGAAGCCCCTAACTCGCATTTGTTTTGCTTATCACTAGAGAAGCGAGCCCCAAGAAACCACAAAAACAACTTTGCCTCTTCGGTAACGCGCACGCGCCCCTCGCTCTGTTTGCCGTTGGCCTTAAACCCCGCCCCTTGTGCGTCCTTCGAGGAGGGTTGCGAGCGGTGAGCTCGCGCGACCACTCTTCCCTCAGTCTTCCTGAGCACATCGTCGCAAACGGGGCCGGAAAGCGTGGCAGCGCAGGCGCAAGCGCAGAGAGCGGAGGCGGCGGTGGTGGCGGCCGCTGGCCAGTGTAAGATGGCGGCGGCGTCGGTGGTGGCAGTGGACGGGGCGGCTGGGCCTGGAACAGTCGGAGCAGCCGCTAGCAGAAGGATGACCCAAGACGGGAAGCGGGCTGCTGAGCCTCGCCGATTCCCGTGCTTGTAACTGCCCTAGCCGGACACCCCCCCTTGACCTACCCGGTCTGTGTCTCGTTCCGGCTCGGCCTGCCTCCCAGCTCCTCAGCCGGTTTCCCCTAAGGATGGGCCTGACCCCTTTCCCAAGCTCCTAGCGCTCAGGTCTTTTCCTTCCGCTGACCCGAAGTCATCGCCGGGAGTACTGGTTGTCTTTTCCTCAGGTCAGCCCTGGGGTTGCCCCCAAGAGCCAGCCCCACAGTTCACAGGGACGCCTTGCTTCGTTGGGTGACTCATTTGTGCGCTCCTATTTCTCCCCTTAGATTGAGGGACACGGTTTGCCCTGCGTCTCCCCGTCACCTTAGGGCCACCGCGCAGTGTCCCCCCCTCCCCCATCCCAAGTTCTCAGGCCCAGCACCTTGTATGGAAGGCCGAGGTCCAAGAATCCCGGAGTCGGTTGTTGTCTTACGGTCTTGTACCCTTTGTAATATAATTCTCTTAGTTTACCTCCTCTAACTCCCAAATCTTTTAGGATATCTTAGAACAGTCCCATTTGGTCCCTGTTAGTTGGAAAGCATCTGGTGGCTTGAATTTCTGACTCATGATTGTTACTGGAGTCTCTGTAAACAAACCGGCACTAGCGCTATCACATTCTCTCCGGGATTTCCCCCCACCCTGCTCTGTGGCTTCTTATTTAGAGGTTGTTTGGTTATGGTTTAGTGTTGAAAAGATTCAAGTTATCCTTTTAAATGACTTTACGTTTTAGTGGAGCTGGGAGATTACTTGCCTGGCTTCTAATCTTCATGTTGGCTCATTTTATTTCCATATGTGTGTGGGTTATTAGTTCAGTAATTAGAATTAGATTATTCTGCTTTTAAATAGTTTTGAGAAGGTCTAAAAATATTAAAGTGTATTCATAAATATTTTTATTATGTTTAGTAGAAGACACACCTTTGCCATGTAAACTTTAACTTTTCTCAGTCCTTCAGTGAATCTGCAGACCTATTTTCTCAGGAGCTCAGCCTGGCCTTACTTCAGTGATAAAAGGAGGAAAGGTGAGTGGGAGTTGGAGGCATTAAAATTCTTGAGTTCAAGACAGACTGCCCTGATGTTCAACTGCTGACCACTAAAGTCATAAAATTCCTACCACAGTTTCCCAAAGAGTTTGGGTGTTGTTCTTGGCTTTGTTCCAGCTCTGGTTAAATTACTTTTACAAGTTTAATTGTCTGTGGGCTTCTTGTCTTTCTGTCCTAAACTATTGCTGTATATCTTCAGATGACTTTGCCTAGAAGTGAATATGTGCCCCCCCATGTCTTTTCTTCTTTATTCATTTTCCTTGTATTTTGTCTTTGTGTCGATCATGTTTCTTACATTGTTAAAAACTGAGACTTAGTTTGCCTGAATTCTGTTCAGGCAGAATTCAGGTCTCTGAAAATCAAGTCTCTCCTCTTCTCACAGCTTTGGATTGTCATCCCTTGGCATTTAGAGGTGAATATATAGCTGCTTGTGACTTAAAAGCTGGGGAGTGTTGAGTGATGCTGCCTTTAGTTGGTATCTGAGTCCAGTCTATTTCAGAATTCGGACTTTTTAGGATACAGTGGGAAACTTTTTGTAAAAAAAAAAAAAAAAAAAAAAAAAAGTGGCTGCTCTTTCTCTTGTAGCTGGTCTGAAGAATTCTTGGTTAGCAGAAGAAACATCCTGGGTATTCAGCAGCATGGGCTGGTGCCAAAAAGGGAGTCAGAACGTACTTACAAATGCAGTTTTCGTAAGGCTTTAGGTTTCTGGTGGCAGAGAATAGAGGTTCATGGCATGTGACAGAAAAGCTAAGTGGCTGGAAGGTAAGCCTGGCTGATTCCATCTATCTTTATAATTTGTAGTAGGAAAAGATTGAGAGTGACATTGGTGAGTTTTATTCCATCTGATGACTGAATTAGAAAATGCTCATTATGGACTGGAATAAAATTATTAGTGATGGTGTGCGTGTGTATCAGTAAGATATAAAGAGAAAAGTACAGTCTTTAGAGATTGGACAGACTTTAATTTAAGGTTTAAATACTAGACTAATGTTTCTTAACTTATGTGACCTTGAGCAAGTTACTTAAACTTCTCTGACTCTTAATTTCCGCAACTCTAAAAGTATGATAATACCACTTACCTCCTAGGGCCATTGTTAGTATTATAGGGACTCTATTTAAAGCTCTTAGTAATCTAAAAGCACGTGGTACACACTCAAAAAATATTTTGTTTTCTTTGCACATCATTGATATAGCTTTGAATAAGTTATACATTAATTGATACTTCTTTACATTTTGCTTTAGAACACATTTTTCTGGTGAATTTTCCAAACTGATTTTTTTTTTTTTTTAAACCAAACTGATTTTTAATTGTTCAGCTTAGATGTGTCCTTTGTTAAGTGCCCACCTAGAGTTGTCTTCTGAACACAACCCCCCTGGTGGGGGTTCATAACCAGAGGACAGAGAGAATATTAGATATTGGTGTATGTATATTTTAAAATGTATTCTTAAACATCAGTAAGTTTTTATTCATTGCTTCCTTCTTGGTCTCTCTATTAGCACACCTGATCAGAGTTGGCAGTGTTGTAATTTTTTCCCTTTGTGCTACAGTGTTCCCTCTACTGCAACTACTCTATACTTTCCTTTTTTTGCCATGAAGGGAATACATTTTTTCCTTGTTGGGCTGTACAGCGATCCTCATCAACAAATTATCAAAGAACTGTATATGAGGAAAAGGCCTCATTTCTTTTTAAAGTGAATCATGGGTAGAGAGTTAGGAATGAAGAGTCCTTTTTTCACCTCCACAGCTGGACCATCTTAATAATATGACAGCACAGGTGAAGAGTTTTAAACCTTTTGTTGACTTCTTTCACATCTCTTTGGCAAGGGCACATGAAAATTAAGTACTGATAATATCCAGTGAAAGCGGCCATGTCATTCAGACCAGTGATCATTTTAGGTTTGATTAACTTTTCATTACCATCATCCAGGGTCGAAATTCTCCATTGTAAGGTGAGGACTCTCCTGGGTGGTGGTGAGGTGGGCTGAGATTGCATTTGTATCATTTGTGTTTTTATGAACTCTGAAGATCCATGTCAGGCGAGGGGAAGGGTAGGAGGAGAAAAGGAAATATGTTGAAAAAGGGATAACTTTGGCTGTTTATTTCATTATGTGCTAGGTAAGAATTTCCAGGTCACATCTGTGTATATAGTAAATCAGTATTTCTAGTCTGTGGACCGCACTCTAAATTTTTTATCTTTCTGAAGTTTTGTTATGTTTTATTTTTGTAGAGATAGGCTTTGTTGCCCAGGCTGGTCTCGAACTCCTGGGCTCAAGTGATCCTCCCACCTCAGCTGAGTAGCTGAGACCACAGGCATACCATACCTAGCTAATTTTTATTTTTTTATTTTTTTAATTAGAGGTGAGGTCTCACTTTCTTGCCCATCTACTGTCAAGTGATCCTCCCATCTTGGCCTCCCAAAGTGCTGGAATTACAGACATAGCCACAGCACCCAACTTCAAGATATTTTTATATTTCCAAGATTTTAGGTGTTTACTTAAGAATTGTGACATCTTATTAGGTAGTATTTCCTAGGATGGCTGGAGTGGGAGGCTAAGAATGCTTTTGACCTTTTAGTTCCTACCACCAACCTCTTAGTTAAAGTGCAATCTATTT
The DNA here is from genome assembly GCF_009761245.1 of Sapajus apella. Taxonomy (NCBI): domain Eukaryota; kingdom Metazoa; phylum Chordata; class Mammalia; order Primates; family Cebidae; genus Sapajus; species Sapajus apella. Next base: position 3,913,964 of record NW_022437059.1, on the reverse strand, counting down.
TTGAAACAGGGTTTCTGTCACCTAGGCTGGAGTGCAGTAGCGCCATCATGGCTCACTGCAACCTCGACCTCATGGGCTTAGGTGATCCTCCCATCTCAGCCTCCTAAGTAGCTGGAACTACAGGTGCATGCCACCACACTTGGCTAATTTTTGTATTTTTTGTTAAGATGAGGTTTTGCCGGGCCGGGCGCGGTGGCTCAAGCCTGTAATCCCAGCACTTTGGGAGGCCGAGGCAGGTGGATCACGAGGTCAAGAGATCGAGACCATCCTGGTCAATATGGTGAAACCCCGTCTCTACTAAAACTACAAAAAATTAGCTGGGCATGGTGGCGCGTGCCTGTAATCCCAGCTACTCAGGAGGCTGAGGCAGGAGAATTGCTTGAACCCAGGAGGCGGAGGTTGCGGTGAGCCGAGATCGCGCCATTGCACTCCAGCCTGGGTAACAAGAGCGAAACGCCGTCTCCAAAAAAAAAAAAAAGATGAGGTTTTGCCATATTGCCCAGGCTGGTCTCGAACCCCTAGGCTTAAACAGTCCTCCTGCCTCAGCCTTTCAAAGTGCTGGGATTACAGGTGTGAGCCACTGCACCCTGTTAAAGTGCAGTCAATTAAATATATAGGAACCTGCCAGGCTGAGTGCAGTGGCTCATGTCATAATCCCAGCCCTTTTGGGAGGCCAACGTGGGAGGATCACTTGAGCTTAGTTATTTAAGACCAGCCTAGGCAGTATAGTGAGACTTTGTCTCTACAAAAAGTTAACAAAAAATTAGCCAAGCATGGGGCATGCACTTGTAGTCCCAGCTCCTTGGGAGGCTGAAGTGGGAGGATTGTTTTGAGTCCAGGATGTAGAGGCTGCAGTGAGCTGAGATTGCGCCACTGCATTTTAGTAACGGCAGCAGAGCGAGACCTGGTCTCAAAAAAAAAAAAAGAATCAGTCCCAGTGCCATGGTCCTTAGTGTTGAATAGGACCAACCTAAGACAGAAGCTTGTCTTCAGAAAGCTGAAAGAAAGCAGCCTTTTTGTTGCCAGTTTAAAACAATACTGGCATTTTAAAAGCAAACAGACCCTAGTAGAAGACATTGTATAGGAGCGCACCCTGTTGTGAAAGACTGGGATCTTGAGTTTCATGCTCTTAAGTCTTGTATTCTTTCAGGTGAGCTATAGGCTTTTAAAATCATAAAGTGCCTATTAAACTGCTTTCAGTAGATAGATTCATTACTCCATTGTTTCTACTGTAGAAAAGTTATTCTAAACGTGTCTAGGAAATATCCAGATTATAAAAGAGAAATAGCGGTATCCAAACAGGACTTTTTATTGCATAACATTGGTGTTAGAGTTAGTTTTTAAGTCTGAGATTGAATTAGCTTTTTTTTTTTTTTTTAAGTAGATTATCAGTGAACTAAGATAATCTGTTTACCCTCACCCATTTGGAACATAGGCAGCTGAATTAATTGAATCAGCAATAGGCATGGAGTAGTGACTTTGTATATCTTCATTTTGGAGCCAAAAATTGAGTTTTAGATTAGCTTTATAGTAATATTAAAAACTTTATCTTTTATTTTCACAAATATACCCAGGAAACTCCATTGCTGTTAAAATTAGTCAAAAAGGAGGATGCTTGCTCTTTATTGATTTAATCATTCAGCTCTTGGAGTGAGTAGAACGTCTTTGAAAGCTTTTCAAAAATTAGTAAGTGATGAATTTTATGAATTGTCGCTTCTTTGTAGAAGTCCTTTATCTCTGCCTCTACAGGACATAATTTCTGGGCCAGAAGCCAGATTTTTCAAGTACCCCCTAACCCCAGGAATGTGTTACGATACAGATAAATTAATGAACAGAGGCTGCTTTGAGGTTGCCAATAGGGCATTGGGGAGTAATTAATATGACAAGGATGGCATCTTATTAATGAAATGTATTAATAGTATGTCTGATGGATTGGGTTATTGCAAAAATTTTCATCACTGTATCTGAGATTAGATATTTGCTGTTTATCCTCTGAAGACACTGTTTAAGGAAGTCTGTCCAAGTTCTAAAGTGACGCATACATATTTGCCTTACATGCCAATTTTTTTCTTCCTGTTTTTTTCTTAGCCCTCTGGAAAGCTACTATAGGGTTTACCTCTAATGGTAGCCAAGTGACTGTATTCCTCTGGTGTACTTTAATCATTGCCACATTACCAGGTATGTTTTGTTAACCTTACTTAGGATCCAACATTGGACCCTTTCTTCTAAACCTAACCTGTAGGAGGGTACTTCTTGATGTTTTAAGCCTCTCTTTATTGTTTTATTGTAAGTTGTACCTTTGGAGCATCATCCTTTCATCTTAAATCCTTTCTGGCAATTTAAGAAAAAAATTGAAATATAAATGGTAAAAACTGGTAATGGCAATAGACTTCTGATGTAAAGGTATATTGAGATGGAAACACAATGGAAAGTAGATTTTCCTTAGCATTAGTTAAATTGAGATAAACGGGCTTGTATGTTTTTATAGCGAGTTCCCTTAGCCAGGTGCAGTGGTGTGTACCTGTGCTCCCAGCTACTCGGGAGGTTGGGTTGGAAGGACTGCTTGAGCCCAGGAGTTTCTGGCCAGCCTGGGCAACATAGTAAGATCTTGCCTCTTAAAAAAAAAAAAAAAAAAGTTCCTTAGTTCCACTGCTGGAAATGAGCACTTAAGGGTTAGAGTGCATTCCTAACATACTCTGAAATACTGTTGTTAGAATTAAAGCCAGAGGCCAGGCATGGAGGCTTACGCCTGTAATCTCAGCATTTTGGGAGGCTGAGGCAGGCAAATCACCTGAGGTCAAGAGTTCGAGACCAACCTGGCCAACGTGCCAAAATACCATCTTTACTAAAAATACAAAAATTAGCAGGCTGAGGTGGCATGCACCTGTAGTCCCAGCTACCTGGGAGGCAGAACTTGCAGTGAGCTGAGATCATGCCACTGCACTCCAGCCTGGGTGACAGAGCAAAGCCCTGTCTCAAAAAAACAAAACAAAACAAAAACCCAAAGAATTAAAAGCCAGTAAACTATAAACACTGGGTGTTTGGTGTTACTAATAGGGAGAGCAGAAGGCCTTAATCCAAAGAAGGAACAGAGCTCCTTATTCATAGTTATCCGTGGTGATTGCTTTACAGTCCTCCCATCTTGGGTATCCTCAGAAACTTCAAGAGGGAGAAGAGGCCAAGTATGGTTGTTCGTACCTATAATCCCAGCACTTGGGGTGGGCTAGGTTAGGTAGAAGGGAACCCAGGAATTTGAGACCACACTGGGCAAGATAGTGAGACTCTGTCTCTACAATAATAACAGTAAAAAGTATTATTTTAAAAATTAAATAAAAAGAGGGAGAAAAACTTAGGGAGGCTTTTATTGTGGGTTCCTGGGTAGATTGCCTTACTCCAGTTCATAGAACATGAGTACTTGAAAGAAGATTTTTTTTTTTTAAAGATGGGTTTTCACCATGTTGGTCAGGCTGGTCTTGAACTCCCGACCTCAGGTGATCCGCCCACCTTGTCTTCCAAAGTGCTTGGATTATAGGCGTGAGCCACTGCGCCCGGCTGAGAGAAGATATTAACAGAGCTCTCTGAATTCTTTAAAACGCCAGAGAGAATGGGTAAGAAGATTTCATAGACTTGGAACTGTATCCTATATTGTATACAATGTTTGGAGAATCATTGCTGAGTGGTAAAGAAGTCCAGACTTTTCTAGGAAATGTAGTCTGGTATAGGGATGTGAAACTAGAAAAATAATATAAGTTGCCTACTATGTACAAACAGGCTCTTAGCATACATTATCTTTAATCCTCTAAATTCCTGCAGGGTGGTGGTATTATCCCATTTTACAAAAGAAAAATTCAAAAGTAGGTGGTAGAATTCAAACCCAGATGTGTTTGACAACAAAGCCTTTTTCTTTCTTTTATAATATAGGCTGTCTTTAAAAACAGGGCTTTTCAAAGCCAAGTGATGAAGCAAATGAGCTGAAAGGTAGAATTAAATATTTCTTATAAACATATATACAAAATATTCAGATGACAGTAGGAATAAAAACATTTTTTCATTGTTTAGACACAGTATGCTATATTGGTAGGCTAATGAGTTTTTTTTTAAGGAAATAATTTTTTTTTTGAGACAGAGTTTCGCTCTTTTGCTCAGACTGGAGTTCAGTGGCACGATCTTGGCACACTCAACCTCTACCTTGCATTTTCAAGCGATTCTCCTGCCTTAGCCTCCCGAGTAGCTGGGATTACAGGTGCCCGCCATCACACCTGGCTAATTTTTGTATTTTTAGTAGAGATGGGGTTTCACCATGTTGACCAGGCTGGTCTCAAACTCCTGAACTTGTGATCCACCTGTCTCGGACACCCAAAGTGCTGGGATTACAGGCCTGAGCCACCGTGCCTGGCCCAGGAAATATTTTTATAGAGTTGAGAGAGCTGAAGCCTAGCATTTTATGATTCTTGACTAGAGAGAAAATCAGCAATCCACTCAATCTCTGAGATAGTTCCAGGGGAAAAGCTGTTTTGACTTTTACAGCCTTTTGACAAGAGTACAGTTTTCTGTATTTTTTGGAAGCATGGACTGTCCTCCTCATCTTCTTGGTTTTTTGTTTGTTTATCTGAGGGTCTTGCTCTGTTACCTAGGCTGGAGTGCAGTGACCCCATCATGGCTTACTGCAGTCTCAACCTCTGGGGCTCAAGTGATTCTCCCACCTCAGCCTCCCACGTAGCTGGTACTACAGGTGTGTACCACCACACCCTGCTAATTTTTTTTTTTTTTTTTGAGACGGAGTCTCGCCCTGTCGCCCAGGCTGGAATATGATGGCAGGATCTCGGTTCACTGCAACCTCCCCCGCCTCCCAGGTTCAAGTGATTCTTCTGTCTCAGTCTCCTGAGTAGCTGGGATCACAGGAGTGTGCCACCATGCCTGGCTAATTTTTGTATTTTTAGTAGAGATGGGGTTTCACCATGTTAGCCAGGCGTGTCTCGAACTCCTGACCTCAGGTGATCCACCCGCCTCAGCCTCCCAAAGTGTTAGGATTACAGGCATCAGCCACCATGCCCAGCCTAATTTTAAAATTTTTTTAGAGATAGGGTCTCCCTATGTTGCCCAGGTTGGTGTCAAACTCCTGGGCTCAAGCGATCCTCTAGCCTCTCTCAAGTGCTGGGATTATAGACATGAGCCACTGTGCTTAGCCTGTTCTCACCTTGAAACCTTTTTATTCTTGACTTCCAGGGGTTTACTTTTGATTATTTGTTCTTAATTTTTCTCTCTGCTCTCCTTTCTCTTCTCTAAAGGTGGGTATTCCTAAAGATTCCTTCCTTGAACTTACTCTCCCAGAGTCTTCTTAGGTACCTAATTGTTTTAGTGAGGTATGATTTACAGGGTGTTTGATTTTGAGGTTTCTCTGAACAGATAATTCACAAGTCTGTATCTCTGGCCCTACTTTAAGTTCTAAACTTAGATTTGTTTGTCACTACCTTCCTAACTGTTGGCTTGGATTTTAAGCATATTCAAAATAATCTCTTATCCCACCTGCCAGCTTCTCATTTGAGTCACTTGATTTTCTCTGGGCACCAGACTAAGAACTTGTCTTTTTTGACTCTTTCAGCTTTGTAACTGCTTATCTACCTTTACAACAATTCTCATGTTGATCCCTTTTGAATTTCCTTTGTCATCAACCCCAGACAGCCTCTCATTACTTCTTATCTTGGCAACTATATTAGCTTTTAAGCTTGTTTCTCCTTCCTTTTCCTTCATTTCAGTCCATCTTATTATCTTTGACAAAATTATTTTCCTGATGCCTGATGCCCCCCAACAACTAGGTTTTTACTATACTTCTTAACTAATCAACTATACCTTGCCATCTAGCCAAACTAGACTACCCGTATATATTTCTTGAACATGTCAGGTTTTCAACCTCCATATCTTTTCTCACTCTGGTCCTGTGGAATGTCTTTCTTTCTCAATTCTATCCGTTGAAATCCTGCCTGTCTTTTAAAGCCCATCTTAAAAGCTAATTTTCCATGGAAGCGTTTCCTTTTTCCCTGAAACTAAATACATCTTTTCCTCTGCTTAACCACGAGGGCATTCTATTTATCTTTTTAAAAAATGACACTTACGATACTTGTATCTCTTGTATCATGGTTATACACTCATTTTTCCTAATTGATTAATTGGTTACAAAAGGGATTGTGACTGCCTTGTTTATATTTGTAGCTTCTATATTGCCTGGTATATTGTTGTATAACAGTGTGTTTGCTTACAGGTAGGCCACTGGGTGGTGCCAGAGGCTTGTAATTTGTATAAAAATGAGTAGCCTAGACTCCGAGCTAGAGTCTATGCCCAGAGCCTCTCTGAAGTTGGGTTGTTTGTACTGTCAGATCTTCAGCACAGTAGGAATACATATTAATTTTCCTGTTCCAGAAACGTTCAGTTCTTTCTACTCATCTGTCCAACCCACCAGAGGAGACAGTGTCATGTTTGACCCCTCCAAGTACTTAATAGAAAGTAGCCCAGAACTGAATCTACCCACCATAAACATGCTTTACATAATGAGTTTCAGCCTCTTTGGGGTCATCCTTTGAGTTTCAGTGCCTAAGGTTCTCTGAGTAATAAACACTGTACAGCCAGGTGCAGTGGCTCATGCTGGTAATCCCGGCATTTTGGGAGGCCGAGGCAGTTGATTGCTTGAATCCAGGAGTTCGACACCAGCCTGGGCAACATGTCCCCCACCATTGTCTCTACAAAAAAAATACAAAAAATTTAGCTGAGTGTGGTAGTGTGCACCTGTAGTCCCAGCTACTGGAGGGACTGAGGTGGGAGCATCACTTGAGCCTGGGAGGTTAAAGCTGCAGTGAGCATTACTGCATTCCAGCCTATACAACAGTGAGACTCTGTCTTAAAAGAAGAAGAAAAAAAACACGTAAAAACACTGTGCTATTAGAATGTGGCAGGCAGTAGGAGTCAGGAAAGTAGTCTTGGTGAAATAAGTTTCTTGTGAAGGAGAAATATTAAGGAACGGGAAATGAAGTTAAAATGAGCCATTTCAGCTTGGAAACAAAAATTGGAGGTGGAGAAAGTAAAACTAGTTGATACCAGATGGACTGTGGGACCTAGAAAAGCAAATTTGTACTTTGGATGGAGATCAACCCTGAACAGCTGCTCATTTATGAGTGGTATGGGACATCTGTCCTCCCAAAAGAAACTTGGGACTATGTGGCTGTCTTACTAATAATTGAAGTATTTTCTCATCACCTTTTAGTTTCAGAGGAAATTCTAAAACGATGTCTCATTTAAATATGGATGTTTATGTAGGAGAGTTGGGCATTTGAGTAGCAGAATGAGACAGGCACTGGCTTGAGAGAATGCTGGGATTATATAAATCATGAGATTTGACAGACTGAGTTCAGGTCTTAGTAAAAGGATCAAGGACAATAATAATATTTACCTGTTGATGTTTCAGTCGGGCTCAAGGTAAGGTAGTTATCAGACCAGTGTTCATAGACCCTAGACACCAAAGAATTTAAAATGAACTTCAGAGAAATTTAAAAAATAAAAAGCATAAGCATGCAAATTAATAGTACAACCACAAGAACTACTTTGAGGTACATTAAGTTGCTGCTATTCTTAGTTATCACCAAGACAAAAGGGTTGTAGACTCTTGATGTATTTAGGATTTATTTTGCCATTAATGTGGTGGCTGATAAATCACACAGGCAGTCTTGGTTGCAGCAAAAATCCTTGCAGCACTTTCGTTTTCAAGTGAGAAGTCTGGACCGTATGTTCATTTGCTGTGATATGTTGACCATTTTAGTAAACTTCCATTACTCACAGCCTTGAGAATTTAGTGTTTTTAATGGTATTATGTCATTTAACAATTTGCATGATTTTTCCCTCACACTTCTCTTATCTTTTTTTTTTTTTTTTTTTTGAGATGAATTTTCGCTCTTGTTACCCAGCAATGGCACAATCTTGGCTCACTGCAACCTCTGCCTTCTGGGTTCTAGCAATTCTGCCTCAGCCTCCCGAGTAACTGGGATTACAGGCATGTGCCACCACACCTGGCTAAATTTTTTTGTATTTTTTAGTAGAGACAGGGTTTCTCCATGTTGGTTAGGCTGGTCTTGAACTCCCGACCTCAGGTTCCGTCTGCCTCGGCCTCCCAAAGTACTGGGATTGCAGGCGTGAGGCACCGCACCTGGCCCTCATTCTCTCTTTATAAGCCACGTTTATTCAAGTATAATGTATATACAGTAACATTTATCTTTTTGGGTTTTTTTTTTTTTTTTTTTAGATGGAGTCTCACTCTGTTGCCAGGCCGGAGTGCGGTGTTGTGATCTCGGCTTACTGCAGCCTCCACCTCCCGGGTTCAAGTGATTTTCCTGCCTCAGCCTCTTGAGTAGCTGGAACTACAGGTGCATGCCACCACACCCAGCTAATTTTTGTATTTTTAGTAGAGATGGGGTTTCACCATGTTGGCCAGGATGGTCTCGATCTCCTGACCTCGTGATCTGCCTGCCTCTGCCTCTTAAATTGCTGGGATTACAGGTGTGAGCCACTGCACCTGGGAACTTTATCCTTTTTTAAGTTGGCCTATTCTTTTAATTCTGACAAAGGCATAGTTATGCCCATGGTTAGGGCATAGAACATTTCCATTATTCCAGAAAGTTTTCTCATGCCCTTTTGTAGTCAGTTTCATGCCCCTACCTCCTGGCAATCCTTGATCTCTCTATTCCTATAGTTTGATCTTTTCCAGAAAGTATTATAAGTGGAATCATATATTGTATAGCTGTTTAAGTCTGAATTCTTGGACTTACCGTAAAATGCTTGAGATCCATCCATGTTGTTGCTTCTATCAGTAGTTCATTCCTTTTTATTGCTCCCATTGTGCACAATTTGTTTATCCATGACCCAGATGAAAAACATTTGTTTCCAGTTTTTTGATGAATTTAAGTAAAACTACTAAAACATTCACTGACAGGGTATTTTTAATTTTGTGGACATTTTCCTTTTTATTTATTTATTTTTTTTGAGACGGAGTTTCGCTCTTGTTGCCCAGGCTAGAGTGCAGTGGTGTGATCTCAGCTGATTGCAACCTCCGCCTCCCAGGTTCAAGCAATTCCCTTGCCTCAGCTTCTCGAGTAGTTGGGATTTTTGGGATGTGCCATCACACCCGGCTAATTTTGTATTTGTAGTAGAGATGGGGTTTCTCCATGTTGGTCAGGCTGGTCTTGAACTCCTGACTTCAGATGATATACCCACCTTGGCCTCCCCAAGTGCTGGGATTACGTGCATGAGCCACCTCGCCTGGCCTTTTTAAATTTTTTTTATTTATTTATTTATTTTTTTTTTTTTTTGAGATGGAGTTTCGCTCTTGTTACCCAGGCTGGAGTGCAATGGCGCGATCTCGGCTCACCGCAACCTCCGCCTCCTGGGTTCAGGCAATTCTCCTGCCTCAGCCTCCTGAGTAGCTGGGATTACAGGCACACGCCACCATGCCCAGCTAATTTTTTGTATTTTTAGTAGAGACAGGGTTTCACCATGTTGACCAGGATGGTCTCGATCTCTTGACCTCGTGATCCACCCGCCTCTGCCTCCCAAAGTGCTGGGATTACAGGCTTGAGCCACCGCGCCCGGCCTATTTATTTATTTTTAAAGATGGGGTCTTGCTGTGTTACCCAGGCTGGTTTAATTCCTGGTCTCAAGCGATCCTCCTGCCTCAGCCTCCCAAATTGCTGGGATAACAGGTCTGAGCCACCACACCTAGCCTCTTTTTTGTTGTGTAAATTCCTGAAGCTGAAGTGGGATTCCTGAGTTGTGTAAGTGTATATTTAACTTCATAAGAAACTGCCAAAGTGCTTTTTTCAAAATGACTATACTGTTTTGCATTTCTAGTAACAGTATATAAGAATTCTAGTTGCTCTACTTCTTATTAGTAGTTAATAAAGTAAATTTTCATTATTTAAACAATTTTTAACCATTCTAATAGATATTTAGTGGATTCTCATTGTGGTTTTAATTTATATTTCCCTAATTATTAATAATGTTGAGGATCTTTTTAATGGGTTGATTTCCAGGGGTTATTATTTACAGTACTTTTTTGTTAGTTTTTGAGACGGAGTCTCTCTTTGTTGCCCAGGCTGGAATGCAGTGGTGTGATCATGGCTCACTTGCAACCTCTGCCTCCTAGGCTCAAGAGATCTTCCTACCTCAGCCTCCTGACCATGCCCAGTTAATTTTGTATTTTAATAGAGACGGGGTTTTACCATGTTGGTCAGGCTGGCCTCGAATTCCTGACCTCAGGTGATCCACCCATCTCCCAAAGTGCTGGGATTAGAGGCGTGAGCCACTCCACCTGGCCTTTTTTTTTTTTTTTCTTTCTTTTTTTAAGATGGTATTACTCTCTTGCCCAGGTTGGAGTGCAGTAAGTAGGGGGATCATAGCTCACCGCAGCCTTGAACTCCTGGGATTATAGGTGTGAGCCACCACATGTGGCGGCTTGTGATTATTATTTAGTTGTGACAGTTGTAAAATATATTCTGGTTACTGTCCTTTATCAAATATGCGTTTTGTAGATATTTTCTTCCAGTCTGTAGCATGTCTTTGCATTATTGTAACAATGTCTCTTGGAGATATTTTAATTTTTTTTTTTTTATTTTATTTTATTTTATTTATTTATTTATTTTTTTTTTAGACAGAGTCTCTCTGTCGCTCAGGCTGGAGTGTAGTGGTGCTATCTTGGCTCACTGCAACCTCCACCTCCTGGGTTCAAGCAATTCTCCTGCCTCAGCTTGCCCAGTAGCAGGGACTACAGGCGTGTGCCACCATGCCCAGCTAATTTTTGTATTTTTAATAGAGATGGGGGTTTGCCTTCTTGGCCAGGCCGATCTCGAACTCCTGACCTCAGATGATCCACCCGCGTTGGCCTCCCAAAGTGCTGGGATTATAAATATAAGCCACCTCACTCAGTGAGATTTTAATTTTGATAATCCAACTAATTAACTTTTGTGTGTGATTTTTCTGTTCGATCCTAAGAAATTGTTGCCTAACCCAAGGTCACAGAAGAGATTATTTTCTTTGTTTGCTTTTGGAAGTTATATTGTTTAAAGTTATATTTAGGTTTGTGATTCATTTTGAGTTGTTTTTGTATTGTTGTACAATGTATGAATTGAGGTTTTTTTTTTTTTTTTTTTTTTTCCTTTTTTGCAGTTGACTGTTTAGTTATTCTGGTACAAGTTGAGCATCCCAAATTAAAAAATTGGAAATCTAAAATGCTTTGAAATCTGAAACTTTTTGAATGCCAACTTGGTGCTCAAAGGAAATATTTGTTGGAGCATTTTAGATTTTGAATTTTCCGATTTTGGATGCTCAGCTTTGAAACACTTCTGGTCCCAAGCATTTTGGATAAGTGGATATTCCTGACAAGGGATACGTAGTCTCTTGTACAGATCCTTCATCATATTAGGGGAAAAGAGCAAGAGGTTTTAAACAAGAGACACTTGATACCTCTTTTTTTTTTTTTTTTTTGAGATGGAGTTTCGCTCTTGTTACCCAGGCTGGAGTGCAATGGCGCGATCTCGGCTCACTGCAACCTCCGCCTCCTGGGTTCAGGCAATTCTCCTGCCTCAGCCTCCTGAGTAGCTGGGACTACAGGCACGCGCCACCATGCCCAGCTAATTTTTGTATTTTTAGTAGAGGCGAGGTTTCACCTTGTTGACCAGGATGGTCTCGATCTCTTGACCTCGTGATCCACCCGCCTCGGCCTCCCACAGTGCTGGGATTACAGGCTTGAGCCACCGCGCCCGGCCACTTGATACCTCTTTTACAAAATACTCTTATCCAGTGTATTAAAGTCTCTGCCCGGTTTTTACTTAATGTTTTGTCATGTAATTGGTTAAAAATTTAAGCTTTATTCTTACTAAGACAAGAAAAATCTAGATCACTGGAATTTCTTAGTGAAATTAAAATGGCATCTGGATCTTTTTTCCTCATCCTCCAATGGGTTACTCTTTAACCTTCAGTTTGGCAGGGGTGTTAGTTATTTTTAGAGTACAGACAGTGGAGCTAATCTAATTAAACTCCTCTAACTACCTGGGGCAGTGAGCTCATCAGCTTTTCCAAGCTCAGCAAGATTAGATTTGGACTAGATTTTACATGAAAGTTGATCAAAGTAAAAATAGTGGATTTGTTGGAAATATAACACAGTGAAGAATGAAGAAAACAGTCTGGATTTGGGTCAAATATGGTCTCTGCAGACCTTAGTTTGTAAAATAAGTTTGTATTCTTCAGTGATGGAAATTTTTTTTTTTTTTTTTTTTTTTTTTTGATATGGAGTTTCACTCTGTCACCCAGGCTGAGGTGCAGTGGCACAATCTCAGCTCACTGCAACCTCTGCCTCCCAGTTTCAAGCAATTCTCCTGCCTCAGCCTCCCAAGTAGCTGGGATTACAGGGGCCTGCCACTACATCCGGCTAATTTTTCGTATTTTTAGCAGACAAGATTTCACCATGTTGGCCAGGCTGGTCTTGAACTCCTGACCTTGTGATTCACCCGCCTTGGCCTCCCAAAGTGCTGGGATTACAGGCGTGAACCACCGAGCCTAGCCAGTTTTTAATTTTAATTTTTGCAGACTGTCTCGACTGGAGAGAAGTGGTATAATCACAGCTCACCGCAGCCTCAACTTCTGTGGCTCATGTGATCCTTCCACCTCAGCCGTACCCCAAGTAGCTGGGACTACAGGCATATGCCACCAGTCCTGACTGGTTTTTTTTTATTTTTTGTAGAGACAGGGGTCTTATGTTGCCCGGGCTGGTCTCCAACTTCTGCCTCGGCCTCCCAGTGTGCTGGGATTACAGGCATGAGTTGCCGTGCCTGACTGGAAAAGATTCTTCAGTGGCTCCTATGCTTGACACCTAGGGCATATCATCTCTGTCTCCTTCATTGGTTGACTGAGATGGGGATCTCACCATTCTGCCCAGTCTGGTCTTGAATTTCTGATTTCAAGCAGTCCTTCCTCAGCCTTCTGAGTAGCTGTGATTACAGGTGCATGCGACACCTTTGAACATCAGGTTCATGCTCAAAGTTTTCACTGATAGAGGTTAATAAGCAGTTTGGAGACCACTGCTGTAGAGTATCCTTCTGCAGAAGTTTTGACATTTAATTCTACTTACTTTTATCATCTGTGCACATGTATTTTCTAGAGCAATTATGAGTCAAAAGTTCAGGCAGTCTGGGCTCCTGTAGGAGTTGATATTTGGTTTTGAGAGAGATTCTCTAGAGCTGCTTTTAATTCTGTGGGAGTGGATAATAGTGGGGTAAAACCTATGGTAAAGAGTTTTGATTATGGAGGTGGGAAAATATCAGATCTGTTCATGTTACACTGGTCTGCTTATTACCTTAATTTTTAATCTTAACAAAGTGTGCAGTCATTTTTCCCACTTGATAAGACTTTTTCAATTAATAAAATTTTAAACTGTAAATGGAGAAGACGTGCTCTGTTGCTAAAGAATATAAACAAGGACTGTTGAGAGGGAGAAACAAATGCTGTGTGAGGAATGCTATACAAAACTCTCTACCTCAAAAAGGAGTAAAACAAAATGCATTGCAAACAGCTCTTCATTGTTTTTGTTTGGGTTGCTTCATGGATCTGTTTTTTGTTGGCATTGTCTTTCATCATCAGCCTTCCAGGTGTCCTTTCCTGAAATTCAGTCAGCCTCAGCCCCACTCTTGTAGTATTTCTACTCCCACCTTGGCCTGTTGTGAACAATCTTTGGCCCACTGTCTCTTAACAGAGGATACTTTTAATAAAACAGCTTAGATTTCTGTAGAGGGTAGTGGGGGCAAGGATAAGGATGAGGCTGCTTCTGGAATAATTGTTATGGGAATGAAAGGGCTGTTGAAAGATTAGAGGCCAGTGTGCCTGGATACAAGGACTGGGGTCATAATTATACTTTGTCTTTTACCAGTGCCTTTTGTCCAAGTCACTGAAAGGGCCTAACAAAATTCTGATCTGAATAATATTATTCTTTGCTCTTTGGAATTTACTGGAGGTGGCAGCGAGGCTCTGAAAAAAATAAGAACGTTTTATAGTGGCATAAAAGGAAATAAGTTAGATACCCTGATTCCTTGTTAAGAAAAGATGAGTCTGGTTAAAGTTGGTAGATTTAGGTGAAACAATGTTTGTCATTAAATGAAATGGGGTGAGATGATTTAGTGGAAATGTTGCATTTCTTCCCCACCTTTGTCTTTGTGCTTAGAGACTGACTGTTAGTCCTAAGAGAAACAAAACAAGGTTCCTTCCTAGGGATAGGGTGTTCCTGATTTCTAGTTCCAGCTCTTCTTATAATCTTTAGTAGCTGTTCTGCCCTTGTAAGCTTGAACTTAGTCATCTGAGTGAACAGAAAGCTCACGCTCTTCCCCCAGGAGTTTAATTTCTTCTGTCTGTTGATTATGTGTAAAATTATATTCAGAATCTGACCCACCTCTTTATGTTGTGAAAACAAGTGTTTTATGGAGTTTGAGGACACATATGTCATTTATTTACACTGGAAGATTCTTGCCTAGAGGGCAGTGCTGAAGTTAGCTTTATGTATTGAGTTGAGACTCTTTGCATGCAGTACCTGTCACTTGATATGTGCCTGCTGTTCCAGGTTTTATTTTAGTTCCCACTTTCCCATCTGAAAATTCACTGCCAGTTAACTCAGTGAAGGAAGTAAAGAGATGGTACTTGACCTCCCCCAAAATATGTCATTATATGGAATTTAAACATAGGGAAGAAAAAATTCTGGTGTGTCTTTCACAAGCTGAGAAGCCCTGTTAAGCACGCATACAGAAATCATTTTTATAAAAGTGATAAAACCTTGTACATTGTTAAATCTCCTTGTCCCTATTTTCTTTCCCAGGTGGTTTCCTAATTGTTTTGGTTTCTTCCTCCCCAAACCCAGGCTGGCTACAGCAAACATCATTCAAGATGTCCAGCAAAGGGAGCAGCACAGATGGCAGAACAGACTTAGCTAATGGTAAGGGGCCAAAATGAAGGTGAAGCTATTTTTACTGTCAGCTGAGGCTCTCCTCCCTGCAAGCGAGAGTGGAGGCCTGGATTTTATTGGAGGGAAGGAAACTTTCCTGTGTTGTTTTGAGTATAGGAAACTACACAGGAAACACCTTGGACTGTATTGTACTTCTGCTTCTTCTGATTTTATCTGATCATTTTTCAGAAGATCAATAACAGAGCTTTACTTCTAAGAGGTCGAGTGGTTTGGAGTTCTGTAAGGCTATAAGGATGGGCAGAACCTAGGAAATGCTGTTAATAAAGGAGAAAAATAAGATCCAATGGGTGGTAAGAACAAGGGAATTTTAGGGAAGATGGCAGGCAGATGGCCTGAGCCCAGGAGTTTGAGACTAGCCTAGACAACATAGTGAGACCCCATCTCTTAAAAAAAAAAAAAAAAAAAAAAGCAATTACATAAGGGATGAGGTTAAAACCCAACTAGGAGTGGGACTTCTTTCCCCTCCTTATTTACTTCCCTTATTTCCTCTCCCTTCTTTCCATTTCTCTCCTTCCTTCCTTTCCCTCCTTCCTCTTTTCTGGATGAGTGCTGCCAGGTGTCAAATCACTGGCTTTAGGGCAAATTTGAAGGCAGAATATAAAAATTCTAATAGAGTGTAACTAGCACCTGGGTTATTTAACCGATGCTTCACCTCTGAGACAACTTTTAAGTTAGAGAAGCTGCCTTCAAATGTATATAGCTGGGCAGCAGAGTTCAGCATTCCCTAGCACCTTGAAGGTCAGGATAACAGGCTAAATTCTAGTTGATGTGATTGAAGGGAAGGATAGGCGAGATTTTCAATGTGCTTTTTTATTGCTTCACATGTTCTTATCACTGCCATTTATTCATCTTTTGTTTGTTTTGTTTTTTGAGATGGAGTCTTGCCCTGTCACCAGGCTGGAGTGCAGTGGTACGATCTCGGCTCATTACACCCTCCGACTCCCAGGTTCAGGCGATCCTCCTGCCTCAGCCTCCCAAGTAGCTGGGATACAAGCACGCACCACCACGCCCAGCTAATTTTTTATGTTTTCAGTAGGGACGGGGTTTCACCACATTGGCCAGGATG
The DNA here is from genome assembly GCF_009761245.1 of Sapajus apella. Lineage (NCBI taxonomy): Eukaryota > Metazoa > Chordata > Mammalia > Primates > Cebidae > Sapajus > Sapajus apella. The sequence goes on along the minus strand of NW_022437059.1, from coordinate 3,897,858 downwards.
GTCTTGATCTCTTGACCTAGTGATCAGCCCGCCTCGGCCTCCCAAGGTGCTGGGATTACAGGTGTGAGCCACCTCGATGGCCTATTCATCTTTTGTAAAGGAAAGTGGTTCATATTTTTCACTGGGTTTAGTTGAAGGGCATGGGGTTCTAGAGGAGCTGAAGTATACTGTTGATTTGGAGCTTCACCATTAGCTAGGTCAGGATAACTTACAAGCCAAATCCAGTCTGCCACTCGTTTATTAGAACACAGTCATGCCTGTTTGTTTATGTAGTGTTATGAGTTGCTTTTGTTCTGCATAATGGAGTTGAGAGGTTGTGGTGGAGCTCCATATGTTCTGAAAAGCCTGAAAGTTTTACTGTCTGGCCCTTTACTGAAAAAATTTGTAAACACCTACACTAGATCTTGGTGATTTACTCTTGGGGCCTTCTTGATGAGCCTGTGATACACTCTGGCCCTTACGTTAATGTGGTAAAGCCTTTAAAATTGTCAATATTTGTCACTTGTAATTTTAACAATAAATGCTGGATGTTTTGGTGTTTTCCTTTTTTTCTTTTCTATAGACCTGTTAGGTGTGGTATTTCAGTCCCTGCTTACCACTCCCAAGTTCAAACCCAGCTGCATTTCAAAAAACTCTAACTGCTAAACTTTCTTAGCATATATAACAGACTCAGCAAATGTTTGGTTCTTGGGTTCAAATTTTTGTACTTTTTTACTTTTCTTCCAGCCCCTAGCCCAGTTGTTTTATAGTGTGCTCTTAGTCGAGGTCTTTTGTTTTTTCTAAAAAAAAAAAAAAAAAAAAAGACTTTTATTTATGTCTCCCAGCCTTCTGTTACTGCTTGAATCAAAGCACTTGTATTGATCTTTTTTCAGTTTTGGGTTTTGCCTAAGAATTCATTGAAAAGGATTTGCATTGCTTCAGAGATCTTTACAAATTACTGTTTTAATCCACATGACTAGACAGTAAGGTGCTCCACCTTTGAATTCTTAAACATTATTATGGTATTGGAGTTGAATAGCTCGTACTGGAGTTAACACACACCTGGTCTGCCTTTCCTGACAGCTTTTACTTCTGGAAGGATAAAATTTATAGCCATCTGAGGAAAGGAGGCCCTTGAGTAGCATTTAAAATCTTTATTCTCCCCTTTTTTTCTTCACATCTTGACTTAGATTGGAAGTTGTGGTGGTATTGGCTCTAGAACATTGCTCAGATGCTCACTGGAATTGACTTGGCTTTTGTAAGATAAGAGAATGCAGTATGTAGTTATAGGAGATAAGATCAATGAAAGTGACCTAGTTATTTAACTACCAACATAGCAGATCTAGAATATACTGAACTTTCTTCTTAGGTACCACTATAGTAGCCTAGCTTTTTATCACTTTTATATATGCTTCCTAATAAAACGTTGTCTCAATAAAGTGACTAAAAATTGTATTGAAAAATTCAAACTAATGGAAGTAAGTCAAAATATATTTACTAGCAAAAGGTGAGCAAGAACCCACTCAAATGATCATATTTCCCACTTACCCCTTCATATTCCTTTCTTGAAATTTCTTTCTGCATTTTAGACACTTAGGGGAAGAAACTTAAGATTTAGGTGACAGGAGGTGTAGTAGTACTTTCTTAAAGCAGAAAATGGTGCAACTCCACATCCATAAGTCAGTGATTTTTATCAGTTAGTTTCCATCTTAGGCTAAGAAGATGGCTATGCTAGTTCTTGCTGGAGTTAACTGTTCTTTTTATTTCTGCTTAATTATTTGCTATGACTTAATAAATGCCCATCCAATACAACAGAGCCTATGGTAGATGTGTCAGGTACACTTTTATACAATATGCTAATGTTTTGCCTCTTGAGAACTTGATGTAATCTTAGATTGTGGAGTTGTGGCAGTATTGGCTCTAGAACATTGCTCAAGTGATCACTGGAATTGACTATCGTGAGCTAAGAGAATACAGTACGTAGTTATAGGAGATAGGATCGATGAAAGTGATTTTTATCAGTTCCTTTGCTTTTGTTGAAGTACTTTGTGTGTGTATTTGATCTTAATCCTTTCAGTTTCTTGTCTTTTGTGAGATTTCCCCTCAGAGGATACTCTTTTTAATCATTTGTAATGAAAATACTTTGACCAAAGTTCATTTTTTTGGTCTTTTGATGTGATGATTTCTTAGACTAAGGAAGTCCTTCTGATCACTATCCTGTTTTCTTATTTTTCCCTCTCATCTACCCATTCCTCACTAACTTGCAGGAAGCCTGTCTAGCAGTCCAGAGGAGATGTCTGGAACTGAAGAGGGGAGGGAGACATCCTCAGGCATTGAAGTGGAGGCCTCAGACCTGAGTTTGAGTTTGACTGGGGACGATGGTGGCCCCAACCGCACCAGCACAGAAAGTCGAGGCACAGACACAGAGAGCTCAGGTGAAGATAAGGACTCTGACAGCATGGAGGACACTGGTCATTACTCCATTAATGAAGAAAATCGAGTCCATGACCGCTCAGAGGAAGAGGAAGAGGAGGAAGAGGAGGAAGAAGAGCAGCCTCGGCGCCGTGTACAGCGCAAGCGGGCTAACCGTGACCAGGACTCATCAGATGATGAGCGGGCCCTAGAAGACTGGGTGTCCTCAGAAACATCAGCTCTACCCCGACCTCGCTGGCAAGCCCTTCCTGCCCTTCGGGAACGGGAGCTGGGTTCAAGTGCTCGCTTTGTCTATGAGGCCTGTGGGGCAAGAGTCTTTGTGCAGCGTTTCCGCCTGCAGCATGGGCTTGAGGGCCATACTGGTTGTGTCAATACCCTGCACTTTAACCAGCGCGGCACCTGGCTGGCCAGTGGCAGCGATGACCTGAAGGTGGTGGTGTGGGATTGGGTGCGGCGGCAGCCAGTACTGGACTTTGAGAGTGGCCACAAAAGTAATGTGTTCCAGGTGAGGCAAGGGAGCATAATAGCAACTGAGAGAATCAGGCATGAGTTTGACAACTGCTGCGTAGAATGAGAGCTGGTAGTGAGTTGTAGGAATTAGGTATTGGGACTTGGCCCTACTTTGGCTCCCATAATGACCTAAATACACTGAAAGACTCTTGGCAACCATTAGATTCCTTGAGCATATGGACTGTTGGAAACCTCATAGGTAGGATGCATGCAGCTTATTAAATGTGTGCTGGTAGGAAGCAGTGTAGTATAAGCACAGGCTCTTGAACTAAACTGCCTGAGTTCAAAGTCTAGCCCAATGCTTACTAGCTCTGTAATCTTGGGCAAGTTCTTTTACTTTTGTCTTCAGTTTATCTGAAAAATGGGACTAATAACATAGGGTTATGAGGATTAAATAACAATAGAAGCTAAGCATTTAGAACTGTGGCTGGTACTTAAAGATTAACATTTGATAAATATTAGCTAATATTGTTATTATCCTGTAAAGATTTTTCTCAGCCCCATCTACTGTATTGGTACTGTATTGGTACCAGCCGTTTATCCTAAGGGTGTTTTATTTTCTTCCCTGATGTCCCCCCTATTTTCCTTTTTCTTTGTGGCAAATTTATATTTGCTTTCTGAATCAAGGTAGATTTTCCTCCTCTATTCCTTTTCTCCCCTGCTAGGTACAGTCCTAGTTCGCCTGAGCTCTTATCATGTACCAGTTTAATCTTTCAGGGCCAACTGAAATGCTCTCTTAGATCAGAGGAAGTTTTTTCTCTCCCTTTCCTTTAACTCCTGGAAGAAATTGGTCTTAGCCAACTGTACAAGAGTAGGAAAGCTTGGCCGGGTGCGGTGGCTCACGCCTGTAATCCCAGCACTTTGGAAGGCCGAGGCGGGTGGATCACGAGGTCAAGAGATCGAGACCATCCTGGTCAAAATGGTGAAACCCCGTCTCTACTAAAAATACAAAAAATTAGCTGGGCATGGTGGCGCGTGCCTGTAATCCCAGCTACTCAGGAGGCTAAGGCAGGAGAATTGCCTGAACCCAGGAGGCGGAGGTTGCGGTGAGCCGAGATCGCGCCATTGCACTCCAGCCTGGGTAACAAGAGCGAAACTCCGACTCAAAAAAAAAAAAAAAGAGTAGGAAAGCTAAGTTTCCAGCGTCATGTAAGAAAAGGGGGTAAGCTGAGGTCATCATCATATATTTCATTCTCAAGTTTACCTCTTTAATTTCTTTTGTGTGTCGTTTTTTTTCATTTTTAATACCTCAGGCCAAGTTTCTTCCTAATAGTGGTGATTCCACTCTGGCCATGTGTGCCCGTGACGGGCAGGTTCGGGTAGCAGAACTATCTGCCACACAGTGTTGCAAGAATACGAAACGTGTGGCCCAGCACAAGGGAGCGTCTCACAAGGTAAGTAAGACCTCGTTCCAAAGTTTGTGCAATCCAAATCCTCTGTGGTTCTCAGCAAAGGTTCTCCCTTACCTCTGCCCATTGTGTCACCTTTGTTGTGGTCACATGCTTCACCTCTGTCAGTCCTTAAGATTTGTAGTTAAGAAAGGAGCAAAAGCAGCCACCCTAAACTCCTAGGAAGGCAAGTATTTGAAAGGTCCCTAGATCATGCACTACAGTATTTGGCCCCTAGGCCAAGCCATAGTTGGTTTGGAGATCTTTGAAGTCTCCTATGCCTTCTAAACCTTTTATATTTATTCTGTTTTTTTTTTTTAGAGTATTTTGACAGTTTCAAGGTGCTAGTGGTTGATTCTTAATGTGTGAGAGCTTCAGCCTTCCAGCTTAAACGTTCAGTTCACAAATAGCACTGTTTCTGAAAGCCCTATTTAAAGCTGGAAATAGGGCCGGGCGCGGTGGCTCAAGCCTGTAATCCCAGCACTGTGGGAGGCCGAGGCGGGTGGATCACGAGGTCAAGAGATCGAGACCATCCTGGTCAACATGGTGAAACCCCGTCTCTACTAAAAATACAAAAAATTAGCTGGGCATGGTGGTGCGTGCCTGTAATCCCAGCGACTCAGGAGGCTGGGGCAGGAGAATTGCCTGAACCCAGGTGGCGGAGGTTGCGGTGAGCCGAGATCGCGCCATTGCACTCCAGCCTGGGTAACAAGAGCGAAACTCCGTCTCAAAAAAAAAAAATAAAATAAATAAAGCTGGAAATATAGGCCAAATAATCATGGTGGCAGCTAGTGAGGAGTTAAGAGCTGCCTAGTCTTAAGGTAGGCATGGTGTTCTTTTGTGCCATGAAAAGAGGATGGTACTCTCTTCTTAGATACCCTAAGCAAAGAGTAGGTGGACCTGGAGTATACTTTTCTAGCCAAGGTGGCTCAGGATATTTGAAAATTACCTATTTCATTGATTCTTAAGTCTACCCCCAACCCATTAGATAACTAATTTTTATAGCTAAGATGTAAGGAATGAAGTTGGGCACCATTTCTCTCTGCACCTAAGGATATGGAATTGATTTTGAGAATGGGTGTGGTAGCTTATGCCTGTAATCCCAGTGCTTTGGGAGGCTCAGGTGGGAGGATTGCTCGAGGCCAGGAATTTGAGACCTGCCTGGGCAATACAGCAAGACCCCATCTGTTAAAAAAAAAAAAAAAAAAAAAAAAAGGTGAAAAAATCAGCCAGGTGTAGTGCCTTATGCTTGTCCCAGCTACTTGCTTGGGAGGCTGAGGTGGGAGGATCACTTAAGCCCACAAGGTTGAGGCTTCAGTGAGCCATGATCATGCCACTGCACTTCAGCCTGGGTGACAAAGTGAGACCCTGGCTGGAAAAAAGTAAAATGAACTCTAATGGCTGATGTTTTTCTTTGCTATCTCTGTTCATATCCCTTGGGGATAGTTGAAATAGCAAGTCACCTGTCCTTTGACTTGTATAGAATAAACAAAGCTATAAATAATTTACATAGAACAAGAGTAAGTGGCTTAAATTGTCTCCCTTCCTGGGATTTTATGACAAAAAGGTAGACATTTCTCTTATTGGGACATTTTAAGTGCAGCCCTTGCTAAAGTTATAGGAATGGACTAGATGACCTCTAATTCTAATATTTGGAAATCTCATGTTTTTCCTTTTTTTTTCCTTCAGTTGGCTCTGGAACCAGATTCTCCCTGTACGTTCTTATCTGCAGGTGAAGATGCAGTTGTATTCACCATTGACCTGAGACAAGACCGCCCAGCTTCGTAAGTGTAGTAGTAACATCTTTACAAAACTGTATCTCTTAGCCTTGAACATATTCCATGTGTCTTGGTAATGCCTAACTCTGGTTCATCAGAATGGTACCTTTGTGCCTATGGTAAGAGGTAGTTTAATGTTAAGGAGAATTCCTTACTTTGTCTCTTTCTCAGCAGTGAAATACTATTCAGTCTACCTTCATTTCTCAGTTTAGTTATTACATGTGGCCTTTAATAATTTGATGATATTCTGCTCCTTATTCACTTGGATATCATTCATTTTACCCACAGAAAGCACATTATTTCACAAACTCGTGTAGAGATATGGCCCTGTAAATTTTAAATTTAGTTATTTATAGAAACATACAAATAAACGATCAATTTTGGACAAAAATATTGGTAGCTGTAGTTGCGTTCTGTTTTATCACAGTTCATTTGTATGTAAATTTGAGACTCATAGGTAAATGTTATCCCTTTTTAACTGTGTGATATCATAGAAAAACACAGCATCTTGTTTGGATCCAGGTGGACCTAGGTCAAATCTCAACTAAGGCACTACTAGTTATGACTTACGTAACCTTCTGAACTTCAGTCTCTTCAGTCTTGCTGTGGGCATACTTTTTCCCTCCCTCCTGCCTTCCTTCTCTTGGGGTTTCTATGAAGACTTACATATATATGTATATGTTTATATCAATTTCAGCCATGGTGTTAGACATTATACTGAGGCATCGAATAAATATATAACGCCATGGCTGAAATTGATTAAGATGTAGCTAATAATTACAATTATTTTAGTTTTAGTTTTTCATTTTTATTGCCTTTTTTTTGTTTGTTTTGAGATGGAGTTTTGCTCTTGACACCCAGGCTGGAGTGCAATGGCACGATCTCGGCTCACTGCAACCTCCGCCTCCTGGGTTCAAGTGATTCTCCTGCCTCAGCCTCCCAAGTAGTTGGGATTACAGGCATGCACCACCATGCCTAGCTCATACTTTGTATTTTTAGTAAAGGTGAGGTTTCACCATGTTAGCCAGGCTGGTCTTGAACTCCTGACCTCAAGTGATCCACCTGCCTCAGCCTCCCAATGTGCTGGGATTACAGGAGTTGATGTAACCTAACTTTGTAGCTTTGTAGTTAGATAACTAACTTTGTAGTTCTCTAACTTTGAGGAAAACATTTAATCTTTTGAACTGCATGATGTTTGTTATTTCCAGTTCTAAAGTTCCAGGGTTCTGTGATGATAATGGAAGATTAGCAAGTTTTTATAGGACAGGGGAAGAGCAAAAAAGCAAAAAATGATAATTTTATTTAATCTGCTGTGTTAGAAAGTTGTGAAACAGAATGAGTTCCTACCTTGCAGATCAGGTTCACAGGGAAACTATTGTTAGGCCACCAAGAATTGGGAATCTGGTTCAAGTAATGAAGAGAGCGAATGACTTTGGCAGATTATTGAATTTAGAATGAAATTACATAGGTAGAAAATCTGGCTGAGAGTTAACCATGAATCTGAACATATGCAATGATAGGTGGAATAGAATCTAAAGAGGGGAACAAGGAGAAAAGATTAGAAGGAGGCCCAAATCTAGATTTGAGTAATAAAGACAGTGAGTCTTTAAAGTTTTTGTTGTAAGGGTTAAAGTAGTGTTACAGGCTGGAATGGGGTGAAAGGCTGAACATTTGCTTATGTCAGAGGCATTTTTTTTTTTTCTTTTTTTTTTTTGAGGTGGAGTCTCACTCTGTCACCCAGGCTGGAATGCAGTGGCATGATCTTCTCAGAGGCATTTTTGTGTGAAGTTGGCATTGGGGAGTTTTTCTTTTGTATATATATGATAATTGCCGAATCTGACTAACATCTTAGGAAACTAACATCTTAGGAAAAGAGTTTGATTTGAAACTATAGGTGGAATATTCCTTCAGCCAGTGGAAGCCAGTTTGAGGTATTCTTCAAAGAAATCTTGTGGTCTAATCTGTAATTGTTTTTCCCTTTTTGCTGGGACATATGTGCTCATTACTTTTAAGGCAAAATTTGTGAATTTGTTTCATGTGGTTTCCTCTAATGTGAACATTTTTTCCTCCTTTTGCCATGATAATCATTTTTGTAGGACCTCTGCATGTCCCCTGCAGAGCTCAAGGTACTCTGCATTTACGCATCAGGAGAGTTTGTTTTATGGGATTATGTTGAGGCATAGAAAGATTGAGTTCTTCGTCAGGATTACATAACTGTAGAGCCAGTACTTCATAATCTATTCCTTAGTTTCTTCATTTTGCTTCCACGTGGTAACTTTAGTATTTGTTAGACCCTGTCCTTCTGAAATTTCAAATTGCTGAGGAAATAAGATAGTCCTGTGGGAAGGAGTAGCATCAGCTCATACTCTCTTTCCCTGTCTAAAACTCATATTAGAGCAGTCTTTTAGTTTTGTCCCTGAAGCTGTTATTCTTTTGACATGTTTCCTGGCTTGTGTTTTTGAGGTGTACGTGTGTTGGGGGATGGAGGTTTCCCCTAATGACATTCATAATCAGTGGCCTCTGTATTTTTTTATTTTTATTTTTTAATTTCAAAATAAATAGAGATGGGATCTGTGTTGCTTAGGCTGGTCTCGAACTCTTAGGCTCAAACAATTCTCCCACCTGAGCCTCCCAAAGTGCTGGGATTATAAGCATGAGGCACTGCACCTGGTCTTCTGTATTCATTAATTCATTTCGTTTATTTAATTTTTTTTTTTTTTTGAGACAGAGTTTCACTCTTGTTGCCCAAGCTGGAGTGGCAATGGCGTGATCTTGGCTCACTGCAACCTCTGCCCTCCAGGTTGAAGCAATTCTGTCTCAGCTACCCGAGTAGCCGGGATTACAGGCGTACACCACCAAAGCCCAGCTAATTTTTTGTATTTTTAGTACAAACCGGGCTTCACCATGTTAGCCAGGGTGGCCTCAAACTCCTGGCCTCAGGTGATCCACCCTCCTCGGCCTCCCAAAGTACTGGGATTCCAGGGGTGAGCCACTGTGCCTGGCCTGTATTCATTTAATGAAAAGCTGCAGAGATATTAAGTAAAAAAAATCTCCACTTTGCCTAGAACAGTTCTAGGCTGAAGTGACTTTGACTATTCAGAAAGGATGCTAAAATCATTTCTTTACGAAGAAACTTGTTGTCATGGTTATATTTCTTTCCGTTCCCATAGCATCAGAAATAAATAAAACCTTAGACTTGAAAGCTAAAGCCAAGCCTCTTCCTATAGTTTCTTGAAGTCTTGTAAATTTACCAATCTTCATTATATGATGTCGTATTTGACTGGTTGAATGCTTAGATCTGAGAGTATTCATCATGCCACCCTTAACCTGGAACAAGTTGTGGCTGTTTAGCCAGATTTTTCTGGATTTCTTCAATGAAAATTTATCAGCTTTCAGTGTGCATATTTTAAGCTGGGTTTTTAATTTTTTTACTTTTTGAGACAGGATCTCATTCTGTCATCTAAGCTGAAGTACAGTGGCAAGATCATGGCTCACTGCAGCTTCAATCTCCTGGGCTCAGGCAATCCTCACACCTCATCCTCTTGAGCAGCTGGGACTACAGGTGCATGCTACCACACCCAGCTAATTTTTTATTTTTTATAATAATTTTTTATAGAGATATGGGGTCTTGCTATGTTGCCCAGGGTGGTTTCGAACTGCTAGCTTCAAAGTGCTGGAATTATAGGCATGAGCCACTGTGCCTGGCTTAAGTTGGGTTTTAAGTGACTTTTTTTTTTTTTTTGAGGCAGAGTCTTGCTCTGTTGTACAGGCTGGAATACAGCGGCGCGATCTCTGCTCACTGCAACTTCTACCTCTCAGGCTCAAGTGATTCGTCTGCCTCAGCTTCTGGTGTAGCTGGGATTACAGGCACATGCCACCACACCTGGCTAATTTTTGTATTTTCAGTAGAGATGGGGTCTCGCCACGTTGGGCAGGCTGGTCTCAAACTCCTAGCCTCAAGTGACCCGCCCTCCTCGGCCTCCCAAAGTATTGAGATTACAGGGATGAGCCACCATGCCTGGCCTTAAGTGATATTTTAATGGAATCTGAGAGATAGACTCTGACCTTAAGGTCTTTTTTAGCCTACTGTTTCTGTGATTCTTCCTCCACTTCTCTCCTTGGTCCCAGGTGATCGGGAAGACGTACTTATACATAAAGGGTAGGAAGGTATGGGTAGCGTTGTCTGATTAATGACTGGCTGTTACTGTGTTGGACTCCAGCTAAACAGGCTTCCTGAAGAGTGGTACATTCATATACCTTTAGTTGATGCTATTTTTTTTGAGATGGAGTCTTGCTCTGTAGCCCAGGCTGGAGTGCAGTGGCGCGATCTCGGCTCACTACAACCTCTGCCTCCCGCGTCCTGGTTCAAGCAATTCTCCTACTTCAGCCTCCCAAGTAGCTAGGATTACAGACATGAACCACCATGCTCAGCTAATTTTTGTATTTTTCTTTTTTTTAGTAAAGACATGGTTTCACCATGTTGGCCAGTCTGGTCTTAAACTCCTGACCTCATGATCCACCTGCTGCAGCCTCCCAGGGTGCTGGAATTATAGGCTTTAGCCACTGTGCCTGGCCTACCTTATGCTTCTTAAGGAACACTAGAAAGTGACTTCACTACGTGTTTTTTTTCCTTAATCCCCAAAGTCATGTAATAAATGTATGCGTTTTCCTGTTAAAACAACACTTCTTTCTTTCCAAATGAGAGTCTCTTTGGTTTCTTATTAGCCATGTTACTCTCTTAGCTCTCCCTTGCCATGACCATCTGGATCTTTTGGAGGAAATAATTTTCTGTGTCTTTTACTCTTAAAGGAAACTGGTGGTGACAAAAGAGAAAGAGAAGAAAGTGGGGCTGTATACAATCTATGTGAATCCTGCCAATACCCACCAGTTTGCAGTGGGCGGACGAGATCAATTTGTAAGGTGAGTTTGTGGCTCTTTTGTGTCTTTTACAGTTTATAAGACTGATGCATTATATATTACCAGATGCTCCTTTATGGAGAGTTATGAATTTTCTAGAAATCCATTAACTATTATCTTGAATTTTTTACCATTTTCCAAACATCTTATGTGCCTTTTGAGATATTCTGTTCTCTTATAATTAACAGTCTCTGAGGGGTGGCTTTACATATTTTAGAGATTATCCAGTTTTAAAGAAGTTAGATGATGGTCAGGTGCAGTGGCTCACACGTGTAATCTCAGCACTTTGGGAGGCAATGGAGGCCAGATCATGAGGTCAGGAGTTCAAGACCAGCCTGGCCAATATGGTGAAACCCCGTCTCTACTAAAAATACAGAAATTAGTTGACGTGGTGGTACATGCCTGTAGTCCCAGCTATTCAGGAGGCTGAGGCAGGAGGATCACTTGAGCTCAGGAGGCAGAGGTTGCAGTGAGCCAAGATCGTGCCACTGCACTCCAACCTAAATGACAGAGCAAGACTCTCTCTCAAAAAAAAAAAAAAGAAGTTAGATAAATTAACCACGGTCCTCACATAGCAGCTAAGGCATCAATTTAGGTTTACGAGCAAGTGCTGTATTAGTAAATAATCTTCACCATTTTCATACATAAATAAACATGCACTAGAAATTTTAAATACTGGTTTTCAATTCAGAAATAGTTTGACTTGGGAGCATTTAGTGTGAACTGAGGGTTTTTTGGCTTTCACTATCCTGAGCTACCACTTTTCTTTATCCATGGTGCTATCTTTGTTACTGTGAACACCTTTTGTTAACACTGGTTCTTGAGAAACATGACCTAAGGGAAACAGACACCGTGGATTCAATCTTCATATGTATTAGTTAATTTCCTCTGACCCTTAGTAATAAGCTGTATTCATCCCTGTCCAGTTGGCCTATTTTAACAATGTTTCTTTGGGATCATCAGTTTGAAAGGAGGAGAGAGGGACAAGATCACTAAAAAAAAGAGTGACTTTTTGCTTTCCTAATGGTAAGTGAAAAGCATCATCTTCCTTTTGAAATGAGAGCACATTTTATAGCTGTATTTCCACATGCGTTTTATTAAGAAGAATCATAGGGAATAGGGTAAATTTTTAGAAAATACATGAGAGATGACTTTACCTTGTTCAAGAATCCTTGACAAAACCTTGTTTCTTTCTTCTTCCTCTATTCCCATGCCTTCAAAATTTGTTTCCTCTAGTCACCAACAATCCTCAAATATGTCGCAATAGATTTTTTCTTTTTAGATAAGAAGCTGTTGATCAAGAAGGCTTGTAGTTGTACAGATTTTCAGTTGCTACCTCCTCCAAGTTGAGCATTCACTGAAATTTCTAATTGGGAGCTCCTACTTAGAGTTCCAAATTACTTGAAAAGTCTGTCTCTAGCTAATTCCACTAGAACAAAGATGTTTGGGGGGGAATGTAGGAGTTTGCTGTATTGAGAAATGTAGTTCATAATGTTTTAACCCAAAGCTGATACTTTCTCAGGGTTAGAGTACGGCTTAGAATTTTAGTGTTTCAACACAAGGAGAAATCAAATCTGTCTCTTATCAGCCCCATATCCTCTATTGGCTATTTACTTGGCAGAAGTTATGTAAAAAAAAAAAAAGTTGTTTTTTTGTTTGTTTGTTTTGTTTTTTGAGACAGAGTCTCACTTTGTTGCCTAGGCTGGAGTGTACTGGCTCCATCGCTGCAACCTCTGCCTCCCAGGTTCAAGCAATCCTCATGCTTCAGCTTCCCAAGTAGCTGGAATTACAGGCATATGGCACCGTGCCTGGCTATTTCTGTATTTTTAGTAGAGATGGGGTTTCGCCATGTTGGCCAGGCTGGTCTCAAATTCCTGTCTTAAGGGATCCGCCTGCCTCAGCCTCCCAAAGTGCTGGGATTACAGTCGTAAGCCACCGCGCTTGGCTACTTGAAGATTTTGAGGCATACTGATCCTATGTGAGCAGGTAGCCCTTTAAGCACTCCAGCTCTTCTCTGACATTAGGTTACACTCAACTTCTTTGGCACCTCTTCTGTTCAGCCAACCGAATGTTTTGAGGTTTCTCCTTTCTTTTTTTTTTTTTTTTTGAGACAGAGTTTCGCTCTTGTTACCCAGGCTGGAGTGCAATGGCGCGATCTCGGCTCACCGCAACCTCCGCCTCCTGGGTTCAGACAATTCTCCTGCCTCAGCCTCCTGAGTAGCTGGGATTACAGGCACGTGCCACCATGCCCAGCTAATTTTTGTATTTTCAGTAGAGACGGGGTTTCACCATGTTGACCAGG
>NW_022437059.1:3838085-3884451 GCF_009761245.1 Sapajus apella | reverse complement strand
GTGATCCACCCGCCTCGGCCTCCCAAAGTGCTGGGATTACAGGCGTGAGCCACCGCGCCCGGCCTGAGGTTTCTCCTTTCTTATTCTTTCTTTGAAAGAACCTGAACAGCTCACCTTCAGGTATAAATTTGAAAACATTTGTGCTGAATATTTTATACCATAACACCATTCATTAACTTTTACTCCTAGCCTAAAGGAATTACTTCAAGGGAGTACAGAGAAATAACTTACTTATCTTCAAGGCTTTGCATCATTAATACTGAATTTTAGTTTAGGGTTATTAAGTATTTAAGGGAAGCTCTGGGGAGACATGCTTTTTGGCCTGTGCCTAAAAAAAAAAAAAAAAAAAAAAAAAAAAAAAAGTAGGCAAGTGGAGGAGGTATAGGTGAGTTCCTACTACACCAGTTAAGCTAAGCTAATTCCTGTTTAGCTTAGTTTTAAGAATTTATAGGAGTAAAAAAGGCTGGGCGTGGTGGCTCACTTTGGAGGCCAAGGTGGGCGGATCACCTGAGGTCAGGAGTTCAAGAGCAGCCTGACCAACATGGTGAAACCCCGTCTTTAAAAGAAAAAAAAAATTAATTAATTTTTAAAAATTAGAAAAATTAAAAGGAGCCGGGCGCGGTGGCTCAAGCCTGTAGTCTCAGCACTTTGGGAGGCCGAGGCGGGTGGATCACGAGGTCAAGAGATCGAGACCATCCTGGTCAACATGGTGAAACCCCATCTCTACTAAAAATACAAAACATTAGCTGGGCATGGTGGCACGTGCCTGTAATCCCAGCTACTCAGTAGGTTGAGGCAGGAGAATTGCCTGAACCCAGGAGGCGGAGGTTGCGGTGAGCCGAGATCGCGCCATTGCACTCCAGCCTGGGTAACAAGAGTGAAACTCCATCTCAAAAAAAAAAAACATTAAAAGGAGAATATGTCAGATGAATCCTTTAGTGGTAGATTTGGCAGTGTGATTGGCCGACATGAAAATTTATTGTTAAAGCATTAAATATAGGCCCTGATTTATGAAGCATAGTCAGTAAATCATCTCTTCACTCCCCGGTTTTTTGTTTTTGTTTTTTTTTGGGGTTTTTTTTAAGATGGAGTTTCACTCTTATTGCCCAGGCTGGAGTGCAATGGCATGATCTCGGCTCACCGCAACCTCCACCTTCCGGGTTCAAGCGATTCTCCTGTGTCAGCCTCCTGACTAACTGGGATTACAGGCATCTGCCACCATGCCTGACTAATTTTGTATTTTTTACTAGAGACAGGGTTTCTCCATTTTGGCCAGGCTGGTCTTGAACTCCCGACCTCAGGTGATCTGCCCACCTCAGCCTCCCAAAGTGCTGGGATTACAGGCATGAGCCACTACGCCTGGCCACTCCCCAGTTTTTAAGCCAAAATCAGCAACACTGAGAGAATATTAGATTAAAGGCTGGTACAAAAGAGAGACTTAGGTTAACAAGTTAGTGGGTGCCTGAAGGCATGTGGGAAGAAATGTGGTAAAGGTGTGGAGAGGATGCTAAAACTATTCCTTACATGACTTAAAATTAGGGGGCTTGGTGTGATGGCTCGTGACTATAAAACTGGAGCACTTTGGGAGGTCACAAAGCTGGAGGATAGCTTGAGGCCAGGAGTTCAAGACCAACCTAGGCAATAGACCAAGACCATGTCTACCAAAAGAAAATTCAAGAAAAAATTTTAGGTTGGGCATAGTGGCTCACTCCTTTAATCCCAGCACTTTGTGAGGCTGAGGCACGCAGATCATGAGGTCAGGAGTTCTAGACCAGCCTGGCCAATGTGGTGAAACCCTGCCTCTACTAAAAATATAAAAATTAGCTAGGCATGGTGGTACACTCCTATAGTTCCAGCTACTTGGGAGGCTGAGGCAGAAGAATCGCTTGAACCTGGGAGGCAGAGATTGTAGTGAGCCAAGATCACTCCACTGCATTCCAGCCTGGGCAACAGTGAGACTTTGTCTCAAAAAATAATAATAATTTTTAATAAATTAAATACCACCAGGTGTGGTGGTATGCTCCTGTAGTCCCAACTATTTGGGAGGCAGTAGGAGGATCTCTTGAGCCAGGAGTTTGAGGCTGCAGTGGCCTGTGATTGCACCACTGCACTCCATCCTGGATGACAGAGTCTTAAAGAAAATAAATAAGTAGGCCGGGCGCGGTGGGTTACGCCTGTAATCTCAGCACTTCGGGAGGCCGAGGTGGGCAGATCACAAGGTCAAGAGATCGAGACCATCCTGGCCAACAAGGTGAAACCCCATCTCTACTAAAAACACAAAAATTAGTTGGGTGTGGTGGCACGCGCCTGTGGTCCCAGCTACTTGGGAGGCTGAGGCGGAAGAATCACTTGAACCCAGGAGGCGGAGGTTGCCATGAGCCGAGATTGCGCCACTGCACTCTAGCCTGGCGACAGAGCAAGACTCCGTCTCAAAAATAAATAAATAAATAAGGAAAAGAAAATAAATAAGTAAAAATGAAAATAAAGTAAAATATAAACTGTCAAGGCCTGTTATATGTTCAGAAAATAGTGGGAAAGTTAGTATTAATCTTTCTATGACTACTGTCTATCACAGGGCTTGACAAACTGTACTGCTTGTTTTTATAAATAAAGTTTTATTGGAACACAGCCATGCCTTCCTTTACATGTTGTTTGTAACCACTTTGATGCTACAGTAGTAGAATTCAGTAGTTATAATAGAGATGAAATGATTTGCCTGTTTACCAGCTTAAAACATTTACTATCTTGTCCTTTAAGAAAAAGTTTGCCAAACCCTGTTCTAGCATCATATGTAGAATATATTAGGTTATTAATAAATAGTTGGGGCTTAGTGACTCAGGTCTGTAGTCCCAGCACTTTGGGAGGCTGAGGCAGGAGGATCTCTTGAGGCCAGGAGTTTGAGGCCACACTAGGCAGATGCTGTTTCCACAGAAAATAAAAATAGTAGCCCAGCATGGGGGTGTGCATCTGGAGTCCCAGCTACTTGGGAGGTTGAGGTAGGAGGGTCATTTGAGCCAGTGAGGTGAAGGCTTAAGTCATCAGTAATCTAACTGCCAAAGCCAACAAGATACTTTTCAAGTGTTTTTCTCTACTCCTGACATTGTTTATTACTTCTTCCCTGAAACACCTTCTCTCCTTGATGATGTCCAGCCACTCCTCAGTGCTGTCCATGGGTTTGTCTTCCTTTGTCCAACCATTAAATGCTTATGTTCTCTAGTAGCTCAGTGTTCAGCTCTCATCTTAATTTATACTAGAGAATTTTAACTTGAAGTACAAGTATTATGTGAACCTCCAGAAAGGGTGTTTATGTGCATTTTTCTGGGGAAAAGGGACTATAGTTTTTATTACATTCTGAAAGAGGCCAGAGATTCTAAAGGAGGAAGGGAAAATCCACTGTTTTCCATTGGAGATCTAATTCCATTACCAATGCTTTGACTACCACCTATACATGGATATATGACTTACATCTGTCTCCAAACCACACTTTTTCTGAGTTCTAGACTTAAATCTACTTGACAAATGTATATAATTAACCGACGACTTCAGCCAGAGAAGTCTCAGTGGTGAGCTGAGGACCAAAACCAGATTAGGACGGGCTGAGAAGTGAATAGGAAGTAAGGAAGTGGAAATACTGAATGTTGATCATTCTTCACAGTAATATGATTGTAAGGGGAAGGAGAAAAAAAGCAATAGTAGGAAAGGACAGTCAGTAGAAGGATTTTTAGAAAGTGGCCAGATGGTGATGAGGAAGAGGTTGAGAAATGAGCTGACCATCAAACAAGGTCCCTGGAAAGATGAAATGAAGAACATTTGTTGAGAGGCTCTGAGATTGGAGGAGACTGGGTGAAGACAGATACTGGATCTGTCTTGTTCATCACTGTATTTCTAGCACCTAGCATAATATTTGATGCGTAATATATGTGTCATAAATATTTGAATTTAAAGCTTGCCTTAGAGGAAGGAACGTGAAGGTAGTGTGCTTGATAAGAAAGAGGTAAGGAGAGGGAGTCTTGAGGATATGGGTGGTGGTTTGTAATAATTATTGTGGTATATAAGAGGGAGAACAGGCCAAGTAAGGTTTCAAGGAGGGATTACAGACCCACTGACTTACCTTAAGTTTGGTTTCTACCCATGAGTAACCCTTTTCAGTAGGTAACATACACGTAAAAGGCTGTATACTAATGTTGTTTCAGTGAAAATTAGCAGTATGTGATTTAAAACTTGAGAGAGATAAACCACTTCAACCTGACAGAATTGAGGATTGCCACTTAAAATGGGAAATACATCGATGAAGGATTTAGGGTTTGATGCCGGGTGTAGTGCCTCACGCCTGTAATCTTAGCACTTTGGGAGGCCGAGGCAGGTGGATCCCTTGGGGCCAGGAGTTCAAGACCAGTCTGGCCAACATGGTGAAACCCTGTCTCTACTAAAAATACAAAAATTACCTAGGCGTGGTGGCATATGCCCGTAGTCCCAGCTACCCAGGAGGCTGAGGTGGAAAATCACTTAAACCCACGAGGTGGAGGTTGCAGTGAGCCTGGGTGACAGAGCGAGACCCTGTCTCAAAAAAAAAAAAAAAAAAAAGAGATTTAGGGTTTGGAAATGGATTGAGAAAGGACCGGCCTTTAAGCAAGAGCATGTACCAGAAGCTTGGTTTGGAAAATGTTGTTAATCTACATGCAGCTGGCAGTTTCCTGCCACTACATCAAATTGCAGTCCTTTAAGGGATTCGTTTTTAAATTTTGATATTTTCATTGCTTTTCCAACCACAGGATTTATGACCAGAGGAAAATTGATGAGAATGAGAACAATGGAGTACTCAAGAAGTTCTGCCCTCATCACCTGGTAAGATTCATGAAGGGCCAGTTGCTCCAGGCTTCCCTGACTCGACCCCAAGGCTACACTTGAACTTGGGGGTATGGTGGGAATAGCTTGGACTTTCAAGTCAGTCATCTGGATTTGAATCCTGGCTTTACCACTTACCAGCTTTGTGATTTTGGCAGTCATTTCACTTCTGATAGTCTCAGTTTTTAATCAACAAAATAGAAATAAAAATAACTGCCTTGCACCTTGATGGTGAGGCCTAATGAGACAGTGTACAAAAAATGGCCAGCACACAGATGACAAGCAAGAGAAAGCCCCAAGATGCTACCCCCTGAGGTGGTCATGTTTCATCAGTTATACTCTTGTCTCTGTCTGTCTTTCTCAAATCTCTGGGAGAAGATATAGGGGACTTTGAAGGAAAAGCTGTTTCCTGAAGATGGTATAACAAATGGGGGGGTGGGGCATCAGTCAGTATCTGCTCCTTATTGCAGGTGAACAGTGAGTCCAAAGCAAACATCACCTGTCTTGTGTACAGCCACGACGGCACAGGTACGTGAGCAGGGCCCAGCTCCTAGGCTGGCATGCCCCCTCTGTCTAGGGAGCTGCTGAGCCAGTGAGGCATGTGCCCTCCAGTGCTCACCACTGTGCTATAGCTCCAAGTGGAGCAGCTGGGGATTAACTGCTGATGGTGAGCACATAGCGGGAGGATACAGCAGATGACCCTTGGAGATGCCAGGTACCATTTGCAGAATGCTGCAGATGATACTTGGCAGGGCCTGTCCTGAAGCCCAGGTTACTTGCCTGAGCAGGTTCTTATGCCTTTGACTCATTCCTGAGTTAATGGGTATGATCTTTTTGAGTATTCTGCTGCCCCTGGGTTGGCAGTGTGTTCCTAGTCTACCCTGTACAGTCTGACTTGCCTGGTGTTCCAAATAAATAAGATGGGTGTTATACCTGGGTATTTGGAGGGGGCACTACTGGCAAGAAGCCCCAACCCAACCCCAACTCCTGGTTCCTGCTTTTCAGCCTTTGCCTTCACTGCTGTGTTCTTGTTCTTGGCAGAGCTCCTGGCCAGTTACAATGATGAAGACATTTACCTCTTCAACTCCTCTCACAGTGATGGGGCCCAGTATGTTAAGAGATATAAGGGCCACAGAAATAATGCCACAGGTGAGACTGTCTTCCTAGGTTTCTGTGGCCCAAGTCTATTGGCTTTGGAGAACCACAGTGTCTTACTCAGGTTATACAAATAGAAACTACCTAAGGAGTAGGCTGCCTGTGTTGCCATGGGCACTGAGCGATTATCCTGAACTGGGCTGGAGTTTCCATGTTTTCTCTGCTGTGCTAGAGGAGAAAGCTCTCAAGAGCATCTCTTGACACTGCAATAATGTTTGCTTCTAATTGGTTGGGACATAAGGAGATAAGACTAACTGTTTTTTAGATTTCAGGTAACTTCAAAATAAGCATAAATGCCTTGTCAGGGAGTCAGGGAAAGCCCTCTTTAGTCAGTGGTCCTGAATTGCTTAAAATAGGGAGTGACCTTGTACCTTTAGGAGGGAGGAGTAAACGATTCTTTTAGATGAGGCAGAAGAGGAGGAATGGTGGTAGTACCTAGCCCAAGATTGGCCTGTTTTGTTCCATGTCTATGGTTCCCAAACTCTGGGGCACATTGGAATCCCTGATGTATTTTGTTTTGTTTTGTGTTTTTGAGACACTCTTACTCTGATGTCTAGGCTGGAGTGCAGTGATACAATCATGACTCACTGCAGCCTCGACCTCCCAGGCAACTGTAGCCTCAACCTCTTGGGCTCAGGTGATCCTTGCACGTCAGCCTCCTGAGTAGCTGGTACTACAGGCATAGGCCACTACCTCTGGCTATTTTTTGTATTTTTTTTTGGAGACGGGGTTTCACCATGTTGCCCAGCCTGGTCTCCAACTCCTGGGCTCAAGTGATTTGCCTGCCTTGACTTCCCAGAGTGCTGGACATGAGTCACCAAGCATAACAGTCTGGCCTTAACCCCATATATTCTGATTTAATAGGTATGGGGTGCAACTTGGGCATTGAGATTTTTTTAAACTGCCCACATGATTCTGTTGTTCAGAAAAGCTGAGGAATCACTACTCTGTTGTTACCACTCCTAACAGATACCTGTCATGATTTTGTCTTGGAGATAGCAGTTAGAAGATTAGTTTCATTATTTTTTTTCCTGAGCTGGTAAGGAGGGAGGGAAAAATCTATTCTTGGATCTCAGCACACAGGCAGATACAAGAAGGGTGCCAGTTTCATGGCCAATATTGTACTGACCATAGTAGTTGGAACTCTTGGTTTCTTGTACTGATTGTGGCGAGTAGAGTCCTGTTAACGGTAACAAGCACAGATCACTTGCTTCTTAGAGGCAGTTGTGGCATATACCTTCATCAGTCTCAGATCAACTGACAACCCCAAAAACATTGACAAGGTACCAATGAGGTCCACATATCAAAGATAATCCTAGGGCATAAGACAGTGCTGCCTAAGAGTAGGCAGAGCTGGGACGATTCAGGGTGGGACAGGTAAGGCATTAGGGAGGCCTGTGGGTGCTTGATAGGGTATAAACTTAGTAAGACTGAGACTGCTGCTAAAGGACTGCAGATTCCTCTGCCCTAAGGAGCTCTTTGGGAGAATATAAATCATCTCTGGGACTGTTATGATTCTTATAACTGTCTATTAAACATGCATAATCTCTTGATTTGTTTTGTGAAAATGAAAGTAATTTTTCAGCTCTCAGCTGATTTAGAGTTAGTGAATAACTGAATTCCCTTTGAGATGAATATATGTAGGCCTGACGCCAACCCTCATGTGGTTTGTTCCCTCATTTATCATTTCAGTAAAAGGCGTCAATTTCTATGGCCCCAAGAGTGAGTTTGTGGTGAGCGGTAGTGACTGTGGGCACATCTTCCTCTGGGAGAAATCATCCTGCCAGATTATTCAGTTCATGGAGGGGGACAAGGGAGGCGTGGTGAGTATGGTGTGCTGAGCTGGCTGGCTCCATAGTCTCTCCAGGCATTAAGGTAGGTTTTAGCAGGGACACTGAATTCTCACTGTGACTACATGATACCATGTTTTAGA
Source organism: Sapajus apella (assembly GCF_009761245.1). Classification (NCBI taxonomy): domain Eukaryota; kingdom Metazoa; phylum Chordata; class Mammalia; order Primates; family Cebidae; genus Sapajus; species Sapajus apella. Next base: position 3,876,518 of record NW_022437059.1, on the reverse strand, counting down.
GGTCCAGCCAGCTAAATTAAAAGGCTGGATAGCCTGGGGTGCTGAGTTTTTGATGGAGTATTTCCTTCCTTCTCCTATCTTCAGTCCCTGTAAAGCATAGTGTACTAAGACAAGAAAGGGATCTTAGGGAAGAACCTCTGTCCTGTGATGTAACTTATCTCTAGGCATGCACCTTTTCCAAATGAAAAAGCATTGTGTTAGGGTGCACCCTCCTACACTATGCTAAAGATTTCTCCATCTCTCTTCCCTTAACTAAGTAGTGATCTGGCTGGATCTTAGGTTAGCAGATAAAAGCTATAAGGAGCATTTTTTAAACAGTTGAGAAAGTCAGAATATGGTTTATATATTAGATAACATGGTACTCAGTATTAAATTTATTTGATGTGATTACTTATGTAGGAGAATATCCTTGTACTTAGGAGATACTTGTTGAAGTATTTAGGGGTGAAGTGTCATGCTTACATTCAAATAGATAAACACACATAATGTGTACATGTAAAGAGAAAGCAAATATGACAATTTTTAGTGCTGAGCAGCCTGTTTGCTATATAACCCATGATCATATCATAGTCTGCCTGTCCTTTGAGTTCTGCAGACCTCTGTGAAGTTAGGGCAAAAAGGAAGAGTGAGAATCGAGTTAGTGAATGAAGAGTGATCAGCTCTTAAGATGTATCTGGTTAACCTTTTTTTTTTTTTCTTTTTTCTTTTTTCATTTTTGAGACCTAGAGTTAGGAAAGAGTTCAATTGCTTTCTGTTGTAAGTTTTTTGGACCACAGGAGATGGGAAAAAGACAGTTTGGAAGACTAAATTATACTGATTGTTCAAAATAGTCTGGTTACCCAAGGCCTCTAAGTAATGACTGAAACAGCTTGGTCTTTCTTCCTTTTTATTCCTTCTTAGTTGTGGGGAACTTCAAAGAGCCTAGCCATCTCTTGATGAGGTTTATTCAGAGAGTGGTTTTAGAATTTAGGATGGTTCCTTGCAATCAGGATCCCATTCCTTATGTTTTTCTTGCCCTGGTACAAGGGTATTTCAAATTTTCTTCTGGTTTCCTCTAAGTTTTTGGAACCTGAGACCTTCATAGATCTAGGGCTTTTATGGTTTGAATACAAATGGAGAGGAGTCTAGAAGTTCAAGGTGTGTCTCTTCCTTGCTTCATTTCCTGCTTTTCCATAGGTCCCCTGTGTCATCTGCAGTGAACAAACCCAAAACCCTTGAGTCTTAATGGGAATTATGCAATAGGCATGTAGAGAAAGGAAGTCAGAAGGGGCCAGTGAATTTTTTTCTTGACATAAACTATTGTCTTGCATTTTTTTCTAGAGAGGTGCAGAGCTGAATGCCTTCTCCCAGGCCAGCATTTGTCCATTCTCCAAAAGCATTCTGCAGGCCAGTTTGCTTTTAGCTCAGCCAGTGCCAATGTTTGATGATTAACCCATTTGCCGAGGTGGGGAAGGCATCTACTTGGAATGGGTGGGCTCCAGGCCTAAATTTTAGTGGTCCTAAGAGTAAGTGATTAGAACAGGAGATACAGAGACTACACCCCTGAAGCAAATTTCCTTACATATTCTTGTCTCTGTGTAAGCTGAATGATTGATGTGGTCTTTCACTTGGCTCCCTCTGTTTTTTTGTCCTAACTTTCCAGCAGTGGGGGTCACCAGGCACTAGTCTCAGTGTAGTAGACTCAGCAGTTCTATGTCATGGAAATTGTAAATGTAAAGTAGAATGTTAGAACCAGAAAAGATCTTAGAAGCTATTTTCTACCTTTCTCAGGTTTCCTGACTCTGATTTGAGGATCTTTTCTTTGTTCCCATTCAGCTTCACAGGGACAGGGTCGGGGGTGGTATCAGAGGACAACCCCTTAGTCTCCCAAGAGCACTTTGATGCTTGATCCCATTCTCTACATTCCTCCAGCCCAGTCATCTAAGGCCAGAGCTCTTTACTCTGCTCAGGCATTATTGACAGGATAAGTCCTGGCATTCAGACAGGTCTGGTGACGTGACCAGGTACTCTGGCCCAGAAATTATCTATCGGCTCCCCCTGCAGGCTCCAATTCAGGTACTGTATGTCATTCTCTTGTTCCTCTTGCCATTGGCTTTTTCCTTAGCCTTAAGTTCCAAGGAATTGTTCCCCTGTGCTTTTTTATTTTGCTGACTTATTCAAGCAGAGTACAGGTTTGTAACAAGGGCTTATTAGGAGATGGATGAAAAAGTTCAGGTTTGTGTGTGTAAATTGTCCATTACTGTAGATAGATACACTAGTCCAAGCATTAGAGTTTAACTGCACTGCCTAAAAAAGCCCAAAGATAAACTTCACAATGAGCTGATAATGTGGAATGCGAGGAGGAGATAAAGAATTGGGTTTCTATTTTATTCATAGGCTCAGTCTTAGCTTCAGTCTTTTCTGAGCATTTGTTTATGTGTAAGATGGAAGTCAAAGAAAGTGGGAAGTCTGTAGGTCAGCCCTATTTTCCATGCCTGCCCCTGACCTCTTCTCAGATGTTCTTCTCAGTTGGTCCAGAGAGAACTAAAAGCAGTTGTTTTCTTGGACTATAGGGCAGCTGCAAGGTGGGGTGCCTTTCGTACGTGTTCCATTTTTCACTAAAAGACTCAAAATGCTTTAGCAGCTAGATCTGGGACCAGCTCTTCTGAATGGGGTAGCAACTTCCCTGCCTTTCCCTTAGGGGGAAGCTCATGTTTCCAAGTCAGACAGCAGGGGGCATGGATGCCTTTCAGACAGAAGGAAGCTGCCTAAGCTCGAAGGCCTGCCTGCTATAGTTTATTTCTTCTGCCCTGTTCAGTGAATTTACCCAGAGGGTGGCTGAGATTGAGGCTGTGGAAGCCCCAAGAAGCTTCCTTAATGTGCTGCCTCGAAGCTGAGCTTATAGGGCCGGTAGTAGGATGTTGTCCCCTGGGATATGCAAGGTTCTCTCAAGCAGACATGAGCCTCCATCACTCCCACCACTCCTTGCAACTCAGCTTCCTCTTCTCAGCCTGTGCCTTCCTCCAGTTCTAGTAAACAGTGCCAAATGAATATAGTTGTTCTCCGACTCTTCTCTGGGGGTTCATTGGCAGCTGCTGCTTTCTTCATTTTTTAAAATTTATTTGCCACTTGGTAAAAGCCACTGAGATGGTTTTTTTCCAGCCTTGGGCAAGTTGGAGCTTTGGAATCTGGACTGAATAAGGTCATCTGGATCTCACTGTCTTCTTGTGAAACCAGCAGTAAGCTTGGGCAGTCACTCACCTACCCCTAGGTCTGTATCTGGGGATGAAGCCACCCCTGACCTATACATAGAAAATGATTGATGTGCCTGGTCTCATACCCAGTCTCTGTTTGGTTTCTCTACCCCCAGTGCCCTTTGGCTTAGGCACAGGATGGGCGGGCCTCCCTTCCCCAGCAGCTGCCCCAGCAGCTGCCTCAGCCCTGATCAAGGGCAATTGTTTGTCTCAAGGTGAGTAGTGGTTTTTAAACCCTACTCCCACACACTGCTAAGTCTGTGTTTTCCTTTCTTCCTGACCAGGTAAACTGTCTTGAGCCCCACCCTCACCTGCCTGTGTTGGCGACCAGTGGCCTAGACCATGATGTGAAGATCTGGGCACCCACAGCTGAAGCTTCCACTGAGCTGACAGGGTTAAAAGATGTAAGTGGCTGACTGCAGAAGTTACCTTCTTTCTGCTTATCCACATACTGTTGATTCTTCATTGTCATAGGGAGGAATAACTTGCTGCCAGTTCTTTAAAGGCACTACTCTAACACCCTCCCCCACACTCCTGTAATTGCCTCTGTAGGAATAGTCCTGCTCCAGGGGGCAGCTGTGAAGTGGCACTAATTTGTAATAGGATGGGGATGAGGAGCATCTTCAAGAATTATTTTGTGTTAAAGTCTGCCACCTTCACAGAGGCTGAACCTAGGACATTGTTTCTTAATCTAATCTAGCTCCATTTCAACTTAATGGGAAGCTTTTATTGGGATAGAACATCAGCTTTCTTGATGAGGTCCCTGGTCCATCTTCATTGCTGCCCCCTGTTCCCAACCCTTTTGGGTTCCAGGTGATTAAGAAGAACAAGCGGGATCGGGATGAAGAGAGCTTGCACCACACTGACCTGTTTGATAGTCACATGCTGTGGTTCCTCATGCATCACCTGAGACAGAGACGCCACCACCGGGTAAGCTGGGGTTGGAAGTGACCGTCTCAAGAGGGCTAAAAAGTTCCAGAGTTGTGAGTTTAAGGAGGAATCCAGTGATCTTGGTTGGATTTCCTATCCATTGTCCTCTATCCCCATCAGATCCCTGATACAGCCTTGGAAGAAGCATCAGCAGAAAAGGGTGGTGTCTACTCTTATCCATTGCCATCCATGTGTAATGCTATCTTCATAAAGGCAAAGGCTGGCTGGAGTGTGGAGGAAGGAACTGAGAAGAAATAACAAGTCTCAGTGTGACCCTTCTATTTTTCTTCTTATGACAAAAGAAGCCTAGGTCAGGAGTTGGCAAACTGGCAGCTGGCCTGCTGCTCATTTTTGTAAATAATAGTTTCATTGGTTGCGGCCACACCCATTCTGTGTATCATCTGTGGCTTCCTTCACGCTACAATGGCACAGTTGAAGAGTTGCCATAAAGACCATATAGACCACAAGTCTAAAATATTTACTATCTGGCCCTTTAAGAAAAATTCTGCTGATCTCTGGCTTAAAGCATCTAAATTCTAGCTAAGACTTAACAGGCTTGTCCTTGTTCCATCCAGGGAAGTTACTAACGAGCCTTTCCCATCCCACAGCGCTGGCGAGAACCTGGGGTTGGGGCCACAGACGCGGACTCTGATGAGTCTCCCAGCTCCTCAGACACATCGGACGAGGAGGAGGGCCCTGACCGAGTGCAATGCATGCCATCTTGAGGCCTCATACCTAGGTGGGGCGGGCTGGGGCTGCCAACCCGATCCTGCCTGGGCAGCCCTTTCCTGTCCCAGGCCCTACATTCAGCAGAAACGCACTTTGGACTTTTTGCTTTAGATAAAAGAAAGACGTCCCAGGAGAAAGGACAAACCAGAGGAGTGAACCAACACAGAGTACCTAGGAATGGGAGTTGAGCCCTGGTATGGGCCTTCATGGAGAGGTGCATAGGACTCAGCAGAAATGGCCTCTCCCCAAAGCCTCTTTTTGAGAGGAGAGGGAAGCCTATTTTGTTAACTGGTTTGGGATAGGGAATGGGGTTTCTTTTTCTTTAATCTCCCTTGTTTCTTGGGGGGGGGGGGGGGGGGGGAACAATTGGCTATTCAGTACCAAGGGGCCAGAGTGGAGGGTAGGAGTGCCACTCTCTCTTTGGTTTAGGTTTTTGACCTTTTCTTGTTTTTTTTTTAAGTCTATGACAGTTGGGTTTTTTTCTCCCCCTCAGCAACCCCATCCCAGGATCCTATTTTTCTGGGAAGTCCTTAAAGCCCCTAACCATCCCACACTCTTCACTTTCCCTTCCACCTCATTCATTCTCTGTACTTATCACAGTGTTTTGCACTTGATTACATATCCTTCACTCTCTTCTCTTCATCCCGTCACCCCTTAAACAGGTCAGGTGAAGGAGATTGGGGAGAGGTGGGAGGAGGGGCAGAATCGAAGGAAGAATAGGAAGGATGTTACCTCTTCTGTTATTTTTTTAAAAAATATTGTTTGTTGGCAGCAATCTCCCTGTCCCTATCACTGTTAGAGGCCTAATTTTATATCTATAAATATATTAAAAAGCAAGTCAAACTTGGATGTATCAAGGTAAAATTATTGTCAAAGTTTAAATACCTATATATTCTCTATGAATACAATAAAGGGACTTGAAGAGTGAACAAGAGTAATGGTGTGGAGGTGACACCTGGGGTCATTTTACCTCTGTGTATGGTCATTAGAGATTGGAACTTACCCTTTAGGTTTTAGGAGGCTCGAGAATGGAAGGAACCTCATTTCTGCCCTTCCTGGTTCCCTGCCTTGGTGTGGGGGTTGGGAAAAACAGGAAATTCCTCTCAGCTTTTTGCCTCAGATCTCCTTAAGTCTTGTGGCGGGGTTCCAAGGATGGCTCTTCTAACCAACTTGACTAAACTACTTTAGGGTGGTGTCACCACTGCAGACTATTGTGGTACTGTGTGACAGAAGACATGTACATACACACCACACACGTGTACACACACACACACACTCTGTCTCACCTTTTGCTGCTTGATTCTTTAAGCCATCCAAATTCATGCCAGTTCCCTTCTTTACAGAAGAGTGAAGGGAAAGACTTCCTGGGTTTGACTTATACCTTATCCACCTCTTGATATTTTAGGATTGAGGAACAAGTCATTAATCTAAGGACTGATTGCAGTGGCTGGAGCCTGGGCACTTGTCTTAATCACTGGTCACTGAGTCTGAAAAGTCCCAGCTGAATTCTTGCCCTTAAATGCTTTTGCTGCTATTTTTTTGCCCCCCGTTTCCAAAAGATCCAATCAAGAATTCTGTATCCTGGGACAGTCAGATTCTACTAAATCAGGCCAGGAAGGAGGGGAGAAGAATGAGAGAATGGTATTCCTAGACTTCTTCCTCTTGCCCCTTTTCCCAGCAGCTGTCAGACCAGATGTTGGCTGCTGTACCGACTCCCTGAGGTAGGGAATGTGTGGTGATTGAGTAGTCTGTGTTCCTATTGTTCCTGTTGCTGGTGGGGTGATAGGGTGGGCTAAAAACCATGCGCTCTGGAATTGTATTTTCTCCCAGTAAAGCTTTTCCTCTCCCCAACTGCTGCTCTGTGTGGTATGTGGTCCATTTATTCACAATGGATGGTTTTTGCTCCTACTAATGTAGGTACCCAATCTTCCCCTCATTCTACACATGATATAGTGTTAGGGAGTCCATTTTGGAAGACCCGTATTTCCAGTGCTTGGGCTCCAATTGGAGACTGCAGGAAGTAGGATATGCTCCATTTAGCTCAGTGATACTCATGAGACTGGGCGGGGTGAAGGTATACACTTGGGGTATTTTCCCAGCCCTTGTTCAGAGCTGCATTGAGGAACATGGGCATAAATACTGCTCCCCCTCCCTTCCTGGTAATTCAAAGGCTCCAAAATCGTGGTCACTCACAGAAATTGTAAAATCAGTTAGTTACAGTACAATCAATCACCTTTATTCCGGGTTAGAACAAGGTCGTGCACACTGCAGACAGAAGAGCACAAGATAGGGGCAATCTCACAGCAATATAAGGAGTGGGTGGGCACGTTAGTCTTTTAAGATTATTTTGCCTTACAGAGAAACTACTAGACTCTGCTGAAAATAACCCTGTCTCTCTTCTCCCATTTCTTCCATAAGAAAGGCTCCTTATTCTGTCACTCTAATGTAATGTATCCCAAATGGAAGGACGGTTCATGTTCATTCCCTCCATCCCAATTCTGCAAGTATCTCTCTCTTCTTAAGGGAGAAGCTAGACAGGGAAAGAGAGACTTGGGAAGGTCCTTTAAGGCAAAACCATGGAGTCCTAGAGGTGTGTGTGTTAAGGCAGGTGTCTGCAGCAGTGGCCAGAGGGGCAGGGCAGGCTAGGCTTGGCTAGGAGTTAAGAGTACTGTCTAACCAGTCTGGCTTCTTCCTTCTCCCAGCAGCCAGCCCTCCCCTCCCATTAAAGTTTTACTCCCACATCCTAAAAGCTCCTAACTTCAACTTTCTCTAAATAGTCTCTGAGACTGCATGTGAATTTAATGTTTTTTGAAAAAGCTTGCTTTTTTGTTTGGACCTTGTAGCAATTTGATTCTGCCACTCCCTTCACTGTGGCATTCCCCTCCCACCCCTGCTCTGGCCTAGACAATAAGTTAATGCTAGACACCACAAAAAGGGCAGACATGGCAGTGCAGTTTTAATATACATATATGTAGAATATATATGTACACACAGTTAGCACGGTCAGGGTGGGGAGGGGCAACTTAAGGGTAGGCAGGAGGCTGGGGTCACTCTCTGTTCTGTAGTGATTTGGCTAGGTGGTGTTCACAAGCCCAGGGGGCCAGGATATCTAGTAAAGAAGAGTTTCCTAAGTCCCTTCCTGGATTGAATTGGGATGGGGATAGGTGCAAAGGAAAACACTGTAGTTAACTTCTTTCTGACTTGGGATGTTCTTCACCAAGGAGAGAGGGAAGGTTGCCTGCAATAACCAAGTTGGGACCCTACAGGATGGTGGGGTCAGGATTCGGGTTAAAACCTAAGGATCTCATTCCTCAACCTCCCTAGGTTTAGAATGCAACAGTCTAGGAATAACTGAGTGGAAAAGGGGGCTCCCCTCTCTCTGCCCTAATCCCCATCTCAGGCTTAGTGGTACATGCTCCCAGTACAGTCTCTCCAAAGTACAGGTGGGTGGGGCATCTAATGCTGGCTGCTCCATGGGGTTTAATCTTAGGGACCAGGGAAGGATCCTGGCTCATGCCTATGCTAGGCCCATGAGAGGCAGAAAGGGACCGGCTGACACTCAAGCCCTCCCACCTGAAGAACAACAGGAAACAGCTAGTCCAGCACAGGAGTACAAACACGGAATGCTGGCTTTTTTTTGCCCCTTCCAGGTGGGGGTTGAGCGGCCTCTTCGCCTTCCCTCCCCACCGCTTTTGCTTGGATCCACCTACCTCTCCCATACCTTACCCCCACGTTAGCTCCTCAATGTAGGAAAATGCAGGTCCTTTCTGTTTCCACACTTTAAAGATATGGGGGGAGAGTGGAGGAAAGGGAAGTAGGAGGAATGTGCTGATTTCTATTTGCATAGAAATAGCCCCCACCTCCTCCTAGAGTGGGGAAACTCAGCCCCCTCCCCTTGCCCCTGACTCCCATCCCCTCAAGAGGAGGAACTAGATGAGCTAGACATATAGACAGACAGCCAGAGCGTGCGCACACGCACACACACGCGCACAGTAAGGGGGTTAGGACCAGGTTAGTAAGTGGGTAGATGGGGGGGCCCTTGCCCCCTCCTTTGGAGGATGAGGGAAGGGAGTGGTCTGATGAAGGTCCAACCTTCCTCTTCTTCCTCCCCCTTGCTCAGGCCTTCTTCGGTGGGGGAGCCAATTTGATGATCTCTTCCTCAGAGGGCTGCCGGATAATGTCTGGGGGCAAAAAGGGATGTGTCCAGGGACAGCAGTGTGGGAGATGGCCAGGCAGGCCCATTGGGCATCAGCCTCCTCTCCCAAAACTCCAGTACTCCAAGAATAGTCAACGGGACGGGGCAGAGGTGCAGCTACATAAAAGAATGGCCTCTTACCTTTGTACTTCTTGGCACTGGGGATACGGGTTAGCTTGGTGTCCAGCTCATCCTCCTCAGAGATCTTCAGCACACGAGTTCTATAGTCAACCACCATAGTGAGTAGGTCAGGACGGCGGGAGATCTCAAAGATGTGCTCAATGTAGGAGAGGTTGTCTGGAGGAAGGCAGGAGACAGGGTCAGAGCTTGGCTGCAGAGGTCAGCTTGCCCTACTCCACCAGACTGGTGACCTGGAACCAAAGCTGAGTTGCTGACATTGGTTATGGGAGGACACAACACTGGAAGAAGAGGGACGACTAATCCAGGAAAAGAAAGTTAAGGTACCCAAACAATATGGAGGACCATTCCCAGGAAGGGCAGATAATTGGTCAGTGAAGTTTCTAGATTATGGTTAGAATGAGAGATTTAGCTTAGATACTGGCTCCCATATGTTGTGGGGAGGGGACAAAAGAAAAATTGACTTCCAGATACCCCCCCAGTACCCCATTCCTTCTCCACTTTCCATCTAAGTAAGGACCAGAATTTGCTGACAGCACATGTAGGACCAGCAGGGTAGAATCTCTAGGCAGCCCGGGAGAGATTCTGGGTCTGGTGAGAAAGGTTATTCCAAATGAGAGAAGGTATGGACACCACCAGAAGGATGATGTCCATGGCTTGGTCAGTTCCAAGAGATTACAGATGCCCTTAGATCATCTTCCCTGGCTCCTCCCCGCTGACTGTTAACCACAGTCTAACTGTAATATGTCCTCCTTTATACGTTCTCCCTGCTAGGCACACAGCAGTCAGAATAGTCTATCTGAAGGGCCCTGAGTTCACTCACCTCACCTATCCAATACCCAGGCTCTCCTCAACACAGTCTACCTTACTTTCTCAGCCATTTCTAAACACCCTACATCCCAGTCAGGCCAAGCAAAACTGCTTGCATTTCCAAACACGCTAGATACTCTGTGACAGTGTTCCTCTGCCTGGCATGCCCTCCTTTGGATCCTGCCTTAGAAATCCCACTAACCTTTCAGGGCCATCTTAAACACCAGTTCTTCCCTAAAGCCTCCAGCTGTGTGGGATTACTCTAATCCATAGACCCCACTGCCCAAGCAGTAGTCTCTCAAAGTGGGTAAGAAAATGTTAGCACTTGTAGTTTTATTTTAAATTTTACCAGATTTTAAAAAGTGCTAAAGTCCTGGCACGGTGGCTCACTCCTATAATCCCAGCACTTTGGGAGGCTGAGGTGGGTGGATCACGAGGTCAGGAGATCAAGACCAGCCTGACCAACACGGTTTAGTCGCTACTTTTGTACTTTTAGTCTCTACTAAAAATACAAAAATCAGCCGGGTGTGGTGGTGTGGGCCTACAATCCCAGCTACTCAGGAGGCTGAGACAGGAGAATCGCTTGAACCCAGGAGGCAGAGGTTGCGGTGAGCTAAGATCGTGCTATTGCACTCCAGCCTGGACAGAGTGAGACTCGGTGTCAAAAAAATAATAAAAAATTTAAAAAAATAAAAAGTGCTTCCTGTGAAAATGCTGAAAAAAACGAACAAAAAATAAATCTAAAAAAATAAAAAGTGCCTAACAAAGGTTAATATTACTACTACCAGGTTAGATTACACTTCCCAGTTCTCCCCTCATTCAGGTATTCTTCCATTTTTATTGTCTAGAATTCTTCCCAATTTTGCTCACTTAAAATTTTACCATTTTTTTTAAAAAGAAAAAAATTTTTTTTTTACCATTTTTAGATTGTTTTTATGTTCTGTTGTGTATGAAATAATAGCAGAGGAGTATCTGAATAACGTTTTTTACCGATGAGGGGCACAATGAAAAGTGTCTAAGGCCCCCATACTCTTAGAGCACCTCTATTCTGCCTTGCTATAGAGGGGTACACATTGTACACGTAAGAGCTTTGAGCTCATCTCTATTTGCTGAATGAACTGAGCCTGAACAACTTATGACAGGACCCCTGTGCTCCCCTCCCGCACCTTTGTCCAGCTTGTTGTGGCTCTCCAAGAAGCTAAACCAGGCACTGCCAGTAGTGATCTCCTCACTCTTTTCGCTGGGGATGTCCTCCTTGCAGGCCGACTTGAGCTGTTCTAGATCTTCAAGGGTGATGTTGTTGGTCAGGTCTTGTAGGAGGGTCCCGTACTCAGCCATGACTGGGGTTGGGAGGCGACAAAGGGATAGGAGTTGAGCTTAAGGTATGGAGTCTGGTTTACTCATTGGCACTACCCTCCTACTCCCACCTCTGCCCTACCAGGCATGTGCCTGTAACATGGAGGCTGGAGGTGGCTATGGCTGGAGAGAGAAAAGGAAGACCTAGGGGAGGTGGTGGGGGTAGACAGGAAGCTAGGAGCCAGGCTAGAGCCCAGAGTGACAAGTCATACCTCCTTTCCCCCACCATCTTTTTCTTCTGTTTTCCCCCTATAACAGTAACCCTGGCAACAGTTCCCCTGACTGAGGAGGCGGTTACCATAGCAACCTGCTCCCGACTTTCTCACCGGCTCTCTCCAAGTCCCCCCCCTCCCCAGAATCGCCCCACCCACTTCAAACCCCTCCCCATGTCAGGAAAAAAAACTCCAAAACAGCCAGGGTGAGGCTTGCTGTGGCAGTGAGAGGCTGAGAAGGAGCTGGAGGGCTTGGCAGGTGCTCACGTGTTCTAGCTTCCATTCTGCCTCAGAGGGAAAGGGGTCCCTCACTTCAACTCCCCACCACTCCGCTAATGACTCATTTTGGATGGATGCCTATTTGCTTGGTCTGATGGTTCCTTGGCCCCTCCATGCTAGCCTTGTATTCAATTATTAGGGCTCGAGGTGGGGGAAGCAATCAACCACCCCCACCTTTGTGGAGCCCATTTTCTCCCTCGATAGTTACCAAGCCCCCACTCAGCTCTCTCTCCTACCCTTTGTGCTGTGCCTGCAGCCCCCGTGCCCAAGAATACCAAGCGGCTGGCTCTGGCCCCCTGCCCAGTTCCCAGACTGGCCGGGTGGTGGGGGAGGGGACTTTAGATTAGGCTTTGGGAGAGTGGCAAAAGGGGACTGCCCCCCTTCTTGCATCAACAACCTACTGGTGCTACCTTCAGCATGGTCTGATGAGATCAGCAAGGCCAGATCTCACCTAGGCCTTCACCCTAACCCTCTTTCATGATTCTTAGGTGAGAAGTAGAGGACATTCAGGCCTTCCTTCCACTAAGATAGGACTGTGGCTAAGACAGAAGAAAGGTCAGACGTTTGAATGAGCTTTCTGGATTTGATAAAATGTGACAGTAGTGGTGAGCTCAAAAATGGAACTGATTTCCACAATGAGTATCTATTCTAGTCAGGAAAGTACGGCATTTTTAAAAAAATAAATTGTAAACATTCTATATGCAACTAGACCAATGGGTGGGCAAGCAACAAGATGACCTTGTCCCCAACCGAGGCTGCCTGCAAATCACCCAGCATTAGGCTGGGAATGTGGCAGATCAAAGGGGCCTGGGTGACACACATTTTCCTTCCTTCTTGCTCTACTGCAGGGGAACTGAAATGGGTATGGCCATCACAAAATAAGATATGCGGACCCAGAAGTCCCCATTCCCAGCCCCCTACTTAGACCAGAATAAACAAGCCTCTCTTGGTGGCAGGCACCGTGACACAAACAGACAATAAGCCAGACAGCAGGCCACCATGACCCCCGCAAGAAACAGGCGGTCATAGGCATGCTCAGTTGCACACCCAGGTGCAACCAGACAGAAGGGCCTAGCAGTGGCCCTGCCAGGCCGGGCCAGGAACAATGCTCTCTGACTGTCAGCACCAGGAACTGTCTCTGCCTTGAAATCTAGGTCACAGCAGCAGGCTCGAGCCCAACCCCCATCGCTCCACTGATAATCCAAGGACAGAAGGAGGGGGATACGGATGAGGGGAATGATGAGGAGAGGACTAGAGATGGAGATAAGAACGGGGGGGGGGGGGGGGGGCATGAGTAGAGCTGGAAGGGAAAGTGCAGAAGTGCAGCAGGAGACAAGAAGACCCTGCCCCAGTGGAGGAAACTCTGGGGCCAAGCCCTCAGCTGGAAAGGGGGACACGATTTGGGGTTACACCACCCCGCTTTCACATGGAAGAAGAGTTTGTAAATACGACAAATCCTGCGAGAGGAAAGAGTGTGTGCGCTGTGTGTGTGTGTGTCGGTCGGGAGGAGTTAAGATTTAGGGCTTTGAATCCAAAACAGATCTACAGAGGAGGTAGGCGGGAAGAGATTAATGTGTGTAACACACTCACCCACAAAGACTTGGGGGCAGTGGGTAGGAGCTTTCTAAGAGAGTGAAAGATACAAGGAGGCCCCTAAGAGAAATGGGGGTGGGAATGTTAAAGTGGTAGAGGAGATATGTGTGTGTGCTGGGATCCTAGGGATGCTAATCCCTGGGTTGTGGGCACAGCTCTGTGAAGGAGGCAGTGGCTGGCTATCTGGGTGTGTTTGGATGTTCTGGTAATGGAGGTGTATGTGCCAGCATTGGATATGTGGCTGTGGGTGCACTGGCTGTGTGTGCGTGTGTGTGTGTGTAAACTAGCCAAGAGCACATGTTAGAAGGCATATAACCACAGGTTCACATCCAGAGGGGTGAGGGGAACCTACAGAATGGAGGAAGAGAGCTGGAGTTGGGAGACAGAGACTAAGGCTACAAATGAGGCATGGGGGGGGTGAGGGAGAGGAGAGCACAGTCCACAACTATAGAGGGCTGTAGCCTCAGCTCATCTGTTACTATAGCAACCTCAGTTCTGGGTCCCCTCACCCCGAGTCATTAGGACAGTAACACCACTAGATGGGAGGGGCATGGGGAATGGTGAGTAAGAAGGGACAGAAAGGATAGGAATAAGGCCCCCTAAGGGTACAAGGAAAGGCAGCCCCATTGCCTCCCTTCTTGGAGAGATCTATTTGCCTAGGCCTGAGTATGGCAGAAGAAGCATGGGCAGTGTTGTTTGGGGGAACTGCTCTCAGGTCTCACTGATCAACTACTGTCCCTGGCTGGTCTGCCCATGGTGGGGCTGGGAAGAGCTTGTTTCCTTCATCCTCCATGTCACCTTCCTCACCAGAGATTCCGATTTCCTTAGGGCCTGTGGAGAAATCTGCTCTCTGGGCTCTGAAAAATCCTCCCGATCTCTGGAGCAGTGCAGAGAACTGCTCAGCGATCACCAGGCAGCCTGGGCGGAGGCCATTCGTGGGACAGGATACCAGGGCAGGAATCAGGAACCGGAGCCCCGGCTGCCAGGAAGTCAGTCCTCTTCCCTCCCAGCTTTCTTGCTCGGCTCACCGCTTCCTCACACCTTCCTTCCTTCCTGCCTCCCTCTCCTTCCAAGCTGGCCCCAGGCACAACCCTGACAAAGGTCAAACCAACTGAGGATGCTGGGGAAGAGGGGCAGGAGGTAAGGATCATCATATACTGACCTTTTAGGGTGGGGCAGGTGGGAGCTCCATGGGCACTGGGGTAAGAAGAGCTGGGCCCTGGGAGTGCTTTGAGAAGCCTGGCAATTGGGATAACCACCTGTGGAGGAGGTGGCAGCACGAAAAGAATTTCTGTGCCTTTTGACAATAGGTGGTGGTAGATTATCCCTTCTCTCTAACGTTTGGTTCCAAATCCTCTGTGAATTTGAGAAGGAAGCCTGAAGATTAGGAGTTGCACCCCTCCCTCCTCCACATCTGTTGCAGCTGCCTCAGACTGAGGGGAGGGGCCATCCTACACTAAAGGTCCCTGTATTGGGCAGGAGGGGACTTCCAGGCACTCAAGTCTGTCAGTCTTTTGCCTGAAGCTGGAAGTAATCACGGAGAGGCAGAGGGGTTGGGAGGGAGAGAGCAGGGGTTCAGCTTTCCTATTTTAAATTATATCTGGGCCCCAAATTAAAGCAGTCCTGTAGTTTATTTTCTTTAATATCATACTCAATTGACTTATTCTTTAAGCTTTTATCCAGCTTTACCGGGCGGGTTGAGGGGTTGTCTTTATTCCTGTAACAAGGAAATTGAGGGTTCTCAGGCTCCAGGGTCAGCCTGGACGTGAGGAGAGTCAGGACATCTGGGCCCCCAAATGTTCACTTCAGTCCAAGAAGGAACATGGATTACCTGTGGGCATGGGGACAGGGATTAGCCTTCAGCCCTTAGTCTAGAGAAGAGCCAGACCCAAGATGGGGCATCAGGAGGAAGGGAATGGGGCCTATAGCTCTTCCAGCCCACCTCTCTCTCCACTCTTCTGCTGTGGCACTCCCTGCCTCTATTTCCATGTCTCTCCACCTCTCTTCATCATCCATATCCTTTGCCCCAATCCTTCAGTCTCTCTATTCCTCCTTTCCTTTCTATAGGCTTTTACCCCTTCTAGCATGTCCTACTCACCTATCCAACTTAATAGTGGCCATGAATATGTAGGACTTCTGAGATCTGTGCTTCAGTGTCCCCATCTGAATACTCAGAGCTACAATTAGGAAGGGGTGAGCATCCCTGCTACACAAAACACAAGTTTGGTGGGAGTGGCTTGGAGATTCAGTGGTTGGCTGCCTACCAGCTGGTGAAGATATCCATCATGACACTGCGCGTGAGCATCTGTGTGAGTGAGGCGCTGTGATTCCGTGACCCTCTTCATACATGGTAATACATGCATACACGATGGGCACGGAAGTGAGGAAGTAGGCAACCAGGGAAGCCTGCAGCCTGGGGCATCACTGGCAATTTCCCCAAAGGAGTATTTAACGACAAAGGGAAGAGCAATTAAAGCTAATCGCTCTGACAGCCTGGGGTGCAGACACACAAACCTCTTTCCCTAACTCCCAGTGGTTCCCTCCACCTTCATCCTCCCTAATTTGTTTGGTCCATTCTCCAGCACTCTGCACTTCTCTGACCATCGCTGTCTCTCACTTCCTCCCTCTCCCTGGTTCCCTGACTATCTCTGGACCTCTCTGGAGATGTCTGTCTGCTTCTCACACACATTCCTCTCATTCTCTCTGACTTGGGCTCCATTCTTGGCTGACTCATACTCATTTTCCTCTCCGTTTCTTCCACCCCCTCCTCCTCCATCCCTTGGCCACTCTTACCAGAAACTAGCCACTCCCAGCACCCTGAACCCTAACTGGACCCAGGAAGAGAGGCCACCAGAAGCCCCTACTCTCATTAACCTCCAAAGTCCTGTCTCCTTGTTTTAGAGGAATGATACCAAGATTTTCTCCTGTCTTTCCCCACTGTTTTTAAAGAGGAACAATCTGCAGCCAGGGGCTGGGAAAAGCTCCCAGAAAATCAGGATGGACTTGGGGACAGTGGCCCTTTCTGTCCACTCAGCTGTCCTGCTGGACTGATGGCTTGGAACCCGCAGTTCAGAAGACTCCTCATGGGATGCCCCACCCCACAGAGTGGGGGTGTGGTGGGTGGCCGGATGCGTAGTGCAGGGACGTTTGTGATTTGAAGTGTGCTAGACGATGTGTATAAGTCACATGGATGTGTGTCACTGTGTGTGCTGGCGTGCCTTACAGGTGTGCGTGTTTCCTTGTCAGTTTTAACACGGATTCTATGAAATTAATAAGGGTTTTTCCGTTAGATACATCACTCCTCTACTCCCCCAGCTCCTCCCTCCCTCTGGACAAGCTTTCCGCCAAGCCCGCCTCTTCCCCAGGTGCAGCGGGCCGGGGGTGAGGGCACACGGTACCAGCCGCCCGCGGAACCGGGACAGGGCTGGGCCGGGAGACGGCCAGGGAGGCAAGTCCGAAGCCAGGGCGGGCAGGGAGGGGCGGGCGCCGGCCTGGCCGAGCCGGCTGGGCGGGAAGCAGGCTGCATCCTAATCCCCAGGCCCCGGTCGGACTCCCGAGCCGCGGTGCAGCGTGGACGGGCTGGCCGGAGCCACGCCGCCTCCAGCACACGCTCGGCGCTCGGGACGCGCCGACCGCGGGACGGACCCCGTGGGGCCTGACAGGCGGACCCGTCCGGGGTCCCCGCGCTCCCCGTCCGGCCCCCGGCGTCCCGGGTCGTCGCCCCTCCAAGCCGAGACCTCCACGCCTGCCCCTTCCCGC
Organism: Sapajus apella; assembly: GCF_009761245.1. Taxonomy (NCBI): domain Eukaryota; kingdom Metazoa; phylum Chordata; class Mammalia; order Primates; family Cebidae; genus Sapajus; species Sapajus apella. The sequence goes on along the minus strand of NW_022437059.1, from coordinate 3,859,284 downwards.
GACACGTCCCCTCCCCGCCCCTCTCACCGCCTCTGGAGCTGAGCGCTCAGGGCGCGGGCACTCCTGAGTCCCGGTTCCCGAGCAGCGTCCGGAACCTCCTCTTCGGCTCCCGCCGCCGCCGCCGCTTCAGCCGCCGCCGCCGCCGCCTCTTCCGCCCGCGGAGCCGGAGCCCGAGCCCAGCGCCGCTCACTCCACCCGGCTGGCCGGTGATGTCAGAGCCGGGGAGGGGCGGGGGGCGGGGAATGGCGCGAGGAGGGGGAGGGGGGAGGCAGGAGGGGGCGGGGACGGAGGGGCTGGGGTTCTGGAAGACTCTTAGGACGGGGACAGAATTGGGCGGAGGGCTGGAGCAGACGCGGTCTCTTGCCCCGAACTGCGAAGCAATCGTCATATTTAATTCCTTCCCAGCAGGGCACCCTACTCCCCTTTTGACCTTTGGATGACCACGGTGGCTAGGACCCCTGGGAGGCACAGAATAAGTTCAGTTAAGGGGTTTGGAAAGCCTTTGGGGGCTGGATTCTCTTAGTCGCCGGCTTTGGTGTTTGTAAAAACTTCTTTCCTTGCCTTAAGGGTCAGGGGCGCCGTGGGAAATGACTGATCAGACTTATCCACGTTGGGAGTGAAGGTAGGGGGTCCGGGCCACATGGGGACTTGAGGAGCCCTGGATCTTCTCTTTCCAGGGTGATGCCTACAGGCCCTCTCGTGTTCCTCTCACCTTTCCCAAACATGCCCCGCTCCTGCCTTCCCCCTACCATGATGTAATTTTATTTTCTGGGGAGAAAAAGAGCAGCAGTGAGCTCAGCATGCAAATATAGACAACTTGCAGAGCCACACTTAGCTCTGTCTCCTAGTTCTGCCCCTCTGCCCAGGCCCATTGTGGCAGCTCTCACTTCCCCTCTACCCCAGGGACTTTCCTCCCCCAGACTCTCAGCCAGACTGAAAGAGGAAAGGAAGAATTGGAGAAGCATCTGTTTTCACCCTCATCTCTAGCCTAAGGGGTTCTGCCTCACCTCTGGGCAGGGTTTGGCCCTGGAAAGAAGTCTGTCCTGGGGTGGGTCCTTCCTGCCAAGAACTCCAGCAGGCCCAGGTTGGGGGATCCCCTCAGTGTTTGTGCCACTTCCAGGATCACCCCATCTCGCCTTAGTTTCAACCTGGTAGAGACTCCTCCGATGAGCCCCTCCTTTCTCTGGTCTACGCCACTCCTAAAAGAGGCTCAAGTTTCTGCTGCTCTGGGCTTCACAGCCTTTCTCTGCTGTTTCCTCTCCCAAGCATTCCCTGGCACACCTTAATCGTTTGCCTTTGTATGTATCATGTTTGCTCTGTGTTGTAGGGACAAAAGCTATTTCCTTGTAGTTTCTAAGTAAAAGGCTCAGGTCTGGAGACAAGACACTGGGCCTTGGGTGCGAGCTAGCTCCACCCCTTCCTTGGGCAAGTGATGCCTGAAGCCTTAGCCTCCTCGCCGGTTAGATGAGGGTGCCAGTGCCTATTTCTGAGGGTTCTTCCAAGATTTAGAAATACTTAAGTCTCTAGGGACTGGCACAGATGGGTGCTTAAAAAATAGGAGCTATTATTTAGACTGGGGCCTTCCACTGACCTGAGCTAGACAGTCAGCCCCACAATATTATTGTAATACCAGCTTAGTGCCCATACTACTTATTAAACATTGATTAAATAGGTACAAGTTGGAATGAATACACAGTTTCTACTTTCTACATTCCTGCCGCCTTCTCAAGGAGCACTTCCTGGACTTGTCTGTGGAGAGTGAAAACATATCAATCTCAGGGCTTGTCTTTCCATACTTAGAAATCGTCTAAGTCTCACAGCAACAACTTCACAACTGATCCATGAAAAATATAATGTTGGCTGGGCACGGATGGCACACACCTGTAATCCCAGAACTTTGGGAGGCTGAGGTGGGTGGATCACCTGAGGTCAGAAGTTCGAGACCAGCCTGACCAGCACAGTGAAACACCGTCTCTACTAAAAGTACAAAAAATGTTAGCCGGCATAGTAGCATGTGCCTGTAGTCCCAGCTACTCAGGAGGCTGAGGCAGGAGAATTGCCTGAACCCAGGAGGCGGAGGTTGCGGTGAGCCAAGATCACGCCATTGCACTCCAGCCTGGGTAACAAGAGTGAAACTCCGTCCCCAAAAACAAACAAACAAAAAAAATCTCAGAAATATTTTTTTGTAGATGATTCTAAAATTTATGTGAATGTAAAGGAACAATTTTGAAAAATAAGGTGAAGAGAATCAGCCTATCTTATTTAAGGTTTAGGCTGGGCGCAGTGGCTCTCGCCTGTAGTCCCAGCACTTTGGGAGGCCAAGGTGGGCAGATGGCGAGGTCAGGAGATCGAGACCATCCTGGTCAACATGGTGAAACCCCGTCTCTACTAAAAATACAAAAAATTAGCTGGGCATGGTGGTGTGTGCCTGTAATCCCAGCTACTCAGGAGGCTGAGGCAGGAGAATTGCCTGAACCCAGGAGGCGGAGGTTGCGGTGAGCCGAGATCGCGCCATTGCACTCCAGCCTGGGTAACATGAGTGAAACTCCGTCTCAAAAAAAAAAAAAAAAAAAAAGAAAAAGAAAAATATAATATTTATTATTTATGGGCTTGGGCTTGTTTAGCTTTTTGACCCTCCCGTACCTCACCCCTGAAACTTCTTTTTGCTTACCCCAGCCTGGGCCTATCCTGGAGAGACTGTGGGTCCTTCTTGCCAAGACCTCCAGCAGGCCCAGGTCTGGGAGATGCCGACTGTATACAATATCTCCTCTCCATTCCCATGACCACCATCTCTCCCAACATCACTCTAATTTTTCTAACGGTCACTGATTATGAGTTGGGCTACTTGCCTCTGGCATCTCCATCACCTCCCCATCCTGCTTATCTCTACCGGATTAAATTTTGCCCTGCCTCCTCAGCTCGAAGAATTCAATTCAAACAGCTCTACAACCCAGCCCCATTATGCTTACCCAACTGCGCGGCCACAACTTGAATGTCTCTTCTTGTCTGTCTGGTCTCTGTGCCCTCAATACGACAAACACATCCTGCCAGAGCTTGCTGTTTCCACTGACTAAAATGTCTCCTCCTCAGCTCCTTTGTCTCCAACCAAATCCCATTCTTCAATTTAAGGCCTAGTAAAGGCTTACTTCCTTTGTGAAGTCATCACGCCCACTCTGATCGCTTTTCTGAGTCCATTCTGTTCTTTCCTTTGTTCTTCCTTTAAAAAACATTTATTAGAGACAACTTTTGAGTGTCAGACCCTGTGCACGCAAAGAAAAAGCTTGGGTTCCTGCCTTCAAGGGGCTCACAGTTGAGTGGGGAAGACAGACATGTAAGTGATGAACAGCAATAGACTGATCTGAGTACCGGAATGGAAATGCCGCGGGAACTCAGAAGAGATCATCGCTGGAGGGACCACCTCTGGGAAGGCCTCACCAAGGAAGGATAATTGGAGCTCAGTCTTAATGTTCAAATTAGAGCTGCAGAGAGGGTGCTATCCAGCAGCACATAATCACTTAATTACATATTGCTTTGTATTTTTCTTCGATTGTTTAGTGTGTTTGTCTTGACTTCTTGGGGAGGTTAATCAGCTCAAGAGCAGGGACAGGCCTGGCACTCTCTGTTCTCCCGGAGCCTAACAGCAGCCCTGGACAAACACCATGTGTTCAGAAAAGGCTTGTTGACTTGAAGCAGATAAATAATCCAGGCTTCTCTGGGAAAGCTGCCTGGAGGAACCCCAGCCCCCCATCAGAGTCCCCCAGCTCTCCCCTGGCAAGGCACCCACATCTAAGTCCCCCGTCAGAGGCCACCTCCTCCTGCCATAGGGGTGAGACCTCACCAACATACACTTGTTCATGCTGCCCCAGATGTCTTTATTGAGGCTTCCCATTTGACCCAAATACATTAACAAGTGATTGCTGAGATACAGTCCCAAAGTATCCTCCCTTCCTTCTGGCCAGGGACAGGACTGTCCGAAAGACACAGGAATAGAAAGAGTGAGGGAAGGCTATGCATAGATGGAGGGAACAGAACAGAAATGGGGCCCATATATATGGCTAAAGGAGAAGCACAAGAAAGAGTATGCAGAGTGATGGAAGAGACACATAATAGATGAAAGTAAGTTATGGGATAAGAAACAGAAGTCAGATGAGAGAGAGCTGGGCTGGTGTCTAGGGAAAAGTAGCTCATTTCCTCATCAAAGGAGGGGGATCAGGGTCTCAGCACCCAGTGCACAGACCTCAGTGAGCTCAATGGCAGAGAATAACCTAGTGTCCCTGGAGGAACTCAGGGAAGGACAAGGGAGGCAGGGGAGAGCATGAAAAGATCAGTGGGGCTGAAAGATGGTTGCCGCAGCAACTAGTCATCATCGTCATCGTCATCGTCGTCGTCCTCTGTGTTGATCTCGCCCTCCAGCACATCCTCCAGCCAGTCCTCCAGCTCCTCAGCAGAAGGCAGGTCCTCCTCGTCATCCATTTCCATCCATATGCTATCCGCCTAGAAGATGGCGCAGGCAGGGGATGGAAGGTGAGTCCCGCCCAGGTCTTTGGATCTGCCCTCCCACTCACTGGACTCTGTACATCCTTCCCCACTTCCTCGGACCCTTCCTTTCGTCTGCCAATGGCCAGGGAAACTGTCCAGGTGAAGGTACGTGTTAGAATCGTAACAGGTGAGGCTGGGAAGAAAAGCTGGATTGCAAAATAGACCTCCTCCCTTCGGTCTGTCTTCCCTGCTCTTGCCACACTGAACTTCCCTATCATGCCTTTGTTGCAAAACCACTGGTAGCTCTTCATGGCCTAAGAATAAAGTCAGCAACTCTTCAGCATTCAGGATGTGTCTTTCTTTCCTTATTTTTTTTCTAAAAGAGACAGGGTCTCACTCTTTTGCCTGGGCTGGAGTGCAGAGGTGCAGTCGTGGATCACTGCAGGATTGAACACCTGGCCTCAAGTGATCCTCCCGCCTTGGCCTCCCAAAATGCTGGAATTACAGGCCTGAGCCACCACCGCCAGCCCCAGGGCTTTTCATAACCTGCTTTTCTAGTACCATTCTCAGTGATCTCTAGACTCTCAGCCATAAGAATTTACCTGCCTTTTCCTGAACCTAATACTCATTTTCCTGCTTTTGACCTTTTGATCTTGCTCTTTCCTCAGTTTGGAACTGACTTCCCTGAATCATCACTTGTTGAAATCCTATACGCCGGGCATGGTGGCTCACGTCTGTAATCCCAGCACTTCGGGAGGCCAAGGCAGGCAGATCCCCTGAAGTCGGGAGTTCAAGACCAGCCTAACCAACATGGAGAAACCCCGCCTCTACTAAAAAATACAAAATTAGCCGGCATAGTGGCACATGCCTGTAGTTCCAGCTACTCGGGAGGCTGAGGCAGGAGAATGGCTTGAACCCAGGAGGCGGAGGTTGCAGTGAGCCAAGATCGTGCCATTGCACTCCAGCCTGGACAACAAGAGCCAAACTCTGTCTAAAAAAAAAAAAAAGAAATCCTATACGTATAATCTCCATTTTGAATGTCACTTTTTCTTGAACTTTTCTCTGATTCTGTCTAGCAGATATCAGTGTGATTCCTGTGTCCTGTTTTATTTGTATCTTTATTATAAAGTTTATCAGACCTGCCCTTGTAGTTAATGGAATACCCGCATCTCCAATTAGTCTGATAAGTCTATGAAAGCAGAGACTGTGGCTCATTCTGTTCAACTTAGTAATTTTGTTGTTGTTGTTTTTGTTTCTGAGACAGTCTCACTCTGTCACCCAGGCTGGAGTGCAATGGCACAATCTCGGCTCACTGCAACCTCCGTCTCCCGGGTTCAAGTGATTCTCCTGCCTCAGCCTCCTAAGTAGCTGCGATCACAGGTGCCTGACACCACGTCCGGCTACTTTTTGTATTTTTAATAGATAAAGGGTTTCACCATGTTGTCCAGGCTGGTCTCGAACTCCTGACCTCATGATCTGCCCGCCTCGGCCTCCCAAAGTGCTGGGATTAAGGTGTGAGCCACTGCACCTGGCCTAACTTAGCAGTTTTGAAGCACCTACTGTGTGTGCATGAGAAGACTTCTGCCCCGAACAAGCTCAAAAGTCTACTGAAAAAGACTGATGTAATATAGCCATTTAAATGTCATCTTCTCTTAATGAGCCCTGGAGTGCCAGGGAGGGAATGATTCTAAATGGGAGATCTGGAAAGACTTCACAGAGGAGAAAGGGTTTGAACTGGGCCTTGAAGGATGAGCCACTGATTCCAACATATTCCGATCATAATTCTCTGCCTCCATCCAGCCACTAGACTGGGCATGTCTGTGTCCTGTGGGAAGGGCCCGACTCTTAGTTAGCAGCGGAGGAGAGCTAGCTAGGCTAGGAAGCAGAGTCGGGGGTCAACCGGGGATGTGGACAGGAAACTCACATCAGTAACATTGACGACTCCTATCTGTGGGGCTGACAAGTCGATGTCAAACGTCTTCTCCCAGTATGGGACGAGCTGTAGAGAGATCCAAATATGGCAACTCACTGGATGCTAGGAACACGTGAATTCAGGAGGATGAGTATGAGGGCCAGCCCAGGGATGGAGAGGGGACAGCGTGAAATGACAGTGGAGGGGGACAGGTCCAGCTGTGAGGGCACCAAGACAATGGGTAGAACTCAGCAGCGAAAGAGGAGAAATCCTGAAGGGAGAGCATCGGGAGGGTCAGCCAGCCGCACTGGCCCCTCTTTTCTGAGGAAGACTGGATCGGAAACCCTGTTCTCATCCTGGATCGGATCCTCGTGTTCAAGGTCAAGTCCCTTCTCTCTGGCCCTCAGATCTTACTTTTCTGAAACAAGGCAGGTATACCTGGTAAGTACCAATGTTTCTCATGTTTCTCTTTGTTCTTTCAGTTACTCATTCAACGAGTGCCAGGTGTTGAGAATTTAGCTGAGAACAAAACCATCTCTCGAAACATGGAATCTCTGTGCTGTGATTCTAGGATTGAGTGTGTATACCCATGTGAAGGGCTGTTGTGCTTCGAAACACTGGTTTTCTTTAGGAGTGAGCCTGGTACCGGAGCTACCCATCCAGCCTCTGCTCTAGGAATCATGTGTGAGGTCCCGTCCTGTTTCCCCTTGCTCAGAGTGCCCTCCATGCCCACAGTGCCCTTGAGCATGCAACACGAATACCCTCCCAGGGTCCCCCAGCTAGGAGGTGGGGATAGGCACTCTGAAACAAAGCCCTCACTAAGAAGATGCCACAGTCCAAGACCCCGCCTTAGGATAGCAGTGCCTGAGCTGTGCCTCTTACCAGGGGGAAGTCATCAGGGTCAATCCAGATGATACTAAGATCAGGGTTTTCAGTGTTTTCTCGCGCCACCGCCTTGAGAGTCTCTAAGAACTCGAAGCCATCTTGGAGGGAACACCAGTGCGAAGTGTGAGGTGTGTGGAGAGGAAAGGGACCCAGATGAAACGGGAGTACGGAATTACCTCCCTGCTCCCCCAGCTCCACTTGCCTAGCCCTAGGCTGCTTGCAAACTCCCAGGGAAGCCTCCGCGTGAGGCCTATGCTCCAATAAACACACCCACCTCCCCCTGCCTTCCCTCCTGTCCAACCCAGTAGTCCTCCCTCACCGGGATCAGCTTCCTCTGCGAAGGCCACAATGTGGATTCCATCCATATCATCCTCCTGTCAGGGGGTAAGAGGGAGAACAGGGTTTTGGAGAAGATCTTATGATACTCCCTAAACCTGGAGAGCCCAGAACAGATCCTGGAGGTTCACTGAACCTCAATTGTGCGGAAATCCAGTTTCGGGACCAGATATATTCTTGTGAGGTGACCTTTTCCCAAAGGACACTCCCTTTCAGCTCCAAGGCCCCACACTTCTGATAATTCCTTTATCCCCAGGCTTGAGGCTCCTCCCTTGTCATCTTTACTTATGTCTGTCTCCCATTTCCTCACATATTCTTCAGAGTAGAAAACCTCTCACTGCTGAGCCGGGCAGGGTGGCTCCTGCCTGTAATCCCAGCACTTTGGGAAGCCAAGGTGGGTGGGGTCATGAGGCCAGGAGTTCGAGACCAGCCTGGCCAACAAGGTGAAACTCGTCTCTACTAAAAATACAAAAAAAAATTAGCTGGGCATGGTGGCAAGCGCCTGTAATCCCAGCTCAGAAAGCTGGGGCAGGAGAATTGCTTGAACCTGGGAGGAGGTTGCAGTGAGCCGAGATCATACCACTGTCCTCCAGCCTGGGAGACAGCGAGACTCTGTCTCAAGAAGAAAAGAAAAGAAAACCTCCCACTGCTGCTAGTGTACTGTTTTTACCTTTTTTTTTTTTGAGATGGAGTTTTACTCTTGTTGCCCAGGCTGGAGTGCAGTGATGCCATCTCAGCTCACCGCAACCTCTGCCTCCCGGGTTCAAGCGATTCTCCTGCCTCAGCCTCTCAAGCAGCTTGGATTATAGACATGTGCCACCACACCTGGCTAACTTTTTGGTATTTTTAGTAGAGATGGGGTTTCTCCATGTTGATCAGGCTGAACTCCCAACCTCAGGTGATCCGCTCGCCTCGGCCTCCCAAAGTGCTGGGATTACAGGCGTGAGCCACCGTGCCAGGCAGTGCACTGTTTTTTTCTACCAATTGGCCTGAGGAACAGCAGGGTGGGATTTTTCTAGGACTTGAGTCTTCTGGCACTTATGCTTCCCTGAGGGTCCTGGCGGGGGCACTCACCCAAGTCTCATACATACTCTCAGGCTTCAGTTTTCTCAGGGTTGATCTAGAAGAGAGACAGAGTGTCATTAGCTCAGTGGGTTAGAAGGACGCCCCCTCCAGAGGGTCCCATAGCAGAGGCTGCCTCTGGGTCAGGCCCAGGGCACAGACAGCTTGCAGCCTAGAACAAAGCCATCTGGCAAGGCCTCAACTCTGGGCACCAGGCCCAGCTCATTGCATGGTTAAAGTGGTGGGAAAATGGAGGGTGGGCAAAGGGACTGGAGAGAGACTCTGGGGAGAAAGGCAAGAACTGGACATCAGGGTCTTCATTCACTGTGTATTCGTGCATTCACTCGTTCACTGTGATTGAGTGCCCAACATGTTCTAAGCACTGCGCTAGGTGCTGGGTGGAGCTGAACCAGGCAGGGAGCTGGTAGTATGGGAGAGAGCAAGCACTGCTTCTGCTGGTGATTCGGTATTTCCGGTTGTGGACTGCTACGAAGGAAGGAAATTAGCTGTGCGTGCAGGGCAGAGGTATTCAACCTCAGCACTATTGCCATTTGGGGCCAGATAATTCTTCATAGTAGGGGACTATCCTGCGCACTCCACAATGTTTCGCAGTATCCCTGGCCTCCATCCACTAAATACTAGTAGCACTCCGCACAACCAAAAATGTGTCTAGACATTGCCAGACATCCTCTGGAGGGCAAAATCCTGTTCCCACCTTGCCATGCCTTCCAGCCTCGTAGAGAACCACTGGTGTAGGGTATTATATTAGAAAGAACATGGGGCTGGGCGTAGTGGCTCATGCCTCCAGCACTTTGGGAGGCTGAGGTGGGTGGATCACTTGAGGTCAGTTTGAGACCAGCCTGGGCAACATGGTGAAACCCCGTCTCTACTAAAAATACAAAAATTAGCCAGGTGTGGTGGTGTGCCTGTAATTCCAGCTACTTGGGAGGCTGAGGCAGGAGAATTGTTTGAATCTGGGAGGTGGAGGCTGCAGTGAGCCAAGATGGTGCCATTGTACTCCAGCCTGGGCGATGGAGTGAGTGGGGGATTTTCGATCTCGGAAAAAAGAAAAGAACGAACGAACATGGGACACATCAGTGTCAAAATCCCAGCTCTGACACTTATGACCTGTAGAAACTTTCACTGAGGTTGTTAAAGAACTTAATACAATAATAGAGGTGGAAAGCACCTGGCAGCTCCTGGCAGACCGCAGGCAGTCAGCACTCATTTGTTGACAGAGGTTACTTAAGTCACACTCAACCTCACATTGAATTATACGCATTTATGGAGGACCTTCTCTGCGTAGGGCTCAGGGCTAAGTACTCGGGTGTAAAATATTGTGCAAAATTATCAGTGTATCAGAGAGCACTGGAGCCCAAAGTGCATTCATCTCCAGGCGAGACTGGCTTCCCCAGCCCATCTCACACAGTGCGTTCCAGCCCAAGGAGGAGCCGACTGCGCTCAGAGGGCTGCCCTCGGCCCCCACCTCCTGTGCTCCTCCACGAAGCTGACGATCTCCTCTTCGCTATTGGGCTTGTCTGGGATGGTCACAGGCTCTTCCATGAAGGCCTCATAGAAATCAATCTCGTTCAGCTTCAGGGTCAGCTTCTTTGCCACCTTTGGGAGAGGGGGTAGGAGGGGAGCGGAATAGGAGATGCAGGGTCATGTCGAGAAGCAGTATTACCAGGGAACACACATGAGGAAGGGAGTCAGGAAGCTGGGATCCTCGTCACTGCCATGTGACACCCAACAAGTGTCTTAACTTCTCTGGGGTTGGGTTTAACATGAGACAGCTGTCAGACCATCTAAAGCCCTGCTTCAGCTCTAAATCTATGGAGTGGGAGGAGCCGGGGTGGGGTAGGGAGTGCCAGTGCATAGGAAGCGACTAGGTCTGCCATCGGTTCCAGGAGGGGAAGCTGGAGGACAGCTTCGGGACATCAGGGACACCCAATTCAGCCGCGGGGAAGAGAACCTTGCTGTCGAAGGTGGCGAAGAAGGGGATGTAGGGATGAAACTCCTCAGCCGCATCCTCGAAGGCTTTGTAATCTGAGCGGGGGAATGCAGAGTCAGTCTCTGGGGAAACCAGGGGCTGCCAGGGAATCATCCCCCACTAAGGTCCCCAATTCTTTGCAGGCAGGGTTCATTTTGAGACCCACCCCCTCTAGTCCTCCAAGAGTGAGGGGAAGGTGAAATACTGGAGGTACTTGTCTGGGAACTCTGAGAGTACAGGGAGGTCAGAGCTGTTGATGGCGCTGACCATGGCTGGAGGAAGAGGTGGGAACTGAGGAGGTAGTGGCTGAGACGCGGACAAGACGGGGATCCAGGGAGGGGCACAGTGGAGTCTGAGGGTTACCCACGCTCTGAGTCTTTGCTCTTGAAGTAGCCAATGAGTTTGATCTCATCCTCAATATTCTCAAATGCCTGGAGCTCTCGATCACCTTCGATCAATTCCACAGGGTCCTCTAGGACCTAAAAGTGGAGGACATTGCAGGAAGAGAATTTCTATCCTCAAGTAGAACCAGAAAGGGACCTAGGGAAAAGAAGGCAAGGGAACTGGAGGAGGGGACTAGAGGCTGACAGTGTGTGTGTGTAGGGGGTTGTGGGTGTGCGCGTGTGTGTGTGTGGTGTGTGTGGAGTGTGTGTTGTGCATGTGTGGTGTGTGTGAATGTGATTGTGTGTGTGTGGCGGGTGTGTGGTACGTATATGATGTGTGTGTGATGTGTATGGATGTATGTGTGTGCTGTGCATGGGGTGCATGTGTAGTGTGTGGTATGTAGGTGATGTGTGGCCTATTGTGTGCATGTGCATGCATGTGTGTGGTATGCGTGCGCATATGGTGTGTGTACACGTGGTGTATGTGTGCAGGTCAGGTTGGGGTGGGTAGGAACTAGGGGTCAGGCAGTGGAGTCTTCAGGGAAAGCTGTCCAGTCAAGGGGAGTCCGTACATCAAGCAAAAACTCCACGAGGGTGTCAGCAGAAAACTCGCCATCGTACTCAATGACTTCATCTCCCTTGAACACGTACACGCTGTCCACTTCAGTTAGGCCTAGGGAGTGAGCTGGGGGTGAGGCACGATCCCAGGCTTCCCACAGATCCAAGGTCCAAATCCTAGGCCACAGCCCATGTGATAATCCCCTGGGCCCACATGCTCCACCTCATGGGCCCGCGGTCCCACCCACCTCCTCTGACCCCAGGCCGATGGGCCTGATGTCTCTGCCCCTGGATTTAGCCCACGAGGCTGGACTGACCCCGGGGTTCTCTAAGGAGAACCTGGAGGATCAGGGAGGGTAGGTAGGGTGAGGGGAGGGAATAGAAAGGTGTCGATTCTAGCAGTATTTCTCCCCTTCTCTGATTACCACGACTAGAGATGAGTACTCATGCCCCTCTGAGGGCTGCAGTAGCTGGTTCCCAGTCAAGCTCTTTAATTGCTTTTTCTGACCAGATGACTTCATTATTACTGACCACCCCTGCCCCATCTATGTCCGGAATCCCGTCTCAACCCTGTGCTGCCCCCTGGTGGCTGGCTGCTGTAACAACCATGGCCCTGGAGGGGAGGGGTTGGAAGTGGAGTTAGCAGAGGTCTGGCCAGGCTCAGCCTGTGGGGGACTCCCCTTCCCTCCAGCACCTAGCCATGTTTCTTAGGTAAGTATAAAGAAGGCTCCCCACCTCTTTCTGGGATTTGAGCATGGGACTTGATAAGGAATAGAGAGGGAGAGTCTCCCAGCCATAACTCTCCCAACCTCATATCTTCTCACCCCCTCTTTTAGAATGGTCATAGATCTGCGAGGTTCCCAAGCCCCTCAGACCCCAAGGCCGGCCTGACAGGACCTCCGCCCCATCTCAATGCCACCTTCCTTTCCCTTGCCCTCCCCTCTCTTACCTAGTTTCTTGGCCACAGCTGCGTCCTTCTCAGAGTCTACCAGCCCGAAGCCAACACCCTTGTCTTCTAGGACTTGGGCTGCTAACTGGAGAGGAGGGTTAGGATCACAATTAGCCCCTGGGATTTTCATTATCCCCTGTTCTCCCTCTCATGCTTTCAAGTTGGGTCAGTTGAGGTGCAGGATATATAAGAGCTGACCTTGACCCTTTGCTAAGATCCAGAACATCCCCCAAATTCCCTACAACCACACAGTTCTGTTTTTGGCTCAACTTTCAGTTCATGAATGTGGATTGCTCATTTGCAGTGTGCTTATTATTTGAACTTGAAGACACTGCAGTGGGTACGTCCCAGTGCCTGAGAGGTGCTGAGGAGTCTGGCTTCAGAGTGACTGAGGTCCCCTTCCCTCCTTCAGGGTTGAGCCCTGCCTTCCATTCTGGTCAAAGGCCAAGCTCAGTGTGGGGTTGATCTTGGAAGTCCCTGAGATTCTTCAGAGTGACTACCAATGGGAAGAATGTTGGAGGGTGGGCGGGTGGTGGTGGGTCTGGTCATGCTGCTGGGGCGTGGGGAAGGCCAGAGAACTGAGAGATAAGGTCACCATTTGTCACCCCCAGAGGGAGACGGACTGACAGTGACTGGACAGCTCTCCCCATCAGGGCCCAACTTTCACCTTTCACTGTCTACTTCAGTCTGTCCTTAGGCTGTGGACAGTCACACCTGGAGCCCCTGCCCCCATAAGCCTTCCAGCTTAGTGCTCAACCCTGATTCTCTCTGCTGTGGGCACAGCTTGCAGCTTCACCCCCACTCAGCATAGACTCATGCACTGTGATTCTCAGAGGGGCGGGGAAGGGAGGCGGTTAGCAGGTGGATGGCCAGGGATACTGAGCACTCAGGATAAAAATACTCAGCTCATTAATCAGATGGCAGGTTCTAGCACGCAGCGGGGTGCACAGAATGAGAGCCTGTGGTTCTGGTGTCTCACCCTGAAATGCTGCACGCTCTGGACAGGCTGGGGCCTATCTGCATGCCAAGCCAGAGAAGGGAGCACAGGAGCTTGGACAAGAAAACTCACATATCCCAGCTCCTAAAGGGGTGTGTGTGACCACGTCTCCCAGTCATTCCCAAATATAGGATTTTTTTTTATGATAACTCCTTTCTCCTTTGGGCCTGTAGCCAGTTTGGAGGTGAGAAGACTCTTCCCACAAAGAGAAGATTGGGGAAGACATTCTGACGCTTCCTGCAACCATCAGAATTTTCCAGTGAGGGCGTCCAGCTTGATCCAACAGAGACAAATGGGGAATTAGGGAGGGGGAAGGAGAGAGAGGGGACTGCGAGGCCAATGGGAGGCATGGTCTCTGGGAGATATTTAAACACGGCATGCAAGTATCACAACATTTACATTTATACTCAATTTGGATCTCGTTGGGGTGCAGCCCCTGAGGTATGTGGAGGAGACACGTTCTGGCTAAGTAGATGGGTGAGGTAGGGGAGTGCAACGTACACTGCTGTTCTCCCCGGGCCCTCGAGGTACCTCCCTTCTTTCCCCCCAGTGCTCTAGCCAAACCTAAGTCAAATGCTACCAGCCTCCTACACCAGGGAGGGGAACACTTCCTGCAGTACCCCGTTGAAAGGATTACCTAACGATGACAGTTCTTCTGGGTTCCTGAGTCTCTGTTTCTCATTCAATTAAAGCCACATGCCATTTGCGCCCTGTTGGTCAAGACAGGGGTCCTGCCACACTGCCCCTCACCCCCAGATTCCATCCTCAAAGCGCTACACGGGTGTGGGCTAGGGGGTCCCAGAGAGGGGCGAGGCATGCTCTGCGGGCCTGCAGTGCCCCCAACTCACCTCCAGGATCAGCTCCTCCATCTCAAATTGTCTTTGCGAGGCCTTGTCATCCTCGGGGGGCTCATGGTAGAGGAGGGCCAGCACCTCATACTTCTTGAACACATTCTTGTAGTTCTTTGCATTGACATTGACCACACGGTCCACACCATCGTACTCAGGGAAGTCCAGCCCTTCCTCCCCCTGTACCCCTGACTTGGGCGTCCCTAGCACCAGCAGCAACAGCAGTGCCAGCCGCAGACCCGGCACAGCTCTGGCCCCCATCCTGTCTGTAGCACTCATGGAGGTAGTGGGAGCTGGGTTGGCTCTCCTGGTCCAGAAGAGGTTAGCTGGGGTAGGGAGGGGCCCCTGGGTCCCAGATTCTGAGTTAGGGGCGCGAGTGGGAGGCGGGGTTGGGGAATGGCCCAGAGCGGTGGACAGACGACAGTGCTGGGTCCTGGAGAAACTGCCGACAGAGCCAAGGGAAAAAGGGTCAGGAGGAGGAATAGGAGCAGGGGGCGGGGAGGGAACCGGAGCTGCCCCCTGAAATTGGCACTCCTCAGTCCCCACCTGGTCCTGTCTAAATACGTCTCTGTGGTTGGCAGGAGATGGATAACCTTCTGAGGCCAGGACAGCTCCATGCGGGCTGGAATCCTCCTACCTCCTACGTTTCTCCACCAGGCTCCCAGGGGCTCCTTCCCTCCCCCTCCTGCAGTGTCCGGGGCACCTCAGCCCTGGTCCCCATGCTGGCCTAAGAGCTCATCGCCATATTAAGAAAGGAAAAGGAGAGATGCCGGAGCTAAAAATAAGAGCAGATGAGTCGGAGGTAAATGAAGCTAGGGCTGGGGGAGGGGAGGTATAAGGGTAATTGGTGAGGGCTGAGGGTAGGGCAAGGGTAATTAGAAGTTAAATGCAGTGGAGAGGAGGAGCTAACTGGGTCAGAGGCTACATTGCTAATGTAGGACAAAAGGGGAACAAATGTGGTATCGGCTCTATGTCCTACAGCCTGGGAATCTTCTGTAGGTGGTCTGATTCTGATTCTTTGATCCTAGGTAAGAGAGTGGGGCAATACAAGTGTAAGCCAGGCTGCAGGAAAGAGACCCCCTGCACTTTTCTCTAAAGAACCAGGACCAAGGATGAGGTCACTCTCTGAATAAAAGATGGAGCTGCGTCCAAGACTGGCGACCTGGCTCAGCTCCAGCCAGTTTCCTTTGCCTCACTCAACATTCCTAACTTGGGAATGCAGGGAAGGATGGGGCTGGCCCAGATCCTGCCCTGTAGAGATGTGGGCTTGGGCCCACGACGAGAAGAGGACTGTTATTTGGTTGCCACCTGTGTGTGTGCTCCCTACCCTGATCCGATGGGACTGGGTTTTCTGGGGCACAGTGGGAAGGCAGGATTTCCCAGGCTGCATGCTTTCAAGGAGAGTGAATAGCTACTATTTATTCCCACGTCTTTGACAAGACAAAGAGAAGCAGGTATAAACACTGGGGGAAAAAAAAATTAACATTAGGTAAACACAAAGAGCGGAACACTGTAAGGCTGTTGATTAATTCTGTGCACCCAAAATCCAAAGCAGAGTTGGGTGGGTAGGGGCTTAAACTTCTGGATCCAGCTTGCAGGTGAGGACAGAGCAATGAGTTCAACTCTGGACACGTAGGAAGGAAGGGCCCTCTTCATGGCCCTCCAGGGTTCTTATGCACAGGTAAACTGAGGCATAAGGGAGACCATGGAGGGTTAGATCAAAGTCACATGCTGCCACCCCACCCTGGGGTATGTCTGGTTCTAGGGGGACAGTGTTGTGTTGTGTTTTTGCATCCAGGCAGGGCCATGGAATTATGTTAGCAGAATAACTTTTCCACACGTCTTAGACCCTCCACAGCTAAACAAGGAAGGCCACAGAAAATCTCAGAAACATGGCAGGAGTGACGCCAAGAGGGACAGCTGTCGCTGCAGCAGGAGAGGTCGGAGCTAGCCTAGGCACAGCACGTTAGAGCTGGAGAGACCTCAGAAGCCTGTATCCTGGGCTCCCTGCAGAGTGACTAACGTGGGAAAGCTCCACGCCCAGAGCGAAGAGGGCCAGGTGAGACGGGGAGGCCTGCCCGGAAGCAGATGACCCGGGTGATGTCCAGCCCGAATTTGTCACTTCTGCATTCCAAGGGAGGGGGACACATTGGGACAGAGATGCTGGAACATAAAACTTGTTCCATCTTGAATCTGACCTTTTGTACCCCCGAGAGTGTGAGATGGGACTCTGGTGGCTGAGCCTGCTCCATCTCCGGGTCCTCTCCTGCATTATCGGACATTGCCATCCATCCCGTTCCCTCTCGTTGCCCTCTCTGGCTCCAGTCCTACCCCTCCCCTTTCCAGCAACCGCCTCCACTGCTCTCTCTCGATGGTTTGTTCTCTCTATTCAATTTCCTTCCCTTCAGGCCCTTGGACTTAAGAAGCCTCAGCCACTGCTATCAAATGACCGTGAGTTAGGACCTCTGTATTTTTAACCCACCAGACACCCGAAGCTCCTGCTACTGAAACCCGAGGAGCTGGCCCCTCTGTGCTCCCGCTTCCCACCTCACTCACATACACCCTGGCCCATTGATCTTCCAGGGTCTGGTTCAGCCATGTCAGCAACTGGGGAAAGACCCCAGGCTGATATAGCACTGTCCCTAGGAGACCTTGTGTTGGAAGAGGGAGGGGAAGAGGGAGAGCGACCTCTGCGGAGGGGCCTGATGTAGGGAAAACAGCTGGTTATACTCATGACGGCCTTCTCTCGATAGCCTGTCGCCTGTCACCCTCCAGACCCACCCGGGGCCCTTCCCCATCACTATCCTATGTTTTTGTGTATTTTTGGCCCCACCCTCATTGAAAGAATAGTCTGAAAGTGATTAAGGGTACACGTTCTGAAAACTGGCAGACCTTGGTTCCTTCTTGGATAAAACGGAATGGGCGGTGGGGAAACGTGTTTGTGAGTCAGTCGATGGTGTATATAAAACCCTTGTCCCAGTGTTAGGTGTAGCGTGCAGACACCTAGTGCGTGTGTTTTGCTTTGGGTGCTAGCTGATGGTTTTCCCCTAGCTTTCTTTAGCATTTCTCTCCCACCCTGTGTACTTTTGGGCACAGCCAATGCTCTACTCTGAAAGAGGCCTGAGAATGAACTGACCCACAGGGCACAGTGGAGGGGTTCACAGAGCGGAAGTGAATGAGCGGGTGAAGGGGAAGGAGGAAACGCGGAGATGAAGGTGGGCAGGAGGGAAAGTGCCCCCAGGACTTTTTGCTCATCTGAGAAGGCCCCTGGGACCAGGCAGAGAGGCAGGCTCTTGGGAAGGTCCATCACCCCATGCAGAGCAGAGGAGGCTGTTTTGCCTACAGCAAAGGCCACAGGGATTCAGAAAGTCTTATTACAGCCTCTATCTTGAGGCTACACCAGAGAAAACAGGCTAAGGGTTGGGATGGGGCTGAGGAGCCCTGATGACAGAGGACAGAGGGCAGAGGGCAGGGACCACCAGTCTGCCTGGAGTCTGTCCCTCCTACCTGTCCCTTTCTCAGGTGAGAGACACCGCTCAGCACATGGCCGTTCCCAAGTCATTTAACCTCTGTGGACCTCGGGCTTTTCACTGATGCAATCAGATCTCTTCTAGTACCACAGTGCTGTGGCCTGCAAGCTGGTCTCAGGAACTGCAAGGTGGGGTCGGATGAGTCCACCCCCCGCCCCCTGTGCAGATGCTGTGGACCCTCTCCCGTGTGAGGCTCAGTGGCTCCTCTCTCCCCCACCTTCCATTTCTCTGATCTCAACTGGACTTTGGAGGTGGTCATTTGCCCCGTCCTTGCTGTCCAGTGGCTCAGAGAGTGACTTTAAGATGGGGCGTAGTCCTTAAGTGGCAAGGACGCTTGATAGTGATCCTATCCCGGCCTTGACTCTGGTCCTCAAAAGATTTCCCCAGGCTGGTCATCATGAAGACCTGCGGAGGGAGCTTCGCCGTAATCCCCACTACCCCCAGATCAGATTGGACACATCCAGCCGGTGAGGGCTTTTCCAGATATTTACTGTCTAGACTGGCTATGGGATTCAGCAGGCCCATACCCCTCCCTGCCGGGCTCCAGCTAGACGCAGGCTGGGCTTCCCTTAAGCCCACCTCATCTTCTGCCCTCAAGCTATCCCAGGATTGCGTCTTTCTCATCCAAGGTAATTCATCCTAGGGTCTCAGATGTTGTGTCAAACTTATAATCTCTGTCCCCCCCCAGGTCTCACGACACCCTGTGTCACATGAAGCTCTTCCTCTGCTGAGTTTAGTAGTAGGTCTCCCTCTCCACCCAGCCTGTGGAAGAAAAGAGGCAGTGTGAACTGGGGGAAGGCAGAGGAGGCACCCGGGGAGACAGGCAGCAGGGAGAGAGGGGCAAGGTTGGAGGCGGGCGGTCCGGAACACAGGGCACTGAGGGTCAGATGGAACAGGGGGTGCAGCCAAGGGGCAGAGAGGGCTGGGCTTCAGGCACAGTCAAGGCTGGCAGCGAGGAGGGGAGAAAGTCAGTGTTGGGCCTGGAGGGTCCAGGCAGGACGGGAGAGCTAGTCAGGGGGCTGGTGACAACTCAGTCGGAGCAGGGCCCAGGGAAGCCTTACCACCTGGCCGCTGACGGATGAGGAGTTTTCTGATTTCATCGTAGACGAAGATGAGAATGCTGTAGGGAAGGGCACAGAACCACCAGCTTATCCTGTGGAGAGCAAGAGCCAGTCAGCATGGCAGGAGAGACAGAGGCCAGAGGAGAGGAACCACGTGTTTTATTTCTTGTGTCTACTGTGTGTCTGGGACCGAGCTGGGTGCTGGAGACAGTGTGGTTGAGTAAGATCTAGTTGATCCCTACCTTTTTTTTTTTTTTTTTTGAGACAGTCTCGTTCTGCTGCCCAGGCTGGAGTGCAATGGAGTTTTACTCTTGTTGCCCAAGCTGGAGTGGGATGGCACGATCTTGGCTCATTGCAACCTCCGCCTCCCAGATTTAAGTGATTCTCATGCCTTAGCCTCCTGAGTAGCTGAGATTCCAGGTGCGTACCACCACACCCAGCTATTTTTAGTATTTTTAGTAGAGACAGGGTTTCACCGCATTGCCCAGGCTGGTCTTGAACTCCTGACCTCAGGCAATCCGTCTGCTTCGGCCTCCCAAAGTGCTAGGATTATAGGCAGGAGCCACCATGCCAGGCCTGAGCTCTACCTTCGAGGTGGTCAAAGCCTGTGGGTTTAGTGATTGGGGGTAGAGAGAAGAGGCACGAGACAGAAACATAAAAAGCCAGTGATGATGGCCGGGCGCGGTGGCTCACGCCTATAATCCCAGCACTTTGGGAGGCTGAGACGGGTGGATCATGAGGTCAAGAGATTGAGACCATCCTGGTCAACAAAGTGAAACACCGTCTCTACTAAAAAATGCAAAAAATTAGCTGGGCATGGTGGCGCACGCCTGTAGTCCCAGCTACTCAGGAGGCTGAGGCAGGAGAATTGCTTGAACCCAGGAAACAGAGGTTGCGGTGAGCTGAGATCGTGCCATTGCACTCCAGCCTGGGTAACAAGAGCGAAACTCCATCTCAAAAAAAAAAAAAAAAAAGCCAGTGATGATATAGTATGATAAATGTCATATTAGAGCTACATGCAGTGGTCACGAGATTCTCTACCAACTTTTGTGGAGTCACTGAGGGAGATCCCTTTGCTCTCTGCCCACTCTAGCGCTTAAACCCACAAAAGGGAGGTTGTCTGAGCAGGATGGGTCTATCTGAGACAGCTAGTGTGGGCTGTCCGCGAATGTATAGATGCTTCCCTGTTACAAAGATGGGGACATTGTTTTCTTCCTAAACCTCTTTTTATAATTAGACCAGGAAGATGGATTCTGGGGAGGGGTTGAATCAGGACAGCAGTTGTTCCCTTGGATGACAGAAGAAATGGCCTAGACCAGCACTGTCCAATAGAAATATAACATGAGCCACTTGTCAAATTTCACATTTTCTAGTATCCACATTCACATAAGTAAAATGTAACAGGTGAAATTAATTTTAATAATTTTTTGTGGTGTTTTTGTTTTTTTTTTTTTATAAATTTTTAAATTGTTTTAGAAAATATTGAGATGGGGTTTCACCATCTTGGCCAGGCTGGTCTTGAACTCTGGACCTCGTGTTCCACCCATCTCGGCCTCCCAAAGTGCTGGGATTACAAGCTTGAGCCACTGGGCCCGGCAGTTTTAATATTTTTTTTTTTTTTTTTTTTGAGACGGAGTTTCGCTCTCGTTTCCCAGGCTGGAGTGCAATGGCGCGATCACCGCAACCTCCGCCTCCTGGGTTCAGGCAATTCTCCTGCCTCAGCCTCCTGAGTAGCTGGGATTACAGGCATGTGCCACCATGCCCAGCTGATTTTTTGTATTTTTAGTAGAGACGGGGTTTCACCATGTTGACCAGGATGGTCTCGATCTCTTGACCTTGTGATCCACCTGCCTCGGCCTCCCAAAGTGCTGGGATTACAGGTGTGAGCCACCGCGCCCGGCCCAGTTTTCTTTTATATTACAGAATTTATCAAAGTCTGTAGTGTTTCACTTTTTCAGCCAATATTTCATAATAAAAAAAAAGTTAAGGGGGAAAACTGACTAACCAGTGATCTAAGTATGAGAGTAATGAGGTAAGGAAACAGCCTTTATTCTGAGGAACTCTGTGATGCCAAACTGGCTTTACTCACAGGCACCTAAGTCTATTAAGTCTACCCCGCCTTTTTTTTTTTTTTCATTATCTCAAGACTCTTGGTTCAATATTTTTATCAAAAATATCCTTTCCCTCACAATTGTTTTTCTCTCTCATG
>NW_022437059.1:3819997-3837985 GCF_009761245.1 Sapajus apella | reverse complement strand
AAAACATTATCATTTAAATATGTAATCAATGTAAACATTTCTTTTAATTAGATTAAATTTTTTTTTTTTTAGAGACAGGGACATGCTCTGAGGTCCAGGCTGGAGTGCAGTGGCATGATCATAACTCACTGCAGTCTTGAACTCCTGGGCTCAAGCTATCTTCCTGCCTCAGCCTCTTGAGCAGCTGGGACCGTAGGTGTGCACTGCGACACCTGGCTAATTTTTAAACTTTTTTTGTTGAGACAATGTCTCACTTTGTTGTGCAGGCTAGTCTTGAACTCCTGGCCTTAAGCGATCCTCCCACCTTGGCCTCCCGAAGTGCTGGGATTGGAGCCATTACACCCCGCTTCAATATAAGCATTATCAATAAGAGATTTTACCTTCTTTTCATCCTAAGTCCTGGAAATTCAGTGAATATTTTTTACTGACAGCATGTCTGTGCTCAGACACAAGATTTTCAACAGTGAAATGGGAAATGTAGTTCAAACAAAATAATTCAGTTGTAATATAGAAAAATATTTCACATTGCTTTAGTTTTTGACTTTAATTAAAATTAAATAAAATTACAAATTTACAATTTACTTCCCCAGTGTCACTAGCCACATGTCAAAGGCACAATAGTCGTATATGGATAGTGGCCGCCGTATGGGACAGTATAGTCCTAGGCCCCAGCTCATTCCACACACACACAAATATACACATTTCTATACAAATAGCCACCCCACCCCTTCATTCAACAAAAAATTGTTGTATATAATTTGTGTCTGCCTTAGGTATCGGGGAAATAAAAATGATGACGTGTTGGTCTAATCTCAAGAAGCTCAGGGGAATCAAAGAAAAAGGGATGAACACACACAGACACACACACACACACACACACACACACACACACACACAGAATACAGAATCACCATATCAGGTGCTAAGTTTTATGGTTAAGGTGAACACATTTGTTATTATGTCTATAATGACATTAATAGCAATAAGAATGAAGCTACTAGTAACAAAGTGTCCACCATGACCCAAGCCTATTTGGTGCTTTATACTCATTTCTATGTGTAAATGTCACAATGCTCTGCCAGGTCCAGCCCTGGAGTGTATTATTGAGACTTTGCAGGTGTAGCTGAGGCTCAGAATGGTTACGTCCTTGTCCAAGATCACAGAATAATGCACAGTAGAGTTGAGATTTCCACCTGGAGTTGTCAGTATCTAAGTCCAGTGCCAATGTCTCCTATTAAACACTAATTGAGTGTCTACGACGTATAAAGCATCGCGTAAAACACTACAAGGGATGGAAAGGGGAGCAGAGTACGTACATGCATAGAAAATGTGTTGGAAGAATACGTACTCGATCATTAACTGACGCTAGTTATGTAAGTTGGGTTGGGTAATGGGGATGGGAATGGAATGGAACATTTGCTTTCTTCTCTGTACATTTTTAAATAGAATTTTTTTTCACATCAAGCATATACTAATGTTAATGCAAAGCAAAACAAAGCAAAAACCTGGAATTGAACAAGACAAGGCACCAGACAATAAGAACTTCAGTAGGCACGATCACATACATCTACATTAAAACATATTTGCATAAGTACAACGGAATTAGCTAAGCATAGATTAGGCTATTTTTATGGTTACTTCAGCTCCAAGCAATATGTATCCTTGGACAACGACAGCACACATCACCATGAAAAAGATTTCACTCTGTTAAATGTTGTTAAGTCTGCTAAATTTGTGTGTCTAGTGGGTTGTGATCATTTGGTGCAGTCTCTAATATCTCCCTAAATAAGATCCACTGATCAGAGCTCTGCTGACCCTCCGCATATCACTGAGTGTACATGTAGCGCCATGTATCCAGGCAGCTCCTGGCTTTTGACCGTCCTAGTGAAACATACCCTTCCTCTCACATGCCCCCCCGCGCCTGGGCATCCCTTCCCTTACTCACTTGAGCGGGTACATTCGCAGGGCCACATCCATGCCTGGAGTGTAGGACAGAAATGCAGCCAAGAATGTCTCCTCCAGGATCCCGAATATTAGGATTTTGTTTCTGGGAAGAAACATGAAAGGGTGTGACGGTAAGGGAGAGGAAAAGGCAGGGGGAAATAGGATGTCCTGGTGTGTGGGGCCTGGGAGAGTGCTGGGGATTTTGGTGGGAGGCTCACCTCATGCCCTGCTGGAAAACTGAGTTGCGGCGGGTCTTGGAGACGATGAGATCCGCCCACTGCACAAGCACGATGGTGACAAAAAAGGCTGTTTGGCACGTGAACTCCACAACTTTTCGCTGCTCATAGGTCTGGAGCGGGCAGGCAGAGGGAAACAGTGTCAGAAGGGGATTCCGGGGCCGGGCGCGGTGGCTCACGCCTGTAATCCTAGCACTTTGGGAGGCTGAGGTGGGTGGATCAACTGAGGTCAGGAGTTCAAGACCAGCCTGGCCATCATGGTGAAACTCCATCTTACAAAAAAAAAAAAAAAAAAAGAAAAGTTAAAAAAAAAAAAAAGGGGATTCCGTACACCCTATAGCTTCTTTTTCCCTCTCCCACCTTCCAGGACCCCTGGGCTGAGTCAGGTCCTCACTCTTTAGACCCCCACAGCACTTCACACATGCCTCTGCTTTAGCACTTTTCGTGTTGTATTGATTTGTTTTTTTTTTTTTTTTTTTTGAGACGGAGTTTTCACTCTTGTTACCCAGGCTGGAGTGCAATGGCGCGATCCCGGCTCACCGCAACCTCCGCCTCCTGGGTTCAGGCAATTCTCCTGCCTCAGCCTCCTGAGTAGCTGGGATTACAGGCACGTGCCACCATGCCCAGCTAATTTTTTGTATTTTTTTTTTAGTAGAGACGGGGTTTCACCATGTTGACCAGGATGGTCTCGATCTCTTGACCTCGTGATCCACCCGCCTCGGCCTCCCAAAGTGCTGGGATTACAGGCGTGAGCCACCGCGCCCGGCCCGTATTGATTTGTTTATGCTTTCCTTGCCCACCTGAAAGCTTCTCAAGGACAAGCGCTTGCCTTATTTAGCTTTATGTCCTCTCCCTCTGCTTAGTTCAGTGGATGGCGTGTAGCATGGCTCAATAAATATGTATTGAATTAATGAGAAGGATGGGGTAGGAGAAGAAGGTGGACTTAAAGGGTGGTACCAGATGGGAGACATTCATTCATTTGTTGGTTCTTTCATTCACACTTTACACATAAGGAACTTAGAGTCTAGTGGGGAAAATAAATATGCTAACTATGTCAGCACAATAGGTTAAAAAGAGAGATCGCAGAGGGCTATGGGAACACAGAAAAGGTGCATCTAAATTAGATTGGAGAAAAAACTTAGGTTTTAAAAACTAAAACAGCATGTTTATAAATAACCCGTAGATTGAATACGTTTGAAAATATGTAGGACTGCACAATAACTAAATACTACATATCAACCCTCATGGAATGTGGTAAAGTTGTACTTGGAGAGAAATACAGACCCTTAAACAGTAGAAGACAGAGGCTAGAAACTGATGAGCCGAACATGGAACTTAGGTAAGACCAGTCAGCACGTTTACGTGCATCGGATCATCCCACCACTGTCCATCACAGTCAGTTGCCTTACCTGCGTCACTCCCTATCACTTCTTGAAGATTTTAGCTTCTGACAGTTACTCCAGTATTACTTCTGTCCTTATTTTTGGAGACTGAAATGTCCGTGTTGATGATCCTTCCAATGCTGTGGTCTCACAGTTCCTTAATCTTCTCCTCCCATGATATTGTCCTCCACTCCCCACCTGGGCTGCTTCCTCCCGTCCTTAAACTCTAGATAGTATCCTTTCCAATACCTATGATTTCTCTGTAATTTCAAGCATCTTACTCTCCCTGACCACCATTTTTATAATTCCATCTCACTCTAGTGCCCTGGTTCCAACACTTCTCGGACCCCCTTAGACTTACGATCCTTTGATGACATATATTATATATTTGGTTATTATCTGTCCCCCATCCCACTCCACATCCCTAACTAGAAATGGTCTTGATCTCTTGACCTCATGATCCGCCTGCCTCTGCCTCTCAAAGTGCTGGGATTACAGGTGTGAGCCACTGCGCCTGGCTGGTTTGCAGATTTTAAATCATATCATTTGAACTCTCATGGAGGGAGAGAGTATAACAGGAGAGCACACAGCATTTATTTCTGGGATAAAACCTAGGACAACAGAAATCGGCTCAGAAAAGTTGATATGACAAAGACTCCAAGGAGCCAAAGGACCCAGACAACAGACAGGAAGCGCCAACAGAGTGAGCCTGTGGTGAACAGAAGAGGATTTGCTGTTGTGGCTGGAGACTGAGGGCAAACGTGAGAACGCTCTTACAGGACTGAACAAGAGATCAGCTGTCTGCTTCCCTTCTTCCCTCTTAAAACATTTGCTAGGCCCACTCTCCCCTGTCATTCTTACTCCTACCTTATCTCTTCTACTTACCCACTGCTGTCCGTAGCTGTCCTCCAGGTCATTCAAGAATTTATCTTCCCAGTAGAGGCGGATGCCCAGCAGATCAATAGGCCTAAAACCATTCTCAGCCATGATTACAAAGTAGGTGAAGAATCCAGCCACAGCCTGGATCATCCCTGTGGATGACAGAGTTGCAGGACAGGGAAACCTGATTCAGAGAAGGGCAGCTGCAAAAGGCAGGCCAGGGGAGGGCTGGGGGCTGGGACTTGCTTCTAGCTGGGCTGGTGTGTGTCTGGAGGGTAATGTGGAAAAGTCTTGCCATCAGCCGCCTGTGCCTGTCATCTCTGTGGGACTTCCCTTCAAG
Source organism: Sapajus apella (assembly GCF_009761245.1). Taxonomy (NCBI): domain Eukaryota; kingdom Metazoa; phylum Chordata; class Mammalia; order Primates; family Cebidae; genus Sapajus; species Sapajus apella. The sequence goes on along the minus strand of NW_022437059.1, from coordinate 3,833,204 downwards.
CCCTGACATTTGTTTCTGAACTCTGATCCAGAGTCAGCTTTGAATCACATAATCTTAAAACTAAATAGCGTTTTTGACGCCACTGATTCCCTCTCCCATTTTTTTTTTTTTTTTTTTTGAGACAGGATCTTACTTTGTTGCTCAGGCTGGAATGCAGTGGCACGATTACGGCTCACTGCAGCCTCGACTTCTTGGGCTCAGGTGTTCTCCCACGTCAGCCTCCTGAGAGCTGGGACTGGTGTGTGCCACCATGCCCAGCTAATTTTCATATTTTTTTGTAGAAGATGGGGTTTTGCCATGTCGTGCAGGCTGGTCTCGAACTCCTGGACTTAAGTGATCTGCCCCCCGCAGCCTCCCAAAGTGCTGGGATTACAGGCGTGAGCCACCATGCCTGGCCTTCTCTCTCTGTTGGTGAATGCTGGACTCCTCTCCCTTTCCTCTGTCATTCGGACGCTCATCAAGTCCTGTCCTCTCACATCTCTACTATCTGTCCTGGCCTCTTCCTTAGTCAAAGCCTCTGTTCCATGCTTGGACCACAAGCAATAGCTGATGTTAATGTTCGCCGACTAACTACGGAGCCGTGCACTGGGAAAGCACCTTGTGGACATAGGTCCTCAAAACAATTCTATTATCTGTATGTCATAAGTGGGAAAACCGAAGCACAAAAACAGATTCAGTCATTATCCAGGGTCACATGGCTAGCAAGGGTGAAATGAGAGTCCAACACAAGTCTAACTCCTAAAGGTTTCCCCATGTGTTTTCTCCCCAAGATATTGGGATGATCTCTTTCTGCCTCTCTTTTTTTGAAACAGAGTTTTGCTCTTGTTGCCCAGGCAGGAGTGTAGTGGTATGATTTTGGCTCCCTGCAACCTCCGCCTCCCCGTTTCAAGCGATTCTCCTGCCTCAGCCTCCTGAGTAGCTGGGATTACAGGGATGTCTGCCACCACTCAGCTAATGTTTGTATTTTTAGTAGAGACGGGGTGTTTCACCATGTTGGCCAGGCTGGTTCCAAACTCCTGACCTCAGGTGATCTGCCACCTCAGCCTCCCAAAGTGTGGAGATTACAGGCGTGAGCCACTGTGCCTGGTCCGTGATGATCTCTCTTGTCCCCAGTCTCTTACCTGCTCATCACTCACCCTATTTTCTCAAATACCATTGTACCTGGCAACTCAAGAACAAGGACTTCTACAGACTCTCAAGTGTCTGTCAAGGCTGACCCCAGCACAAATGATATTTGTGTCCACCGTCTTATTTCCACTGCTTTATAAAGACTAAGGGCTCGACCAACCTGGCTTATTCACACTTCTCTAACTGTGCCATATGAAATTCCCTACTCCTCTGGTCTCCCACACCTGACCATACACTTCCTAGTCTAAACCCCACCCTCCCACACCAAGTTTAAGTCCTAATTCCTGCGTAAGGCTTCTCTGGCTATCCTCATAATTGGTGAGCCTGCTTGCTTGGTAATTCTGTAGCATGTTCTGTCTATACCCATTACTTGGCACTTGGAGATGCTATCATGTTATGCATGTTTGTTCCTTTTGTACTGGACTGTAAGTCAAGGGCAGATCAGAGATGAGTGTTTCTTTGTGTTTTCAGGGCTTAGCACAGTTTGTTGCTGAGAAAATATCTCCCTGACTTCCAAGCTGAGATGGCTCACATTGCCAGGCAGGGGCAACCCCTCCCTTTCCCTCCACCCCTCATTCCTCTGGGCGCACCAATCTGTCCATAGGCCATGCTAATGAGACGGCGGTTCACCAGTTTATCCATCTTTGGGTTCCGTGGACGCCTCTTCATGATGTCGCTTTCAGCTGACTCATAAGCCAAGGAGATGGCAGGGACCTGGAGGATGGAGGGCGGGGACGACAGGGGTCACAAAGTTCAGAAGGAAACTCGGCAGTAATTCGACTCTACCCTTCTGTCTTGACTCAGCCTCAATCCATCTCTCAGGAGGTGTGAGAGCCGGGTCATAAGTGGGTTTGTCATGAGTTTTAGTAAGAGCTCCAGGCAGAAAGCAGGGAGCTCGGGAGGCAGGATTCTGGGAATCTCTTGCTCACCAGCTTGGACCTTACCATGTCAGTGCCGAGATCAATGCAGAGGATGGTTATGGTGCCCAGAGGCAGGGGCACACCCAGGATGATGAACACCAGGAAGGGGGTGATCTCTGGGATGTTGCTGGTCAGGGTATACATGATGGATTTCTTCAGGTTGTCAAAGATCAGGCGGCCTGGGGAGGAAGGTCAACCTTCTGTGAGAAGCCCTGGGAGAACAAACCTCCCTCAAACCAGCTCCGGGACAGAGAGGCCACCTCAAAGAAGTGTCACCATCCAGGAAAGGGTCTGGAGGTCCTGGACCTCAAAGGTCCCAGTGTTGTTTCTAAACTGTGTGCCTTTTAATTAGAGCTGTGCCCTGACTGTGTACTCTTTGTTCTTGGATTCACCATAGCTAACGTTATCTGATCTCTGAAAATGAGCAGGGTTGGGCCTGGTTAATCCTGCAGTGTCTGGGAATGCCAGTATAAAAGCCTTTACAAGATTAAGGCTGAAATGGAAAGAGCCGGGGCTTGGGACAGGCTTGTGTTCAAATCCCATCTTCTGCCGTAGCTCGCTGTGACCTTGGGTGCCCTGACCTCTGTGAGCTTCATTCCTCCTGCCTTGCAAGATTGCTGCGTCCATCCCCAACTGCCTTTTCAAAGACGGGAAACCCTCTCTGCACTTGCTGCTTGGTCTTTCCCATAGCACGTATCTCCTTTTAACATACCAAATACCTTACTTACTTTATTATCTGTCATCCCCCCTAGAAATGAAGTTACATGAGGGCAGGGATTTGTGTTGTTTGGCCCCCCTACTGTTGTATACCAGCATCAAGCATAGTGCCTCCCACATAATCAGTATTCAAACGAACTTGCCGAGTTGAATGGGTATAAAATACCAGGCAAAGTGTCAGGATTATACAAGGTTTCCATAAAATGGTAGCCATTGTTATGATGTGGATCGCCATCTGTTTTAGTAAGAGAGCTCCAGGCAGAAAGCAGGGAGCCTGGAATGCAGAATTCTGGGTCTCTCCTGTTCTCCAGAGGATATTCTCTTCAGAATTCTCTGGGAAAGAGGGTGTGTAATTGGGCTCATGCAGTCAAATCAGAGGTCAAGCTCTAGCTGATCCTGATGTGTCACCATTATTTAGGCGACAGGTTCCTCGGGGACCCTCCCAAAGACTGTGGCACATGGAATAGTCCCAGGGGTGTGGCTTCATCTTGGACTTGCTGTGGACCTACTTGAATTCCAGTGAGAGGACTATGAAGATATTATGTTACACCAGAGTCCCAGTCTCCTTGATAGGAAAATGAAACGAATAAAGTGGACTTTTCTCTGATCTCATCAAAAGAGTTTGCAGATAGTGATGTTCCATGTACCAGCTGATCTAATTTGCAAAATTTTGCCTTTCTTCTGAGCCCGTACAGGCTCATGGAGGTTGGATGATGGGAAAATGGAAAGAGGGGATATATATCAACCCCAACCTGAGTCCAAGGCTGAAGTCTCAACCCTGGGAACCCCACTTCCTCACCCTCCTCCACCCCCGTGACGATGGAGGCAAAGTTGTCGTCCAGCAGGATCATGTCGGCCGCCTGTTTAGAGACGTCAGAGCCAGAGATGCCCATGGCAATGCCAATGTCAGCCTTCTTCAGTGCTGGGGAGTCGTTCACCCCGTCACCCGTCACGGCCACAATGGCTCCCTGAGGAAGTCCAGACAGAGGGAGTGAAAAATTTATTGCATCAGATCCAGAATGAGTCCCAAAGATCAGTTCAATTTCTGCATGCCTTGTTCCTGATGTAATCATGCTTGATCTAGGGCTCCCGTCCTCCCAGTCCTCCTGAGATATTTGAACTCTCAGGGAGCCCCCAAATTGAAGGCCACCATGGGGGTTCAAGATAGGGTACTCCCTGGAGTCTCCTCTAGCCCAGCCCACATGTTCCTCTGCTTGGTTTGGAACCAGGCTAAGCCACAGGCTTCCTGCCAGCTTCCTCAGGGCTTTTTTGTTTGAGATGGAGTTTTGCTCTTGTTGCCCAGGCTGGAGTGCAATGGCACGATCTCAGCTCACTGCAACCTCCACCTCTTGTGTTCAAGCAATTCTACTGCCTCAGCCTCCCGCGTAGCTGGGGTTACAGACATGCGCCACCACGCCCAGCTAATTTTTTTTTTGTACTTTTAGTAGAGATGGGGTTTCTCCATGTTGGTCAGGCTGGTCTTGAACTCCTGACCTCAGGTGATTTGCCTGCTCTGGCCTCCCAAAGTGCTGGGATGACAGGTGTGCGCCGCCACGCCCTTTCGGAGCTCCTTTTCCTTACCAGCCTCTGACATCCCTCCACAATGATGAGCTTCTGCTGAGGGGAGGTCCGAGCAAACACGATCTCAGTGTGGTTCCGGAGGATCTGGTCAAGCTGCTCTGAGTGTAGATCCTTTAGTTGTGAACCATGCACCACAATGGCTTTGGCATCCCTGAGGGAAAAGAACTTCAAAAGGCTAGTTTCGGGTGTTGAGAGTTCACCAGAGGTGTTGGTGCCAATCTTGACTATAGCTTCATTGTTTTGTTTGTTTTTGAGATGGAGTCTCACTCTGTCACCCAGGCTGGAGTGCAATGGCACAATCTCGGCTCACTGCGACCTCTGCGTCCCCGCACCCCTCCCCGGTTCAAGTGATTCTCTTGCGTCAGCCACCGTGCCCGGCTAATTTTTGTATTTTTTTTTTTAGTAGAGACAGGGTTTCAACATCTTGGCCAGGCTGGTCTTGACCTCCTGACCTCGTGATCCACCTGCCTCAGCCTCCCAAAGTATTGGGATGACAGGCGTGAGCCACCACGCCTGGCCCTAGCTGCATCGTTTCTTCTTTCAACCTAGTATCTTCACTTGTCCCCAGCCCCATATTGTCCCCAAATTGACACATTCTATTCCCTCCCTCTACTTTTGCCAACCACTCCTCTCGTTACCTCTTTCTTTGTCTTGCTTCCTTTGAAAACCCACTGACATATTCACTTTACTTTCCTCGTATGTTGTACTTTGTAATGTGTAAACCCCACACATCCTTGCTATTGAAGGAGACTCCAGGAACTTTAGTAAAGCGGCGTCTGGGTGGGGCAGGCTGGGGATGGAGGGAACTTGGCAGAGCTTGAGTTCTTCAGTGATCTCACCTGGGATTAACCTTGCTGACAGGGATCCTCAGCCGGGCAGCAACTTCCTCTGCTGTCTCGGTGTTTTCTGAGATGATGCCCACACGCTTGGCAATGGCCTCAGCTGTAATGGGATGATCTCCCGTTACCATGATCACCTGGGTTGGGAAGGGGAGGGAAGAGGAGCAGAATCATCTTCAGAGCCTGAATCCTTCATCTTTCTCCTCTAAGAACTGACAGATCACTGCTTTTTTCAACCAGGGTTTTAGTGGCTTATTCCCAAGAACTTGTGGTATAGACCAAAAACCATGCTACTGTGATTTCAACCCTTGGGAGTGGGTCAAGACTGTGAGATCATAAAACAGGACAGTTTGGCTCCTAGATTTACCAGGAATAAGCCAGGGATTTGACTATATTCAGAATTTAATTTAATTGCTCCAGAAGCTATTCTGCTTCCTTAAGTGCAAAGACAAACACCTACACATAGAACAAGTGGTAATAAAGGAATGTCTGGAATAATCCATCTGCCTAGCAAAATTTCTCTAAGGCCTAGTGCATTGAAATTCTCACTCTTCCTTGCTTCTTTCCGTGGCCTCACCCTGCCCCTTGATTTCAGCTTGGTGTTGGATACCTGGTACCTAGTCCTATCTCATTTCTACCCAAAGGTTCGTACCCATGCTGTGTGCTTTCATAGCATTCTGTTCTTCCACTGTTCTTCCCATATGTCAGTACGTGTCACACTTCTCTGTATAGTGATTGTTTATCTCTCTCCCCCACTGGACTGAGAGCTCTGCAAGGGTGGCTTCCTGGTAAAGTTTCCTGCTCTAGCACAGTGCCTAGCACATAGTAAGCCATCGATAAATAATTATGGAATGAAGCGATGGAGGAATAATCACTACCTGGAAACCACTGCACAAGGTTCCCGAGTCCCTCCCAGCACACATGGCCCAGACTGACCCCGGACACATTGCCAACAGTCACAGGTCTAACATAAAGCCAGTTCTTTATGTTAGAGAGCACCTGGTTCTCCTTCTTTTTTTTTTTTTTTCTGATGGAGTTTTGCTCTTGTTACCCAGGCTGGAATGCAATGGCGTGATCTCGGCTCACCACAACCTCTGCCTTCTGGGTTCAGGCAATTCTCCTGCCTCAGCCTCCTGAGTAGCTGGGATTACAGGCACGCGCCACCATGCCCAGTTAATTTTTCGTATTTTTAGTAGAGACGGGGTTTCACCATGTTGACCAGGATGGTCTCGATCTCTTGACCTTGTGATCCACCCGCCTCGGCCTCCCAAAGTGCTGGGATTACAGGCGTGAGCCACCGCGCCCGGCCCTGGTTCTCCTTAAATACCTCCTATACCCCAAGTTTAGGGGCCGAAATATACAGGCAATCCAGAATACAAGTTATGAGCAGGGAAGGTGTCAATATCTAAGCTGTAAAGATGTGTATGAGTCTTAGAATTTGACCTGGGAAAAGGCGGGGCACTGTGGCTCACGCCTGGAATACCAGAATTTTGGAAGGCCAAGGCCAGTGGATAGCCCGAGCTCAGGAGTTTGAGACCATGGCTAACATGGTGAAACCCTGTCTCTACCAAAAATACAAAAATTAGCCGGTGCACACCTGTAATCCCAGCTACTCGGGAGGCTGAGGCAGGAGAATCATTTGATCCTGGGAGGCAGGGGTTGCAGTGAGCTGAGATCGCACCACTGCACTCCAGCCTGGGCAACAGAGCAAGACTGTTTCAAAAAGAAAGAAAGAAAGAAAAAAGAAATAAAAAATAATAATAAAAATTAAAAAAAAAATGAAAACTTTGGGCATGGTGGCTCATGCCTGTAACCCTAGCACTTTGGGAGGCTGAGGCAGGAGGATCACCTGAGGTTGGAGTTCAAGACCAGCCTGACAGGGCCGGGCGCGGTGGCTCAAGCCTGTAATCTCAGCACTTTGGGAGGCAGAGGCGGGTGGATCATGAGGTCAAGAGATCGAGACCGGCCGGGCGCGGTGGCTCAAGCCTGTAATCCCAGCACTTTGGGAGGCAGAGGCGGGTGGATCACGAGGTCAAGAGATCGAGACCATCCTGGTCAACATGGTGAAACCCTGTCTCTACTAAAAATACAAAAAATTAGCTGGGCATGGTGGCACGTGCCTGTAATCCCAGCTACTCAGGAGGCCGAGGCAGGAGAATTGCCTGAACCCAGGAGGCGGAGGCTGCGGTGAGCCGAGATCGTGCCATTGCACTCCAGCCTGGGTAACAAGAGTGAAACTCCGTCTCAAAAAAAAAAAAAAAAAGACCAGCCTGACCAACATGGTGAAACCCCGTCTCTACTAAAAATACAAAATTAGCTGGGTGTGGTGGCGCATGCCTGTAGTCCCTGCTACCCAGGAGGCTGAGGCAGGAGAATCGCTTGAACCTGGGAGGCAGAGGTTGAGGTGAGCTGAGGTTGCACCACTGCACTCCAGCCTAGGCAACAAGAGCGAGACTGTCTCAAAACAAAACAACAACAACAAAACAAACGAAGAATTTGACCCAGGAAACATGGGACACAGAACATCTCAGAATCTGAAGAATTCTATTGCTGCCGTCCCATGAAGGTCAAGGTCCAACCTGACCAAAGAGGATTTTCTCCCTCTGTATTTGCTCTGACGCTGAACTTCACTCTTAGTCCGATTGATGTTTGGTTTCCAGATTTACACCTGGACATGTACCTCTCAGGGCAGCTGCTCACACCCATCGAAGATCCCTCAGCTCTCAATACAGGTATTGATCGACTTACGACCTATGCAACTTACGACCATTCGACTTTACGACCACAATCGCTAGCCATGACTGCTCTGCGTCTGGCAGCGCAAACGTTGCCCAGCTGGGCATACGACAGTGCGGAGCAGCTTCCGGCAGCACTACCATCTCCGCGTGCACCATTTCAACTGTACATATAGCCTACTCAACTTATGACAAAATCGTGTTACGGCCGGTCTGCCGGTCCCAATCGTGGTCGTAAGTCAAGCACTAGCTGTATCTCATTCTCACTATTGCCTGGTCCAGAGCCCCAGCCCTCCTAGCCTCACCCTTTTACCACCCACCTTGGCAGCACATTTACACCGCATCATCTAGCACTTTGCTGTTCCTAGTGTGGTCTGCAGACCAGCAGCGACAGCATTGCCTGAGAGCTCTTTAAAAAATGCAGTCACTCAGGTTTCCTGGGACCTTCTGAATCCAGATCTGCATTTCAAAATACTCCCTGAGGGATCCTCACGCATGCAGGTTGGTCTGAGAAGCACTGTGCTGGACACTGGTTCTCAAACTTCTCTGCTCATTGGAATCTCCAGGAATGTTTTTAAAAATATAGGCTCCAGGATTCTATCCTCAGAGTTTCTTTCTTTTTTTTTTTTTTTTTTTTTTGAGACGGAGTTTCACTCATGTTACCCAGGCTGGAGTGCAATGGCGCGATCTCGGCTCACCGCAACCTCCGCCTCCTGGGTTCAGGCAATTCTCCTGCCTCAGCCTCCTGAGTAGCTGGGACTACAGGCACGCGCCACCATGCCCAGCTAATTTTTTGTATTTTTAGTAGAGACGGGGTTTCACCATGTTGACCAGGATGGTCTTGATCTCTTGACCTCGTGATCCACCCGCCTCGGCCTCCCAAAATGCTGGGATTACACGCTTGAGCCACCGCGCCTGGCACTAGAGTTTCTAATTAAATTGGTCTGGGGTGTGTCCTAGACATCCAATATTTAAAGCCTCCCTGGTGATTCTAATGTTCGAGGCAAGTAGAATTCTAACTAGAGAGGAGACTTACTATTAAGTAAAAATCATAGGCCCAAGGAAACAGAAATAGGCTCAATTAAACTAAGATGATGATGATTAATATTTGAGATGGAGTCTTGCTTTGTTGCCCAGGCTGGAGTGCAGTGGTGTGATCTTGGCTCATGGCAACCTCCACCTCCTGGATTTAAGCGATTCTCCTGCCTCAGCCTCCTGAGTAGCTGGGGCTACAGGCATGTGCCACCACGCCTGGCTAATTTTTGTATTTCTAGTAGAGATGGGGTTTCACCGTATTGGCCAGGCTGGTCTTGAACTGATCTCGTGATCCACCCGCCTCAGCTTCCCAAAGTGCCGGGATTACAGGGGTGAGCCACCTCGCGCAGCCTAAACTAAGATTATGAAGCATCTACTCTGTGCAAGGCTTTCTAGTACATGCTCCAACTCATGACAGGTGGCGGGGGCTCCTGGGCTGGGCCAGTATTTACCTTGATTCCTGCACTACGACACTTGTTCACAGCGTCAGGCACTGTAGTTCGGGGAGGGTCAATCATGGATATGAGGCCCACGAAACAAAGGTTATCCATGGGAAAATTCATTTCATCTGTGTTAAACGGGAATCCCTTGGAGAAGCTGCTAGGCAGATTCAAGAAGCAGAAGCCTAGAGAGAGACAGGGGGAGGGATCAGTAGTCATCCAGCACTCTACATTCCTATCTGCTTACATTCTTGATTTTTCACCTCATGGATAATAACCATTTTGATGTCATTTTTTAAAAAACTTCTCCCACATGGGCCGGGCGCGGTGGCTCAAGCCTGTAATCCTGGCACTTTGGGAGGCCGAGGCGGGCGGATCACCAGGTCAAGAGATTGAGACAATCCTGGTCAACATGGTGAAACCCCGTCTCTACTAAAAATACAAAAATTAGCTGGGTGTGGTGGCATGTGCCTGTAGTCCCAGCTACTCGGGTGGCTGAGACAGGAGAACTGCCTGAACCCAGGAGGCGGAGGTTGCAGTGAGCCGAGATTGTGCCACTGCGCTCCAGCCTGGCGCCTGGCAACAGAGCAAGGCTATGTCTCAAAAAAAAAAAAAAAAAAAAAAAAAAAAAAACTCCTCCCACAGCTCCTCACCTAACACACGTTCCCCAAGACCTCCCAGTTCTAAATAGGCATTTTGGAAGTCTTCCTTTAGTTCATTGTCCATCGAATATTCCTGCCCATGCAGAAGAAAAGTAGAACAAAACTCCAAGATCCTCTCCGGAGCACCCTTCATCATCAGCACGTGGGTCTGGGAGCCGTCCTCCCGAAAGTGGATGGACATCTAGAGAGAGCAGAGGGAGCACTGATGGGACAGGAGGAGAGACCAAGGATCAGGGGCAAAAAGAAGGGGGAAGGTTTCAAAGGTAAAAAGACAACGTGTTTCACACCCCCATTTCTTTTGTCCCTTCCCCTCCCCAGTCACACCTTGCCCCAGGCGGAGCCCAGCCCCTCCTCCTTTTTCTAGGAAACTGCAGCCTGTTATCATTTGCTCAGGCATCTCTAGTATTTTCTCGGCCGGAAGCTCCCTGGGGGCAGAGCAAGGCACTCTCACTTTCCCTCTGCGCCTTTGCCAACTGGATGGCGAGAGAGCAGAAATAGTGGGGCTGGCAAAGAAAGAAAAGAGTAGACAGGAAAGAAAAAGAGTCCGAGGCACGGTGGCTCACGCCTGTAATCCCAGCACTTTGGGAGGCAGAGGTGGGTGGATTGCTTGAGGTCAGGGGTTCAAGACCAGCCTGGCCAACGTGGTGAAACACCGTCTCTACTAAAAATACAAAAATTAGCTGGACATTGTGGCATGCGTCTGTAATCCCAGTCACTTGGAAGCCTGAGGCAGGAGCATCGCTGGAACCCCAGGGGTTGCAGTGAGCCAAGATCGCACCATTGCACTCCAGCCTGGGTGACAGAGTCAGAGTCCATCTCAAAAAAAAAAAAAACAAAAAAAAAGAAAAAAAAAAAAAAAATACTCCAAAGACCTGTGTTCTGGGGCCAGCAAGAATGCATCATGACCTCGGGTCAGTCCATTTAACCTTGCAAAATCTTAGTTCCTTCAACAAAACATAAAAGGTTCTGCCTTGCCTTCTTCATGGAGTTTTTTGTTTTGTTTTTGTTTTTGAAGACGGTGTCTCACTCTGTTGCCCAAGGTGGAGTGCAGTGGCGTGATCTCAGCTCACTGCAACTTCCACCTCTGGGTTCCAGTGATTCTCTTGCTTCAGCCTTTCGAATAGCTGGAATTATAGGCACTACCACCACGCCCCGCTGATTTTTTGCATTTTTAGCAGAGACAGGGGTTTCACCAGGTTGGTCAGACTGGTCTTGAACTCCTTACCTCAGGCGATCTGCCTACCTGGGCCTCCCAAACTGCTGGGATTACAGGCACGAGCCACCGCACCTGGCCCTTCATTGGGTTTTTATAAGAGATAGTGTAGAAAATACTTTGAAAACTGTGAAGTACAATCCAAAAATAAATTAGTCATTCTAGTCCCTGGGCCTCTGTCTCCTAAAAGCGTGAGAAGTCCCCTGAAAGGGGCTTGCTAGTGTGGCTGGGCACGGGGGTCCTTGTAGCTGTGGTGGGGGAGGGAAGGGAACATTCTTGAAATGAACCCGAGGGGACACCCCGCAGCAAGGAGAGAGAAATGTGGGTTTTGCATTTCCTCTTGATCTCTGATATATGAAAAGGAGCTCTCCATGGGGTTCCTCTTGTGATGGACAGGAAATGCCCGCTAGGTCGCCTATTGAGAACAAAATCGACACATTGAAAGGAACAGTGGGAGTGCAGAGGAGGCCAGACTATAGTGCCCACAGGGTAAGCAGGGTGGGAAACCAGCGCACAAAACCTGGTTACAACTGTTCCGTTCGTTTGTTCAGTTACGTTCAAAATATGCTGAAGCAATTAAGAGGAAGAACCGTAACTCACTGAGGCAGAAAGCTGGAAGAGGTTTAAAGAGCTGTTTTCTGAGTGCTCAGTAAAATGTGTTGAATAACTGAAGGGCTCAGGAGGTGACAGCAAGACCTACTAGCAATTTGGTCACGGAAGAAATCACATCTTGATAGAAAATTACAAATAAAAAAGACGGAGGGAGAAGTCTGGAAATGCTGGAACAGAGCAGCTTCTTCGTTTCATTTTTATCTCAGAGGGTAGCAGACCAAGCTCTGCAAACCGCCAGCAGTCTGAGATGTCTCTCGCAAAGACCAGAGTTTCTACCTTTAGGGCAAGCTAAGGAAGGCAGCAAACTGAGGGCCTTCGAGAGCAAGTGCCTGCCAGAGCTTGGTGGCCAGTGGGCCGGCCAGTCACACTCGCTGAACCACTGAGGACAAGTCTGTCATTCGAGCTGCACGTTCAATAGCTCAGAAGAGGCACCAACATACTCATTTGGGAGAAAGTCACTATTTGTTGGCAGCCCCAACAAATGTCTTGAATATGTTTTGCTTTTATTTTGAATCACATGGAGGGAGAGGTACCTAATTTTTTTAGTCAAAGGCTATGCTGCCTTTAAAGGCCCTGCCAAGCCACAAAATTCCTGTCTGGCTAGTGAGTCCACTAAACATCAGAAAAAAATGGAAATAAGTTTACCATTTGGGCCTAAGAGACCTATTTTATTACACTCACTAAAAACCAGTTGAGATAGAAGAGGATAGATCTATTTAACTCTTACTTGCTCAGCGTTCAGTGTAAAACTGTGAGTAATTCAGTTTTTAGACGTTGGACACGGTGGCTCATGCTTGTAATCCCAGCACTTTGGGAGGCCGAGGCAGCTGGATCACCTGAGGTCAGGAGTTCGAGAACAGTCTGGCCAACATGGTGAAACCCCATTTCTACTAAAAATACAAAAATTACCCGGGCTTGGTGGTGCATGCCTGTCATCCCAGTTACTCGGGAGGCTGAGTCAGGAGAATCGCTTGAACCTGGGAGGTAGAGGTTGCAGTGAGCCAAGATCGCGCCACTGCACTCCAGCCTGGGCAGCAAGAGCAAAACTCCACCTCAAAAGAAAGGAAAGAAGGGCCGGGCGCGGTGGCTCAAGCCTGTAATCCCAGCACTTTGGGAGGCCGAGGCGGGCGGATCACAAGGTCAAGAGATCAAGACCATCCTGGTCAACATGGTGAAACCCCGTCTCTACTAAAGCTACAAAAAATTAGCTGGGCATGGTGGCGCGTGCCTGTAATCCCAGCTACTCAGGAGGCTGAGGCAGGAGAATTGCCTGAACCCAGGAGGCGGAGGTTGCGGTGAGCCGAGATCGCGCCATTGCACTCCAG
>NW_022437059.1:3792545-3819897 GCF_009761245.1 Sapajus apella | reverse complement strand
AGGAAGGAAGGAAGGAAGGAAGGAAAAAAGAAAAGAAAAAAAAGAAAAAAAAGAAACCAACTGACTTGGGAGTCTCATTTTCTCTGAGACATTTTACCCACACCTAAATGTCTGGCCTTTTCAGTCATGCATGGAGTTGAAGAATCTAGTCCCCCAAGCAAACCATGGTTGCCCCATGGAACTCAGCTTGCACCTGACAAAGCTCCAGCTCCGATAATACCACTGTTCCCGCATCCTACCGTGATTCTCTCTTCAGTCTGCCCGGATTCTACTTGGGAGGAAAGACTGTCTTTCCTGTCCCTCTGGTCCCTCACTCAGCGTTTCCCCTGCTCTTGTCCACTCCTCCCTGGACATTGGACCAAAATGTTCCTGGGAAATGAAAAACTTCATGAACACGTGGAGACCCCTGATCGCCTACCTGATGGCAGCCTCTAGGACTGCAAGTCGAATGTGGGGTGAAAGGAAATACTTGATGGCTAGTGAAATAACGTGTCTTGCAAATGCAACCTAACTCTGCAGTGGCAAATCCCCTAGTAGACACAGAGGGGCCTCCTAACAGCTGCGTGTGACGCTCACATGACTTTCACCAACCCGCCTCTGCTGTCTACAGACATTTCAGAGAGCATTTGACGGCTCACTTTTCCCCCAAGTGGCACAGCTCAGAGCTCTGCACAGGACTGACTGATGCCTCTTCCTTTATCACCTGTTTTACCTCTCTTTACCTGTTTGTCACATTCTTTTGTGTGTGGCTTCTGTTAATGGGAATGCGGGCTCTATTGAACTTCTCTCCTGCTCAGAGATGAAGTTGAAGGCGGAGGCAAAGCTCCCCTTGCCCCAGTGATGAGCCCATCCCCCACCACCATTATCCTACCTTTGTGGGTTCTGTACCTGATACTTGTTGGTAGAATTAAAGGGAATCTCTGCCACCTTGGGGTTTTTCTTTCTCATCTCTGCCACAGAGCTGTAAGACTGCTCGATGAACTTGAGGAGGGCTGACTCGGAAGCATCACCTGTTGTGGCCCTCTGCCAGGATGGGGTTTGTATAATAAGCCCCAGGGGCATGATTCCTGGGCATGAGGCATAGCTGTGGCAACATGGAGAGGGGCCAAGTGGGGAGGGTGGGTACTTGGAGGGAAATTACTGAGCTCCAGGAAAGGATTTTTTGGGAGATGGCAGGTTATACCCTGGACACTGAGGTACCCTCTTCCCCTTGGGCCTGACACCTTAGCAATGGGCAGAGTCTCCTGATTAGGTTTAAAGTCAGCCCGGTTGCAGAGGCCAGCGATTTGGGCCAGGATAAACCAGGTATCAGAGTTATTGGCAAATGTTTTCCCTAGGGAGAAAGGAAAAAAGAATTGTGAGCAGGGAATGAGAATTTAAAGCAAGCGATGATTCCCATCCTCTTTGGCACCCGGATACTTCATGGGAGCTGCATTTCTTTTCCTCCACACTTTTCTCTTCTCCAGTCGCCTTCAGGCTCCCCCACTCTCTCTCTGGACGTCATTCTCTCTCAGCTCACTCATCACACCCCTCAATCCCTCCTTGTGTTGCCCCAATACCACTAGTCACCAGTCTGTTCTTCGCTGGTGTCCACCTCATACACAGTTTCATCAAACCACATGTGGGCGACGATCATGCGGTTCTGGGTGAGGGTGCCCGTCTTGTCCGAGCAGATGATGGACGTGGAGCCCAGCGTCTCCACCGCCTCCAGGTTCTTCACCAGGCAGTTCTTCTTCGCCATGCGCTTGGCGGTCAGGGTCAGGCACACCTAAAGCCAAGAAGAGAGAAGAGAATACACGCAGGAGATGGAATACTCACACTACTTTGCGTTGTGGATATTTGATCATTTTTAATGCATTTTAATCTTCTGTACTTATTTCCCTTTTGTTCCCACCTATTCTTTAAACATTTCATTTCTGGCTGTGGTAAAGGAAATTAGGAAAGTGATTGTGGTTTGTGCTTTATGGTAAGAGTTTCAAAAAGGAGTGTATTTTTAAAAAATTTCTTCCTCTGTTTTTGTTTTTGAGACTGGAGTGCAGTGGTACAATCTCGGCTCACTGCAACCTCGATCTCCCAGGTTAAAGCGATTCTCCCGCCTCAGCCTCCCAATCTGGGATCATAGGCGTGCACCACCATGACCCGCTAATTTTTGTATTTTTAGTAGAGACAGGATTTCATCATGTTGGCCAGGTTGGTCTTGAACTCCTCAGCTCAAGCGATCTGCAAGCCTTGGCCTCCCAAAGTGCTGGGATTACAGTCATGAGCCACCATGCCTGGCCAAAAAAGAGTGTATTTCTTTACCAGGGTATAATAGAGAAGGATCCTCTTTATTCCCCCCTGGAATATTCCTCTCCCTCAGGATCCTTGCATATTTTCTATTCAGCAATCTCTTTTTCATTCAAGTTCAGGCCACACCTCCCACCCTCTTTTTTTTTTTTTTTTTTTGAAATGGAATCTTGCTCTGTCACCCAGACTGGAGTACAGTGGCACGATCTCAGCTCACTGCAACCTCCCACCTCCTGGGTTCAAGGAATTCCCTGCCTTAGCTTCCTCAGTAGCTGGGATTATAGGCGCCCGCCACCACACCTGGCTAATTTTTGTATTTTTAGTAGAGATGGGGTTTCGCCATCTTGGCCAGGCTGGTCTTGAACTGCTGACCTCGAGTTCCACCTGCCTCAGACTTCCAAAATGCTGGGATTACAGGTGTGAATCACCATGCCCGGCCAGCCACACCTCTTTAAGTCCAATCTTTCCAGGGACCACATAGACAGCTAATCTTTTATGGTGGCATAAGATGCTAGATGTGGAGGGAATGTTGGACCAATAGTTTAAACAAAGAATGTGGAGGAGATACCAATAATATCACAGCATGGGGAAGGACTTGAAAAATCATTTAAACCGAAAGACTTTTGTTGATCGTAAGGGCAATGTAGTTAACTGTGAGGCAGGATTTTTTAAAAAGCTAATGAATTCTTAGGCTGTGGTTATGTAAGTATGGACTTACTTACATAATCATAGGTTTAGGGGTTATAATTTATTTACATAATATCGCTAGTCCCAACATTTTTGTGCTAGTCCAAACACACCCCAACTATTATTCTCAGTTCTCTTTTAAGAATACTGACAAACTAGAGTATACCCCAAACAGCTGATCATCAAGACAGGTGCTTTATAGGTCACGTCATAGGAAGAATGGCTAAGGGAGGAGGGATTATTTCACCTCCCATCCCGAGAGTTTGGGGGAACGTAATGGCTACCATCAAAAATCTAAAGGGTTATCTGTAGAAGAGAGGGAATTGACTTATTTTGTGTTTCTTCAGCTGGGACAAACTTAGGACAAACAGGGATTTATATTTCTGCTCAACACAATGAAATTTAAATAGAGCAAGCGAACAATGAAATGAATTGAGACAGAAAGGGGTGGGCTTCCCAATTACCAGAAATAATAATCATCTCCTATGAGTTTTAGAGAGGATATTCAGCATTGGTTGAACGGTTGAATTGAATTTATATGGTCTTTGAAGTCCTTTCCTGTAAGATTCTATAATTCTAAATTAATCTTCCTCTATAAACTGATGAATAAATTGAGGTCTGGAGATGTTTAGTGATTTAGTCAATGCTAGAACTCAGTGACTGATAATCCAATGCATTTTCCATTGAAACGTGCTTCCTCTCTCATTGAGGGAGGGCAGAAGGAGTCAGTGTAATATGAAGAGCTAAATCATTCCTGATATTTGTATCTGAATTGGGAAGACTCTGCACTTGAGAGGTTCAACAATGAAAGAGCTGTTAGTGATTCCTTTTCCCTGAGGTGGTTTGTCTGCCCTGAGGCCACCTTCCACCCTGTCTACTCACAGTGACCGTGGCCAGCAGCCCCTCAGGCACATTGGCCACAATGATGCCAATGAGAAAAATGATAGCCTCCAGCCAGCCATAGCCCAAGAGAAGTGAGAGCACAAAAAAAGTGACACCAAGGAAGACGGCCACCACAGTGATCAGACGGATGAAGTGTTCGATCTCAGCGGCGATGGGCGTCTGGCCAACCTCCAGGCCTGATGTCAGGGAGGCGATTCTGCCCATCACTGTGGAGTCTCCGGTAGCAATCACAATACCTCGGGCGGTTCCTGTGGATGAAGCAGGAGAGGCCAATGTGATGTTAAGGTATGGTAAGAAGTATGGACATTGGTCTCTGCCCCCACTTCCTGACATAGAACTTTTAAAACCCTTGAAGATAGGGGTGCTAGGGGAATCTTTGGTCCTGATATTTGGTCTTTGACCCAGTTCTGGACACAGAACTCCCGAGACCTTTGTAATGTCTTGAGTGACAGGAGCATCTGACACAGAACTTTTAAATGCCTTGGAATTTCCTGGGTGATAGGAGGATCTTTGTTCTAATGAGGTGACCCTTGGTAGGTTTTTGAATAGTCACAGGATGGGGCTGGTGGCCAGGGCAGATAATCATGTGATTAGAGTTGGAACTTGCAGGTTCTGGACTGACCCTTTGGAGGGAAGAAGGGATGAAGGTTGAGTTGGTCACCAATGGCCAATAATGTAATTGATTACACCTATGTAATGAAACCTCCATTAAAAACTCCAAAGGACTGGGTTTGGAAAGTGTCTACGTGTGTGACCACGTGGAGGTTACTGGGGGGCAGCCAGGCAGGAGAGGGCACGGACGCTCCTCCATGCTCCTTCCCACGTGCCTTGTCCTACGCGTCTCTTCCATGTGACCATTCATCTGTATCCTTGCAATATCCTTTATAATAAATGGGTAAACCTAAGTAAGATGTTTCCCTGCGTTCTGTGAGCTGTCCTAGAAAATTAATCAAACCTGGGGAGGGAGTCTTGGGAACCCCAATTTACAGTCGGGCCACAACCTAGGACTTGCGATTGGTGTCTAGAGTTGGGGACTGTCTCTGGGGCTGAGCTCTAACCTGTGGGGTCTGATGCTATCCCCAGGTGGATTGTGTCAGAACTGAACTGAATTTATAGGACACCCAGTCATTGTTCTTAGGAGAACTGGTTTTTGGTGGGGAGAACTGTCTACATGTGTTGGACGCAGAAGTGTTCTGTGTTCAGTGTGAGTGCAGGGAGAAAAAGACTGAATTGGGGAAGCTGTTGGGTTTGGTTCCTACAAAGAGGAAGCTGTCAATGGTCAAAAACAAAGCGGAGACTCAAGGCCCTCTGAGAGGTCATTGTGTTCTCTCTCCTCATACTGAGTTTATACAATAAAGGTCTTCCAGTCTGAAAAATCTTGGAAGAGGTCTCACAGTTCTCCAGAAATACCCAATGTTATTGCCTAAATGCCTTCACTATCGAGAAGGCCCTTACCACACTTAATCTGAGTATCTTCTGTTGCCTATATAGTTCTTACCTTGCCCTCAGCAGCTGAGGAGTTTCTAGATCTCAGGAATAGTGGTTACCCTTCTGGTAGAGTCCTATGTTCCAACATCCCCTTATCCCACAACCCAGTGGTTCTCAACTGGAGGCAGTCCCACCCACCAACCCTCCACCCCCAGGGGACATTTGGCAATGCTTGGAGGCATTTTGGTTGTCACAACTGGGGTGGTAGAAGGCTGCTACTGGCATGCAGTGGGTAGAGGCTGGGGATGCAGCTACGTAACCTGCAATGCACAGGACAGCCCTCCCCTCCCACACAACAAAGGACTATCCAGCCCCAAGTGTGGGTGGTTGAGAAATGCTGCTCTAACCTCAGCCCCCTCCCTGCCTTGCTGGCTGGAGCCAGTCTGACCTCTGCTGGGTAGCACGGGCCATAACAGTTGGGCTTCTGCGCTTATGAGGTCCTCCTTTCGTCTCCACCAGCACCGCCCCAGTCAGAGGGCAGCTTGGACATCATGTTTGGCTTTACACAGACACGATGCAGGCCACTCATCTACACGGCTCGAAATGAGGGGCTTGACAAGATTCCTTCCTTAAAGTAATTCTTCCTGTGTTACCGTAAAGACTGAAATTTCTACCATGGAAGTCAGTCAGAGTCAGAATCGCTCAGAAAGGCAACATGTCATCAAAACAGCATTTATTTTAGAAGCAGAAAGACGCAGGGCTGGAAGTTTAGCTTTCCAGATTACTAGCTCTTTCCCTTGGGGCAAGTTACTTAAACGCTGAGAGTCAGGCTTCCTCATCTTTAAAACGGAATAAAAGTGCTTACTAAAGTGTGAGGATTGAATGTTTTTAAGAGTCTAGAAGGGGGTTAGGCACATCATAGGCCCTCGAAATTAGTTTCTTTCTTTTCATCATTTAGATGAATTGAGGGTGTCCAGAAGGACTAACATAAAATCGTACTTGTGACTTAGCCGGGGCAGCTGTAACCTGGGAGCACCCATGAACACTGCAGCACATGGTGGTCTCCGTTTCTAAGGCTGCCTTTAGCCCTATGAGTCTGAGAGCAGGGTCCTACTCTTGGAGCAGACAGGTCAGCCTTCAGTGTTTAGGTGGAGGAGGAATCCCGAAGAGACTACCAGGCTGAGGCATTCAACAGATGGGTTTCCAACTGGTTGCCAAAGGCATATACTGGGTCTTGTGGAACGAAGACACTGAAACACTTGAGAGCTGCTGAGGAGTTTTATATTTTTGGTGGGGTGGAGGAGGCAGGGTGGAGTATGGTCTACCGTGTCTAGAGACGGGGTTAGGTTGATGTTGACTCTGGGGAAGGCTGAGAAGGCTGAGCATCTGGCACATCAGGCCAGACTGACTCCTTCCCACACCTTCCATATATTGCCAGAGAAATAGCGTGGGCTCCCTTGAAGATGTGAACCCAAAGAGAGATGTGTGTACCACAGCCATGTCAAGGTCTGCGGTGATGAGAGATGGGAGGCAAGGGCGAAGGTCTGCAAATTGATCTAAGGCAAAGGTTAAAAGTCTAGGGCAAAGGTTAAAGGGCAAATTGGTCTATGGTAAATGCTATTGGTCTGCAAATTGCTGAGAAATTCCTCAGCTGAAAGTCCTTCCACAACGGCTCATTCAGCCCAGCTTCTTCAACCTGGCTCCACCTTCTCGGCCACATCTTGAGTTTTCTTAGTCTCCTACGAAACCATTTTCTATCTAAACAGACCCTTGTTTCCCAATCGAAATGCCACCACCCGCTTTCCTCTATACCCTTTATTTGAACACATGCTTAGCTGGTGAAAACCCTACTTTGTAAGAGGAAATCTGGGCAAATTTCTTCCTAAAATCTAATAGTAGCTATCTAGTGTTTTGGGGGAAAGCTTGCTAACTTGCATCTTTCTGTCTAATCAATTTTAAAACATTTTTATATATATGTATTTTATTTTCTAGTTGGATTCTTTCTCCTAGTCTATTCAGTCTTCACATCGCTCTTTTCCTTTAAGGTATTTTCAAATTAAATAATTTTATTACCAGGTAGGTCATTAGCAATCTTTCAGTACAGAGCAGGGCATGTGGAAAGAGCACGGGCTGCAGAGACAGACCTACATTAGAATCCCCGACCCGCCTCCTTTCTGTTGAGTTGTACTCTTGAATATGGTGCTTAATTTCTTTGAAGCTTAGTCTGCCCTATGTAAAATAGGGATAATATCTGGTACTGTGAGCGTTGTGCGAATTAGAGATAATATTTATAACATTTAACATATACTATGCATTCAGTTAAAAAACATAACTATTTCTAGGCTGGGCGCAGTGGCTCATGGCTGTGCCATGCACTTTGGGAAGCTGAGGCAGGTGGATCAGTTGAGGTCAGGAACTGGAGACCAGCCTGGCCAACATGATGAAACCCCCTCTCTACAAAAAATACTAAAATTAGCCGGGCATGGTGGTGCGTGCCTGTAATCCCAGCTACTCAGGAGGCTGAGGCAGGAGAATTGCTTGAACCTGGGAGGCAGACGTTGCAGTGAGCTGAGATGGCACCACTGCACTCCAGCCTGGGCAACAGAGAGAGACTCTGTCTTAAGAAAACACAAAACAAACAAAAGAACAATTTTTAGATACCCAAACATGTGTCCTTAAGCATGAATAATGGTTTTCTTTTCTTTTCTTTTTTTTTGAGATGGAATCTCGCTCTGTCACCCAGGCTGGAGGGCAGTGGTGAAATCTCGGCTCACTGCAACCTCCAACTCCTGGGTTCAAGCGATTCTCCTTCCTCAGCCTCCCAAGTAGTTGGGATTACAGGTGCTTGCCACCACACCTGGCTAATTTTTGTATTTTAGTAGAGGTGGGGTTTCACCATGTTAGTCAGTCTGGTCTCGAATTCCTGACCTCAAATGATCCACCTGCCTCGGTCTCCCAAAGTGCTGAGATTACAGGTGTGAGCCACCATGCCCGACTGAATAATGGTTTTCAAGTGTGCTCCATAGAGTCTTCAGGTCTCCTTAAGGGAAAGGGCAAAGGAGAGATTGATATCATGATGTTCAGTCCTTTTTATTACCACTGTGCCCAGAACTGCCTCCCAGTTCAAGGATTCCTAGATTCTAGGAGCAATGCCAAAGTTTGAGTAGCAAAGGCTAAGTGGCACCTCTGGTAATTCAAGTTTCCAATGCAATTATCTTCTTTTGGATAGGGGAACAGTTAGAAGTTAGGGCTTACCTTAGGAGAAAAATGACCTAGCAGGGCTGAACCATTTTCCTCCCTCTGTGCCATTTTCAGCTTATACAGCATAGTCCATTCACAAGCTAAAATAATGGCTGATACTTACAAGTCACTTACAATGTATTAGGCCGTGTGCTGGGCATTTTACATATATTACCTCGATGCACACAAAAATCTATGGAGCAACGACTTTTATGGTCATCATTGTGCAAATGTGGAAATGGTGACTTTGACCTTTCACCAGAGGTCATACAGCTCACGAGTGACAGAGAAACTTGGACATTTACTGGCTCTTCCCTACCCCACTACCTTTAGAAGACAGTTATTCAAATCTTTATGTTTTGGCGTCTGCTTTTGAATCTATGCAACTTATGGTTCAATATTCACCTTCTACACAGTTGGTGGAAAAGAAGCAGATGTTTCGGGTCTCCAGGGGGTTCTCATGGGTGAAGTCAGTGGAGCGGGACTGGGGTTCTGACTCCCCAGTCAAGGACGAGTTGTCTACCTGGGATGGGAAACAGGATGGGTTGTAAGGTGAGCATAAGAAAAAAGGCCGATTTATTTACAAAGATAGCATGTCTTCATCTGGTCACCAACATCATCATGGACAGAAGAGAAATTTACACACCTGTGGCCTCTAACATCAAATCTGCACTTACTTGTAACTTCTCAAGAGTCTGAGTAATAAGCTTATACTTTCTCTAACTCAGCCCAGGTGTCTACCCTGCCCTGAGATCACGCTTAGTTCCCTCACAGAGCTTTCTGCATCCCCTCACCTTACATCCGCGTGCAGAGATAAGCCGGAGGTCAGCGGGGATTCGGTCTCCACCCTTGATTTCCACGAGGTCTCCCAACACCACATCTTGTACATTAATTTGCATCTTCTCTCCTTCTCGAATTACCAGAGCTTGCTATGGGAGGATAGCGCATGATCGTTTCCAAAACTGTTGGCTTCCCCCATCCCCCTCTCAGCCTAAAACCTCCCGTTACTGGTCTCCGTCCTTCTTGCTCCCCTTTCTTACCATCACCAAACCACCTCATTCTTGAAGGTGTCTTTGGTAGATGGCAAACTCCTATGATGCTGTTTGCAGGGCCCTTTGCAATGTGACTTTGACGCTCTTCCCTTTAAGAGGTGGAGTCTATCTCTCTACCCCTAAACCTGGGGTTGGCCATGTGACTTGCTTTGGCCCATAGAAGAAAAGTAATGGAAGGGGAGGTCTAAAAAGTGTTTTAAGGCCAGGTGCAGCGGCTCACACCTGTAATCCCGGCACACTGGGAGGCCGAGGTGGGAGGATTGCTTGAACCCGGGAGTTTAAGACCAGACTGGGCAACATAGTGAGACTCTGTCTCTACAAAAAATGAAAAAAATTAGCCAGGTCTGGTGGCGTGCTCCTGTAGTCCTAGCTACTTGGGAGGCTGAGGTTGGAGGATCACTTGAGCCTGGGAGGTTAAGGCTGCAGTGAGTTGTGATCACATCACTACACTTCAGTCTGGGTGACAGAGTGAGACCCTGTCTCAAAAAAAAAAAAAAGTGCTTTTATGTTGGGGCTTGCATTGCTGTTCTGAGAACCCTCTGCCACCATATGAATAAATCTAAGCTAACCTCTCTGTAAAAAGAGAGATCATGAAGAAAAAGGCCCCAGCTGTCCCAGTCATCTCAGCTGAGGGCCAGACATGCGAATGAGGTCATCTAAGACCATCAGCCCCAGCTGAGATCAGCTCAGACCAGAAAAACAGCACAGCCACAGAATGATGAGAAACAGGAGTTTGCTATTTTAAGCCGCTAGGTTTTGGGGTGGTTTTTTAGGTAGCGAAAGCTAACTGACCATCCCCAAACTCCTAGCCTTCAAAACTGCCCAAACACTTTGTCCCAAAACTCTTACCACGGAAGGAATTAAGTGATACCAAAGAGAGAAGGAAATCCTGGGCTATCCTAGTGGACCATGATCCTGTTACGGGGAAAATGTGGAGTCTATTCCTTTGTAAGTGTCCAGCCCCGTGCCTAGGAACCCTTGTTTACTGTCGTATTCTTTCCAGGTACCTTTAAAAAACATTTAACTTGGGTTGGGTGTGGTGGCTCAAGCCTGTAATCCCAGCACTTTGGGAGGCCGAGGCAGGCGGATCACGAGGTCAAGAGATCGAGACCATCCTGACCAACTTGGTGAAACCCCGTCTCTACTAAAAATACAAAAAAATTAGCTGGGCGTGGTGGCGTGTGCCTGTAGTCCCAGCTACTCAGGAGGCTGAGACAGGAAAATTGCTTGAACCCGGGAGGCGGAGGTTGCAGTGAGCCGAGGTCACGCCACTGCACTCCAGCCTGGTGCCTGGTGACGGAGTGAGACTCTGTCTCAAACAAACAAACAAACAAACAAAAAATTTAACTTGAAAATAATTTTAAACTTTCAGAAAAGTTGCAAGAATAAAAATAGTGCCAAGAACACCTATATAACCTTTATCTAGATTCAACCTATTAACATTTTGTCCTAGTTACTTTGTCATTTGTTCTCTCTCTCTGTGTACACTCTTTTTCTGAACTTTCCTGATAATAAGTTACCTACATCATGATCTTTTATCCTAAAATCTTCATTGTGCATTTCCCAAGAATGAAGATATTATCTTAACCACAATGTAGTTATCAATTTCAGTAAGTTTCACATTGACACTTTAATCTACTGTATTAATCTGTCAGTATTCCAGTTTTGCCAATTGACACAATACATCCTTTAAAGTATTATTTTCAGTGGAGCTGGAGGACATTGTCTTAAGCAAACAGGAGCAGAAAATCAAATACCTTATGTTCTCACTTATAAATGGAAGCTAAACTCTGAGTACATATGGACGTAACGAAGGGAACCACAGACACTGGGGCCTATTGGAGGGTAGAGGGTGGGAGGAGGTGAGGATGGAAATGCTCCCTATCAGGTACTATGCTTATTACCTGGTGATGAAATACTCTGTACACCAAATCCCTGCGGCACACAGTTTACTTATATGACAAACCTGCACGTGTATCCCAGAACCTAAAATAAAAGCTCAAAATAAAAAGTAAAAATAAAGCATTACTCCTTTCTCCTCTGGCACAGAATCAGATCTAGGGTTAGATATTGCATTTCGTTGTCATGTTCCTGTCTTTTTTTTTTTTTTTGAGACAGAGTCTCTCTCTCTCTCTGTCACCAGGTTGGAGTGCAGTAGCACGTGATCTCCGCCTCCCGTGCTCAAGCGATCCTCCCACCTCAGCCTCCTGAGTAGCTGGCACTACAGGCACGCTCAGCTAATTTTTAAATTTTTTGTAGAGATATGGTCTCACTATACTACCTAGGCTTGTCTTGAACTCCTGGACT
Source organism: Sapajus apella (assembly GCF_009761245.1). Lineage (NCBI taxonomy): Eukaryota > Metazoa > Chordata > Mammalia > Primates > Cebidae > Sapajus > Sapajus apella. The sequence continues at coordinate 3,807,994 of NW_022437059.1, read as the reverse complement.
CAAGCAATCCTCTTGCCTCAGCCTCCCAAATGGCTGGAATTACAGGTGGGAGCCACCACCCTCAGAATAATTATCATGTCTCTTTAGCCTCTTTTTTTTTTTTTGGTCATAGTTCACTGCAGACTTAAATTCCTAGGTTCAAGTAATCCTCCTGCCTCAGCCTCCCGTGTAGCTTGGACTACAGGCGTATACCAGCTATTTTATTTTATTTTTGTAGAGATAGCATCTCAAACTCCTGGGTGATCTTGTTGCCTCAGCCTCCAGAATGCTGGGATTAGAGGCCACCATACCTGGTCTGTTTAAACTGGAACATCCCCACAGCTGTTCTTTGTCTTTGATGTCATTGACATTTGATGAATCCAGCCCCCCCAGCCCCACCAACTCTTGTCTCTTTAAAAAAATAGTTCTTATTTGGGGTTTGTATGGTGTTTCGTCTTTAGTTTCAGATTTTGCCTTCTAGATCAGACCATTTGATAGGTGACATTATGTCTTTCTCAGGGTTCCACAGCTTTTCTAGGTACTTTTAGGACTGATAGAGTACCCTGACCCCCTCATCACCAACCTCACTTGGCTTACTCATCGTGGGATATAATTTTCCATGGGACTTCATCATTGTGTATTTAGCCACATCCTGCTCCTCCTCCCACTAGCTCCTTTCACTCCGATCCTACCTGAGGCACCATGTTCTTAAAAGACTCCATGATCTTGGAGCTCTTGGCCTCCTGATAATAGGAGAAGCAGCCGGTGATGACAACCACCACAGTGAGTACGATGCTCAGGTAGAGCTGGGGGTGGGGAAAGAAAGCATTTATCAGTGGCGCCTTGTCTTCCTCTTCATCCTCAGAAAATGGGTTTGTAAGGGTCACAGCAGTTTCTGCAGGTGTAAGAGACCGTAGGACTGCGTTGAGAGCAGAGGGGTAGAGGAGACCCTGAGGTGGGGCCAGTGCACGTGGCTTCCTGGTGAAGGAACCCTGAGCCGTGGTGAGCCATTAGCAAAATTCCTGGTCGGAGAAGGCCGGTATCTTTCTCTCTATGAAGGCTGACCAGTGGACGAGGGGATGGAGGGGCGTATGGTGAGGGAGGCTGGGAGGAAGGAGATGAGGTTGAAACTGTGGAGAAGAGAAAGGGACTGCAAAGTGCTTTGAGGATCAATTGGGAAAGTCGTCAAAAAACAGCAACTTTTTCAAGGACATTGTGTATCTCGGGGAGCTGGACCAGAGGCTTTCTAGATAAAAGGCGAAAGGAACCAAGACGGACTCCGGGCTCTCTTAGAAAGTGCTGGGAGTGTTAGGGATTTGGACCAGGGGACTTCAGGAGTGCTAGACTGCTGAGCAAGAGAGTGTCTGGGGCTGAGCAGAAACTGGGCTGGCTATAGTCGCAGCTGATCAGACTCACGTTGTCTTTGGCAGGCTCCTCATTGAAGTATATCTGGATGCCGTAGGCCACAAAGCAGAGAATGGCCCCAGTCCACAGTAGGAGGGAAAAGCCACCGAACAGTTGCTTACAGAATTTGACCCATTCTGGAGTGGTAGGGGGTGGGGTAAGGGTATTGGGTCCATCTCGAATCAGGATTTCCTTTGCCCTTTGGTGGCTATGGCCCTGTGTAGAGAAGAAATAGGGTTGGATAGAGAGCTGTGAAAAGAGGAACAGGTATAGCAAAGGGGAACCTAACATTTGGAGCCCCAGGATGGGCCTAGAGTCCAACAAAGCTTTCAGAAGGTCACTCTGAAAGTTCTTTCTGGATAAGGTGAGATTTTAAAATCTGCGTTAGAGGAGGGATGTCACTTCGCATGCTTACATAGGAAGGGTTTTGTTTGTGGATCGATTCACAAACCTTTTTGAACTTGAGAACCTATCTTGGGTCCTGCTATGTGGTAGGTGCTGAGGATACCAACGTAAGAATGGTCCCTACTTTTAAGGTGCTCCGGTGGAGAGATAAATACATACAGATAATTATAATGTGCAGGGCCAGTGTGAGGAAGCAATATAATGCTTAATGTTGATAACATGTTAACACCCACACTTTGACTCTCCAACTTGGAATAAGATCTAGTGTTTGGTAGCACAATAGGGCAACTATAGTTAATGATTTATTGTAGATCTCAAAATAATTAGAGGAGTGGATTTGGAATATTCTCATGCAAAGAAATGATAAACATTTGAGGTTATGGGTATCCTAAATACCCTGATTTGATCATTACACATAGTATACTTATATCAGAATATTACATGTGTACTATAAATATGTACATTTACATATCCATATATATATTATATATTTTGAGACAGAGTCTGACTCTGTCACCCAGGCTAGAGTGCAGTGGCATGATCTCAGCTCACTGCAACCTCCATCTCCCGGGTTCAAGTGATTCTCCTGCCTCAGTCTCCCAAGTAGCTGAGATTACAGGTGTGTGCCACCACACCTGGCTAATTTTTGTATTTTTAGTAGAGACAGGGTTTCACCATGTTGGCCAGGCTGGTTTTGAACTCCTGACCTCAAGTGATCTGCCGGCTTTGGATTACAGGTGTGAGCCATGGCACCTGATCTATACATTTAAAAAATATATAAATAGAAAAAAATAGAAATAAATATAAATAGAAAAGAATACCAATATAAATAGAAAAGAATACCAACAAAAGGCATGAATGCATAGATTCTCATTCCACTCTCGTTCACAAGCTTTTGCGCTTTTTCCTGTTAGTGAAAATGACAGTAGAACCTGCCAATCCCCATCAGCCACTGCCCAACCTCTGTCTGAAACACCCAAGGGGCCCTAAGACCCTTTCGGGGGGTCCACAAGGTCAATTTTTATAGTAATACTAATCGTTGTTTGCCTTTTTAAACTCATTTTCTTAAGAGTATATAGTGGAATTTTCTGAAGGCCAGCTGACATGATATCACAACAGATTTAATACAGAAAAGAGAATCCACCTTATTTTCTATTAAAAAGTGAGACATTGAAGAGATTTGCAAAAATGTAAGATGATGCTTTTTTTTTGTTTTGAAAAATATAGTTATTTGTCAAAACATATATATGAATATATAACAACTTTATTTTTGTTATTTTTAAATGAATTGAGAAACACATTTTTAACCTCTCAATTTTAGTTTCTAACATGGTAAATATAGACAGATGTAAGCCACATAAGCACAAGCTCTTTGCTGTCCTAGATAAATTATAAGAGTGCAAAGGGCCGGGCGCGGTGGCTCAAGCCTGTAATCCCAGCACTTTGGGAGGCCGAGGCGGGTGGATCACGAGGTCAAGAGATCGAGACCATCCTGGTCAACATGGTGAAACCCCATCTCTACTAAAAATATAAAACATTAGCTGGGCATGGTGGCATGTGCCTGTAATCCCAGCTACTCAGGAGGTTGAGGCAGGAGAATTGCCTGAACCCAGGAGGCGGAGGTTGCGGTGAGCCGAGATCGTGCCATTGCACTCCAGCCTGGGTAACAAGAGTGAAACTCCGTCTCAAAAAAAAAAAAAAAAAAAAGTGCAAAGGACCAGCACCACCCTAAAGCATTCTTATTCTTTTATTTAGTCCTAAACTCTCCCTGGGTGTAGTTGCCATTTTCAGCTTTTTCCAGGTAGTGTCCATGGAACGTGGCCAGGCAGAGGGTGAGGGGTGGGAGCATTGGACTTGAAGTTAGGGGGCTGGATTTCTAGTTCAGCTTTTGTCCTGGCAGCCTGACAGTGGGAGTCGGAGACCCTCTGCCTTCTCAGGGAGCTTCCTACTCACCGTTGTCAGGTTCACGGAGTACTTGGTGCTCAGTTCTTCCAAGGTTAATTTGTGATCGTCCTGAGGGGACAGTAGAGGCAATGAGGGACAGGAGGTGGCCCGGGTCATTTCCAGGGAGAGGGGGAGAAACAGACTGGAGATTGTTAGTCCAAACTGCAACTGTATCATTTGGTAAGCTCCCCACTACTTTTTCTTTTGAGATGGAGTCATTCTGTCACCCAGGCTGGAGTGAAGTAGAGCGATCTTGACTCACTGCAGTCTCTGCCTGCTGGGTTCAGGTGTTTCTCTTGCGTCAGCCTCCTGAACTGCTGGGATTACAGAGGCCCCCCACCACGTCCGGCTAATTTCTGTATTTTTGGTAGAGATGGGTTTTCATCATGTTGGCCAGGCTGCTTTCGAACTCTTGACCTCAGGTGATCTGCCTGCCTCAGCCTCGCAAAGTGCTGGGATGACAGGCGTGAGCCACCATGCCTGTCCTAGTTCTCCACTATTTTGCAGACCTTGGTCAAAGTGAAACATTTCACAGGGCTTCAGGCTGTGAGAAACAGCCTGCCTAACCCCCTGACCACATGGTGGACAAAAGTCCAATTAAAGACAAAGGCCTGGCCGGGCGCGGTGGCTCACGCTTGTAATCCCAGCACTTTGGGAGGCCGAGGCAGGTGGATCACGAGGTCAAGAGATCGAGACCATCCTGGTCAACATGGTGAAACCCCGTCTCTACTAAAAAAAATACAAAAATTAGCTGGGCATGGTGGTGCACGCCTGTAGTCCCAGCTACTCGGGAGGCTGAGGCAGGAGAATTGCTTGAACCCAGGAGGCAGAGGTTGCGGTGAGCCGAGATCGCGCCATAGCACTCCAGCCTGGGTAACAAGAGCGAAACTCCGTCTCAAAAAAAAAAAAAAAAAAAAAAAAGACAAAGGCCCCACTAAAGAAACATCCCTATCGCATCCTGCTAGGCAAATGTCCAAGGAATACTATTATATTCTGTGGAAACAAGGGCCAAAAATCCGCCTCATCATGAGAACATCTCATTGATATCCTGCCCGGAGTGAGTCGTACTGCCCAGGCCCCTCCTGCCCATACCTATGAGTACCCCAGCCTGTAAGCAGCAGTGGGCTCTGTCATTAAGCTGCTTCCCCGCTTCCGAGGGTGTCTGCAATATACCTGTGTTTGCTGTGGAGCTGCCCTGTCTCTCTCTGTGTGTCTTTTTTTTAAACCCTTGCCTCCCCTCCGAAACCTAACAGAGAAGAGAAGTGGCTCTGGCCTGTGTGATGCATTCTCAAGGTAAGATGTTAAAAGGTAGGTGCAGGAGTGTTTCCAAAGGGCGACAGTCAGTGCCGGCTTTGGGTGTTCTCACCATAACCACTTCCTTCTTCAGTTCCTCTGTATCTCTCTTCTTTTTTTTCCTCTTCATTTTTTTCTTGCTAGGTTTAGGCCCCTTTATAGGTATTTGTCTTGGATTCTGTCCCTGGGGAGCCGCTGCCCCTTTCTTCCACCCCAGCTCCATAGCTATCCCCAGAAATAGCTGTCCAAGCTCAACTGAGGGAAGAAAGCTGAGAGAGTGAGGGAAGGGGAAGGGAAGAGGGGGCTATGAGAGGAGAGCGATGGGGAGAGAATGAGGGAGCAGAAAGCAAGAGGCAGGGAAGGGGGCGTCGTCCGGTGGTCAAGGTGAGGGAGGGAAGAGGAGTGAGGGAGGAGGGATCCAGTGGTCAGCTGGGAGGAGGAAGAGTCAGGAGTGAGGGAGGAGGGATGGGAGGAGCCTGGGGCGGAAGGGTGAAGAGGTAGAGGTGAGAAAATGTGGTGAGGGCATTAGGAAACAGGAGGGGAAGGGTAACCAGGTGCCTCAGTGATGGAGATACCACAGGGCCCACAGCAGGTGGGAAATGACACGAGAGTGAGGAGGTGGAGTGAGCGTCAGGGACCTGGGAACTCCCCCAGCCCCAGGCTCTGTGGCTGTCTGGGCAATGATCCAGGTCTGGCATCACAAAGGCCTCATGAAGGTTCTAACCAAGAATCTGGAAGTCTCAGTCTTTGAGTCTGAGGATGATTGGGGTAGGCCCTGCTGCAGAGAGAATTTCTCTGAGGACAGAACTAGAACAAAGTTCTTGTGTGGACATGCAGACTTTGGAGGCTTAGAGGTATAGCTGGCTCAAAAATAAAGCAGGTACTCCGCGTGTGAGTGTGCTTTTGAGCGAGGCACACTCTTCCGCCAACATTGGGTTTGAGCTTTTAATTTTAGGAGATCAGCCGGCAGAATAAATCAGATCTTGGGCTCTGGAGCCAGTCCTGGGTTTCAATCCTGGCTCTTCCACTTGTCAACTGTGTGGCTTTGAGCAAGTTACCTAACCTCTTTGTACTTCTCTTTTCTTATTTGTAAAAGAGGATGCCGTCTACCTTAAATGAGGTGCTCTATAAAAAGCACAATGTCTGACATACATAGTATGTGCTCAATAGGTAGCTTGAATTCAGTCGCGGAAGTTTTATTTGTGGCTTAATATGCAGCTCTTCTCAGTGAGGGTAAAAATATGCTTTTCCATGTGATAGCATGGATTTTCTCATTTTAAAATGTTGTACTTATCTCTTTCATTGACCTTCTCTGGAGTCTCAGTAAGTGCTTTGACTGTATTAACTCTGTATATATGTTTTATATGTCCATAGGATTCCACCTCCTTCCAAGAATGATCCGAAGCATCTATACATTTCTATCAACCATTCTATATATTTTCAATTATGCATGTCACATACATTTTCCCTTTCTGTTGTTTATTTACTTTTTGAGACAGGGTCTCGCTTTGCTACCCAGGCTGGAGTGTTGTGGTGTGATTATGGCTCACTGCAGCCTCAACCTCCCACGTCCGAGTGATCCTCCCATCTCATCCTCCCAAGTAGCTGGGACCACAGGTGTGTGCCACCACGCCCAGCTTTTTTTTTTTTTTTTTTTTTTTTATAAAGACAGGGTCTTCCTGTGTTGCCCAGGCTGGTCTCAAACTCCTGGGCTCGGCCTCCCAAAGTGTTGGAATTACATCTGTGAGTCACTAAGCCCAGCCTGATATTTATTTAATTGCATTTTGGTTGGGCATGCTTTTTAAAAATATGACTATATCTGAAAACATTCATCTTGGTGCTGATGCAATCCTCCTTCAATATTCAGAAATAGAAATGTTCCCTTCTCAACTGGGATAAATGATAGTCTATTTCTTTAACAGATTGGATTTTTCTTCTCTATTAAAAATGTATAAGGTAAAAATTGAAAGCCACACTTTCCCTCCTTCCAAACTCAGACTCTGCCTTGCTGAAGTTACTTCTGGGAACAATGTGCTACATATCCTTCCAGTCTTTTTTCTATGCTTATACAAATATATATCTAAAAGGAGATATTTTTCAACTTTTATACGCTCATTCAACGCTATCAACCTGTCATGTATATAAAGCTTATTTTTTTCAGTGCTATGAGGCTCCCATATTCTGTATTGAACATGCTGTTTTCAATCATTCCCACTACTGATGGATTTATGAGATATTTTCCATTTTTTTAACCATTAATAAAATTGCTAGAGTGTCATTCTTTTTTTAATGAAAAACATTTTATTGAATATTAATTTACACATGCAAATTAAAAGTGAATCTATATTGATTATTCCACAATAAACACCTATGCAATGGGAATGATCAAAACTGTCTACACAATACTAATGTGTTCAATAAATTATCCAGATGTTTTTCCACAAATATTTGGATTACCTGAATTAGCTGATTCAACAAAAGTTAAATTTTGCTTTAATATGGTAGCAGTGGCCTGCTACAAAGAAAAACATATGAATAAAAACTCTGAATAGCATAGCCAAATCTTTCAAGAAACAAGTTCACCAAAAAAGTAGCATACACCTATTTGTTTTATTTTTATTTTTTATTTTTAAAGACGGGGTTTCACCATGTTGGTCAGGCTGGTCTTGAACTCTCGACCTCAGGTGATCCGCCCACCTTGGCCTCCAAAGTGCTTGAATTACAGGCGTGAGCCACCACGCCCGCCCGCATACACCTATTTGTTACCCAGAGGAGGAAACAAAACAAAACACAGGCACTTAATCAACATCCATCAAGTGATCATCACTAACATTCTATTATTACCATAGCAACAGTCTATGTGTGAACTGTAGATCAGAACAGACTTAAATGTCTAAAACCAGTAATCAATAATATATTCAGAAATACTAACTTGAAGTCACATTTAAATACCATCAACAGTTTGGTGTATCTGATATACACTGAATTCATCACTGCTATAAATTCCTTAAAAGTGTTCTAGAGTGTCATTCTTATACATAGATATCATTAAGTTCTTGAGCTTCTATTTCTGTAGAATCAGTTCGTGTTGCTGAATCACAGGGCATACTCATTAAGAATCTTAAAAGATTCTGCCAACTGGTCTTAAAAAGGGTTTATCTATCTATATGCCAACAACAAGATGCAAGAATGTCCACTCTCCACACCTATGATTATGCTAGATGATCTTGATTTTTGCTATTATAATCAGTGACATTTGATATCTTGTAGTTTTAATTTGCAGTTTTGAATTGTCTATGTGAGCATTTTCTCTTATGTTTTCTGGACTTTATTTTATTTTTTACTGAGGTGGAGTCTTGCTCTGTCTCCCAGGCTTGAGTGCAGTGGTGCAATCTTGGCTCACTGCAACCTTAGCCGCCTGGGTTCAAGTGATTCTCGTGTCTTAGCTTCCTAAGTAGCTGGGACTACAGACGCAAGCCCCCATATCCGGCTGGTTTTTTTGTATTTTTTAGTAGAGACGGGGTTTCGCCATGTTGACCAGGCTGGTCTTGAACTCCTGACCTCAGGTGATCCACCCGCCTGGGCCTCCCAAAGTGCTGGGATTATAGGCATGAACCACTATGCCCAGCCTTGGACTTTATTTTGTGAATTGTCATTCTTACAATTTGCCCAGTTTTCCATTGTTTTATTTTTTATACTGATTTGTAGGAAACCCTTGTCATATACATTGCATATGTTTTCTCCCAGTCTTTATGTTGAATGTAGATCATAAAATTCTTAAGAACAAAGTTAGAATTGAAGTTAAAATTCCTGTATTTTTCTGTGCGTCATCTATGTGACCATAACACTTAGCTCAGTCTTGCACATGGGGGAGTTCCCAAAACCAACTTTAAGGAGATACAATCAATTGAAATTATTTTTAGAACCCTCATTTTGTTCTAGAGATCTTAGCTCAAAAGTCCACCTCTTCAGAGAGGCCTTCTCTCATTGTTAAATCCAAAGCAGCCCTCCCGAGCCAGACCCCTCTCCATCACTTCCGGTCTTCACAACACTTCTCTCCCTGTGAAATTATCCTGCCCATTAACTGTTGACTTGTCTGATTGACTTGTCTTGTTGATTTGTCTGGTTCTCCATGACCCTAGGGACCTTCCCTGGCTTTTTCACGGCTGCATACCCGGCTCCTAGAACAGTGCTTGGCACAGGGCAGCCGGTCCACAAATAGTCCCTGAATACATGTTGAATGAATGATGAGTTTTCAGGTTTTATCTTAATGCTGCAAGGTTTTGATAGTTGTCACTTGGGTCTGATGTGTTTTAAAATCTACTGGGGTAAATATGTTAGCATCAGTGATCTATTCATTTGCTTCATAATTACTGAGGAAAAAACCTCTGAGATTCTTGCCTGATTACTCTTGCAGCTGAATGTCACAACCAATATGTCATGTTTTACAAAAATACAGCAAGGATTTTAATTGATACTGAATTGACTCTTTCCTGGTAAAATATTTTTATCTTTACTACATTCTGCCTTCCCAAATGGCAGTCAAGTTTAGCTTTCCATGAATTTATGTTTTTCTTTATTTCTCTTATTATACTTTTAACTTTAATAATTACTGTACGCTGCACACAGTAAACCTTGAGTGTAATTTGTTTGCATTCTATTGTAAATAGAAGCCCTTTGTGCCGTATTTTCTGTCTTCCTAATATTTAGAGATACATTTGATTCTTTGAAAACTGATATAATGTACCCTGTAACTTTGAATTGATTGCTTCCGGGTTTTTTTTTTTTTTATTGATACTGTTGCTTGGTTTTTGTTGATTTTCTTGGATTTTTAGGGAGTTATGGTTGCTAAAACATTTTTTATTTTCTTAGAACTTTTAAAAAAAATTTTTTTTGAGACGGAATCTTCCTCTGTTACCCAGGCTTGAGTGCAGTGGTGCAACGATGGCTCATTGCAGCTTCAACATTTCAGGCTCAGGCTATCCTCCTCCCTCAGCCTCCCAAGTGGCTGGGACCATAGGTGTGGGCCACCCCAGCTGGCTATTTTTTTTCTTTTTAGTAGGGATGAGGTCTCACTATGTTGCCCAGGGTGGTCTCAAACTCCTGGGCTCAAGCAATCCTCCTATGTCAGCTTCCCAAAGTGCTGGGATTGTAGGCATGAACCACTGTGCCTGGTTTATTTAGAATTTTTAAGCACAAACTCCTTATCCAGGATTTCAAATGTTTTGTGCAATTGTTTCTGTTATAGTTTCGGTTATTGGTTTTCTAGACTTACTATATCCTTTTCTTACTACATCCAGAGAAAGTGTTCTAATTGGGTTTCACCATATTGGCTAGGCTGGTCTCGAACCCCTGACCTCAGGTGATCTGCCCGACTCGGCCTCCTAAAGTTCTGGGATTGCAGGCGTGAGTCATCATGCCTGGTCCATGATTACATTTTCTGATATGCTTTTTTCCTCCAACATTTTTTATCAGTAATAGACACTGAATTTTACTGATAGCCTCCTCAACCTTTTTTGAAATGATTATTTAATCATTTTTCTAGCTAATGTTAGTTGTTTGTAACATTTTCCTTGCAATATGCTATCCTTGCATTCCACCATTTGGGGTAGTCAATTTATCATCTATATTAATTATAATATTTTAACAAAATAGTACTTGTCACATAAAATAGGCTGGGCAATGACAAATTATTTTTTATATTCCAGCACATTTTAAATAATGTATGGAAATTCTTTGAGGAATTTGGAAAAAATCCTTCATTGAATTCACTGGAGCCAAGGATATTTTTGAAAGACTCATTTTGCATTGTCTTCCTTTGATATTGATCTAATCACTTTCTTCCTATTTTCCCTGCGTTCTTAGCATTATGAATATTTAGCAACTATCTCTGATGTGTGATCACATTTCCTATTCTGTAGATAAAAAGGAAATGGCATGGACAGTCTTTCTGCCTGGGTCAAAAGTTGGCCTTAGCTTCTCAGGTTACATTCAATAGTAATTCAGATTACATTCTTCTTTTTGCTAAGATCCTCTAGCAGACCATCAAAATCTCTTTGGATTTTTTTCTTCCTTTTTTTTTTTTTTTTTTGAGTTGGAGTCTTTTTCTGTCACCCAGGCTGGAGTGTAGTGGTGCAATTTCGGCTCACTGCAGCCTCCTCCTCCTGTGTTCAAGTGATTCTTCTGCCTCAGCTGGGATTACAGGTACATGCAACCATGCCTGGCTAATTTTTTAAATATTTATTTATTTATTTATTTATTTTTAAAGATGGGGTTTCACCGTGATGGCCAGGCTGGTCTTGAACTCCTGACCTCAGGTGATCCACCCACCTCGGCCTCCCAAAGTGCTGGGATTACAGGCATGAGCCACCGCGCCCGGCCTGGCTAATTTTTGTATTTTTAGTAGAACACAGGGTTTCACCATGTTGGCCAGGCTGGTCTTGAAACTCGTGACCTCAAGCAATCCGCTCGCCTTGGCCTGCCAAAGTGCCAGGATCTAGTGCCCGGCTTGGATCTTTTTCTTAATCCCTTACTGTATCTTTGAGATCATGTCTTCTCCTTTTCTCACGGGTCTGCCTGGCCCCTGCTGCTCAAATGTTTGTTATCCACAAATTCCTGGCTCCCTCAGCAGCCTCCTCCGTTCACTGAGCCATTGGGCTAGTCAGGCGCTGTCTGTGCCCACAGCCTTTCTGTTCTTGCAGTTCCAGGGCATGGCATGATTAAGAGGGCAGGCCCTGGAGTCAGACCGACCTAGGTTTGAATCCTGCTTCTGATGCTTACTACCTTTGAAACTTTGAATAATAATTTAACCTTTCTGAGCCCCAATTTTCTCATTTGTAAATTGGAGATAACAGTCTCTCTCTACATTATTGTGAGGATCCTTTCAGTCATCCAGCAAACATTTATCAATTGCTTAATGTGTGTCAGATGTTTTCGGTGTAAGGATAAAGGTGTTAACAAAAGAAATAGAATCCCTGTCTTCATGGGACTTATGCTGGAGGAGCCAGACAAACAAAAGCATAAATAACCAACAACAAAAATACATGTAGGTTACATGCATATCTTTCCAAATGTTATATCTAGCTGTCTTTCCATCTACATTTGAGGTTATAAGCATTTTTTTTAGCTCCATTTTTAGACAGAATTTAGCTCCTCTTGCCCAGGCTGGAGTGCAATGGCACGATCTTGGCTCACCACCACCTCTGCCTCCCAGGTTCAAGCAATTCTCCTGTCTCAGCCTCCCAAGTAGCTGGGATTACAGGCATGCACCACCACGCCTGGCTAATTTTTTGTATTTTTAGTAGAGACCGGATTTCTCCATGTTGGTCAGGCTGGTCTTGAACTCCCAACCTCAGGTGATCCGCCCACCTCAGCCTCCCAAAGTGCTGGGATTATAGGCGTTAGCCACCGTGCCCAGCCGGTAATAAGTATTTATGAATAAAAACAAAGAGAATAGAGAAAGAGGTGCCAGGAATGTTACTTTATTTGAGGTCCTCTGTGAGGGTCTTTCTGAGGATGTAATGTTTAAGGAGCAATCTGAATGAAGTGACCAAGCCTGGCATGTGAATAACGGGAAAAGCATTCCCGGCAGAGGGGCCATTAAGAATAAAGGCCCTGCGGTGGGAAGAAAGGAGACTATACAAGTAAAAGTTTGGCCTAGTTATGGCACAAATGAGCTGCAGTTAAGGCTCCTATAATCACTTCTAACTATGACTGTCATTAATGACACTGTGAGAGTCTTAATAAAGGGGCCGAAATTGACTTGGGCAAGAATTGACTTCTGACCATTATTCTGAGGTCCTGGCATAGGTTGTAAGAGTTGGTGTCTTTCTCCCTCCCATTCCCAGGCCCCCCGTGAGCAATGCACACCCACCCACCCACCCCTCCATCCCCAGCACGCAAGTGCCCCTGCTACTGCCCATTACTTTCTGTCCATGACGGTTTCTGATATCTACTATTCAAGTGAATTTCAAGGATTGCATCTACTTTCCCCCGTCCCTTAAAGACAGCACCCAGGACAGGGCTCTGCATGCAGAACAGACTTTCAATTGGTGTGACTCTTGGGCTCTCAGCCCATTATCTCCTTCCCCATCCCATCAGATCGAGAGTGGCCTGATTTTGGTCTGGAACAGAAAAAAGCAGAAGTGCCCCGGAGGATCCGGGTCCTCACAGACTCATAGGCCCTTCCCTGTCCTGGGCAAACCTTTGTGGCTCTTAGGGTGGGATCAGAGGAAGGAAGCTCCTACAATAGTTTCTTATATATTTTGCAAACTCACTTCTTCCCCTCTAGCTTTCTCTATGGCTGTCATCTGCTCCCAGACCGTTTCCCTCCTGTCCCTGACACTTGCTCTATCTCTTTGTTGCATCCCCTACAAGCCAGGTTCTGCCACAGCACACATTTCAATATTACTACTTAGGAGGGGGCAAGTATAAAGTATAGAAATCTGAATTATGGAAGACATTTTTTTTCATAAAGAAATGCAACTTTATTATTTTCAAGTACATATGTAGTACCTCAAACTAATCTCTTACAAAAGATCACCCATAAAGATCCAGTAAATGTTTCTTTAACAAATACATAAAGATTGATGATAATTAGCCCATGCACTTGCTGCTTCTAAAAAGATATGTCTAAAGTGCCCGAAAAGTATTGTTTTTGGTAGACTAAATATGCCACCTTTAGCAATATGGTTTATGCTCTGAATTTACTACACAAATGCCATTTTTATTGAATGTGCAAAGAAACTTTTGTCCACAGTTAGTAATCTCCAATTAATCGAACCCAAGTTAATATGGTCTCCCACTTAGATTCCCAAGCCCAAGGCAATGACTCCCTTACTTCCAGGTGCTTCTGATAAAGCAAAATTCCAGTGCAATGAAATGATGGCCTTTGGGAGGTGGTTTATGGGTCTGACCCAGAGCTCGTCTTTTGTGCTTCCTTCCTGTCTGCCTTAGGTCTTCCATTTTCCTCAGATGTCTCTCTCACTTGCATGGCTTATCTAGGTCTCTTGCTATAGGACATTCCCAGTGCCTTCTAAGCCAGGCTTAGAGAATGGGCAGAGCTGCCTGCAGAGCAAAAATGTTACATAGGGAGTAAGGGAAGGAAAGGTGTCTCCTGTAGGAACCTGAAACCAACTCTCCAGCCAGGGAAAGGGGGCGCGATGATGGTTGGTGTGAAGGGCATTTGCCTGAGGGGAGCAGCCCTGCCACCTAAGAGGTCAAAAGCAAATCTCTTAGTATTTTTCCTCTTGTCCAAAGGTTCTGAGCATGTTCATGACCTAAGCTTGTCCCTGGAAGCATACATGTCCCTGGAGGACAGGAAGATTCTAAGAACTTCTCCACCCTGATTCCAGCCAATGGTCGGGAAACTCCTTTTCCAGGGTTGGCTTGGCAGTGCCAGGGAGTGATGCAGGTTCATGGGGATGGGCATGAAGAGAAAGGGAACGGAAGGGGTTGGGAAAGAACTTGTGGCCGTCCCTCTCAGAACAGCACGGAGCTCTGAGGACTTAGTATTATAGAAGGTGAGGTGTTATTAAGTGCGTGCGTGATTACAGAAGGTGCAGAGTATTACAGAAGGCGAGGTGTTATTAAGTGCATGCCTTGTGAACCAAGAGGACCCCAACCAAGGGTCAGTGGGGAACTCTGTGGCACACAGGTGTGGCATTTCCGGAAGCTCCCGATTGCCTTCTGGTCCTGTGTCTGCTGCTACTCTCATGAGATCTGAGTTTGATCTGCTGGTGGGGTATTCTAAAAGGGCAGGACATAGAGATAGAGCCCACGGCATCTATCTGGAGACTCAAGACACGTCAAATGTCCTGTCATTGGCAGTACCTTGGTTCCTTTGTTGTTTCCCTCCTCCAGCCAGCCCTACCCCCTCCCACCTGTCTGCCCAGCTCTCCCTGCAGGTCCCTTACCAGCCTAGCCTGGGAGACAAGTCAGCCTTTTCCAGCCTCAGGCTCTTGCACTCACCCGAAGAACCTTTTGTGATTGCAAGGTCCGAGGGGAAAGCCAGGGATAGAGTCCTGCAAGCAGCTAGCAGGGATGGAAGTGGGAAGTGGAGTGAGGCTGGGGTGAGCTGAGAGGGCTTTCTTCTGGTTTAGACAGGTTCCTGCCTTGGGTTGCTGATCTATTACAGTAGGAGGTGGGGTTAAAGGGATGGGAGTGGGGAGGGTGGGGTAACCCTTAATTCCTCAGAAAAAATAGACAACATAGTAGAGTGGGATGGAAAAGGATCTGGTGGGAGGACTCAAACATGTAGTGTCTAATCTGATTGCTCACAGTTAGGTCCATGGGGTAATCACCCCAATTTATTTAGCCCGCAACTTAGCCTGCTGAGTTGCCTCATTATCTCTCCCCAAATCTTGCCACCCAATGCCACCCATTATATTTCCATCCCTGTCCATCACCATCCCCACAACACCTCC